>NC_134017.1:54945135-55300135 GCF_040712315.1 Castanea sativa
TTTCTATCGGTCAAGTTTACAGTCTTGGGGATATATGGAATTACCAATGCAAGTGGTCTGTTGTTTTCCACTTCAATGCATGCAGAAAATGATTTGATTGATTTCAGACGTGAGAATTCATTTGAGACTGGTGATCCTAATTTAAGCCTAATTCAATGGACATTTGTTGGTTTGATTTTTGTTCAAGTTGGGTTGAACTCATCACATTATTTTCTGATCTTGTTTAACATGGGTGCTACTCATAATTTCGTCACTAAGAAAGTGTTTGCTACACTTGGGGTTCAAGTCAACAAGTGTCCAAGCAAAGTGAAGGTTATAAAATCACAACTACAAATAATTTATGGTATTGCTTATGAAGTGCAATTTTGAGTTAGAAATTTGCTTGGCAATGTTGATTGCTTTGTGGTTTGGTTGGAGGATTTTGAAGCCATATTGGGTATTGACTTCTTAATTAGTGAGCAAAGGCAGTAATCCAATAATTTTCTTGGTGGAATAATGATCATGGATGAAAAGTATCCCTGTTTTGTGTCTGCACATTGAATGGGGAATTTGGGACAGGAAAGCAAAAGTGAAGGGAGCTTATGTTATGGTGATTGATAATGTGTTGACAAATGAGACCCTACCAATGAGGATGTTCGCCGTTTTTAATGGGTGATTTGTTAGACCCTTGATCTTCGAGATTGGTGATTTCATGGGGTGGCACCTTTCACCTATGCCAATCACACTAGCCTATAGGCATGTGAGAGGCATGCCATAGACTGAGCAAGTTGTTTTCGGCAGCAACAAGTTGTGATGTCCCTCCTTGTGTTGCATGCTTACATAAGTTGGCTATCTTGGCATAGTGATCGTGGTTCTGTGATTATGTTGGAATCGTGATCATGACCATGTAAGTTACATACAAGTGTATCTTTTGTTGGCAATATGTGTAGTGGTGTGTCCTAGAGGGCTTGGCAGTTTGCAGGCTAATATGCAATGACTGTGCTATTAATGTACAGGACAGGGTTGGACTGCCTTAGTGAGTGGCATGTTGTGTTAATCTAGGAAAAGCATGATTGGGCTGCGGTTTGCTTGACAAAAAGTGACTAGGTTCCATATAGGTGGTGATTATGTTTAACTGCTATGTGGCCACCTTTTAAGATGGCACTAGCACGAGCTAAGCCCTCTATTTGGTATCTGTTTGAAAATAATTTATCTAGTTTTTTTCTTGAAAACATTTTGCTAAAAGTGTGGTAAAGTATATTTATACTTTAAAAAACATAAGAAAAATTGAGGTTTTAAAAAGTTATATATAAAGGTTAAAAGCTAAAAGCTAATGCTACAAACTGATACTAAACTCGCTCTTAGTATGCATGAACCATAGCTGAGTATAGTATAGGGTAGTTTGTTTGGACTATTAAGAGGACACGCATTGGACACGTGTTATGTAGGAGGCAATATCATGGTAGAGTAATTACCAAGTAGTTACTTTTCAGGTTTGGTCTTGTTGATTCTAAGACAGTTAGCAGTTGTCCCAAGGGAAGTCCCAGATGGCAGTTATCAAGTAATTGCTATTGACGGTTATTTCCTGCATGTGATCCTTTTAAAGATGTACAGGGTGTGATCAATGGTATGTGAAAAAGAAAAAACATGTGTGTTGTGGGATAACAGTTTTTGTGTGTACTTTGTAGCCTCGAAGGTTGATTTTGATTAAGGCATATATATCCCGAGTGTTAGTATTTTCTTGTAAATTCATACAAACCGTTGTTTAGTTCTTTTGTTTGAGTATTAGATTGTTGCCCGAGAGACATATAGTAAGGTTTAGTTAAGTGTAATCATAGTACAGAAATTTTGGTTTAAAAAAAAAATGTTGTGACAAGAAGTTTGATGCATACAATATTCAAGAATTTACAACTTGGTTCCTGCAAGAACTAAAATAACACAAATTGATGTGATGAAAGCTGTAGCTCAAGAAAATTCTTCACAAATTGGTCGTATTTCAACTTCAAGCAAACGTTTAAAAGATTTTTTTTTCTTCTGAGGAAAGATAATAATTTTTTAGATAACAATGATTATCATTTTTTAAGCATGTATGTATTAGTCAAAAAATATTTAATCGTAACCCGAGTCAAACACAGTGATTTTCATTAAATTTTTCATCAATCATACGATCCTTATGCCTTGTAAAATAATAATCTTTGAACCAAAATCATGAATCCAAAATTTGGACCATAAATCATGGCATTCCTTCCGTGATCAGAGCTATATACTAACTCCGCACACGAAGCACGTCTTTGTCTAGATCGCTGTCTTTGGAGTATTCCTCTCGTTATTACAAATATAAATATGATTAATGGGTTAGTAATAATTGATTCTTAAAATAAAAGGGTTAATAATAATCAAATAGGATTCGCAATCGTATCAATGTATCATGCAAGAGTGAGAGAAAAGCAACCAATCAGAAAGTGCCACCATTGTTTTCATGTTGCACGCCATGAGTTTTTGTTCCCTGAAGCTGTAATAGAAAAATAAGAGAGCAAGCCAGAGACACTGGACAGGGAGATCAAGCAAGATTTTTCTGTTTTTCAACACACCCACAGGATAAAAAGTGAGTTTCGGACACAAGCAAAAGACCAAACTAATGAGATGATTTCTCAATATTATATGTGTGTATAAATACATAAATTATTGTATGATGACGAAAATTTAATTTTCCATGTCTCAGAAATCTTAAAAGAGTTATGTCAACATCTTTGATCAACCATATACGTGTCCACAATCAAGCTTGATTTAACTGGGACCCAACACTTGGCGGTTATGCACAAGAGATCCACTAATTAATTGTTGGTCCCAATTTTACGTAGAGTGATATATGTGTAAGACCATGTGTAAGACTGTGAATTAAAGCTAAGCACTGGCCCCCAACCCCATCATAATAAGCCTAAGATCAGGGAGGTTTTGCAAGACTTTCATAGAAGATACCATCCTCTTATTTTGCATTATTGGATTTTGATATAATCATGAATGGAAACACTTGTAGAGACAAAGACATGCCATGAGAGCTATAACTCATCTTAGTTGGTAATCATCTTCAAACCTTTCATCAATGAGTAAAAGACTGCACAAAAACCTCTTACCTATACATAGTTATATACTTCACAATCACCACTTAGGCGTTTATGTGATCTAAGAATGATGTTTTTATCCTCATGGAGTTCTTATATGTTAGATGATCATAGAAACAATTATTTTGATCCAAGGAACACTCTCTTTCTAACATCCAAATTCATATTCTATTTATGTGTCAAATCTTAATTGAATTTTAATACTCTCACGTGGATCCGCACATGTATTTGAAAAAATTAAAGTTTGATCAACAATTGACACATAAGCAAGATGTAAATTTGAATATAAGAAAAAGCGTCCTTAGTATTTCTCAATCATCAATAGTTGACACATAAACAAGTTGTAAATTTGAGCATGAGAAAAAGTGTGTCCCTAGCATTACTTGATCATCATAAGAAATGGTTTTGCATGACAAGTACTCATCCCTATTACGTGGGTCTTACTCTTAAAGAATAACAAGTACTAATTAGGAGTCTTAACGTATATGTTTCGTGGAACAATTAGCAGGTGATCCAAAATTAGGGAAAACCTTAAGTGGCATATCAGGGTGACAGCACAAAATGTTAATGAAATGCATAACTGCCCCGTGTCATCATGCTGCCGTGTTGTGATGACTTGGCATTTGCTCTTTGACTTACTTTAAGATTTGGCTTATTTAGCTGTCAATTACAACCACTCTGGCTCCATAGACAAACTATCACCACAATTCTTTTGGCTGTTTCCATTCTTCCATGTAATATTTAGCCTTTTATATTCTTATACTCGTTTTATTAAATCTGTTTTTTTATTTACTTTTATGTGTTAAAATGTAGATATTTTTATATTAATTATAAATTATTGATATAAAATAATAGATGTAAAGGAGGGTGAAAGAATATTTTTCTCTAATATAATTAGATTTGACATAATTTTAAAACCAAAACGTCAGTCATGTGATAATTAATTTTATTATCGAATTAGGGCATTAATTGATTTCTTTTTAATGTAGATGTACACAAGATTTGAATTTAATCCAAGTCTTTTATTCATCCAATTTTTTTTTTCCAATTTAATTAATTCAAATCCACTTAAAAATTACAATATTATTCTTGAGAAGCTACGGAAATGGCCAAAATTGTTCTGCCAATAGCCATTATCAAAACCAAAACATAAAAAAAGTTGGTGAGGACATGGTAGTAAATTCGGAGTTTAGAAGAGGTTATATTTGTAATTGATGTGATTCAATTATTTGGCACCCTAATCACCCCTATATAATTCTTCTTCGTACTTCCACCTACTTCAAATTTATATACCAAAAAATTCCCTTAGCAAGGGAGCTCTAACTTCTAAGCCCCACTTACCCCACAAACCCTCTAGTCTTAACCTCTTCCTTTTCTTCTAAACATGGCCAAAACACCAGTGGAAGATTCAATTAAACCGTACAATTCTTCCAAAGATTATCCTCAAAAAGCCAAGGGTTTGTCTTTCTATGCCTCTCTTTTCTCCATTTTTATTTACATTTCCGTCTTATATATCTTCAACTTGTCTCCTTCCACTCTCTTCTACACCACCAAGTTTTGGTTTTTCCTTTCCAACACTCTCATACTCATCATTGCCGTTGACTATGGAGCCTATTCCTCATCCAAAGAGAAGCAAGACCTTTACCAAGAGTACGTGATGCGTACCCAACTGAAAAATTTTCCATCCTTCGTTTCACAAAACCCGGAAACTCCTAAGCAAAACACTCCTAAGCAAAAGGTCGATAATTTTCAAGAAAAGAAAGTAGTACATGTTTTTCCTGGAAGAAACTTGCAAGTTGTTATCAAAAGTGATTCCGAAAAGCCTAATGAAGATTTACGAGAAAAGATTAAAGCAAAAACTTATCGTCGAAGTAAGTCGGGGCAAGCCAAAAGGGTGGTGATAGACGAGGGCAAGAACATTATTATAAGGAGTTCAGAGACTGAAAAGAATGAAGAAAATGAGTTTTCAACTATGTCGGATGAGGAACTGAACAGAAGAGTAGAGGAGTTTATTCAGAGGTTTAACAGAGAAATTCGACTTCAATCCACTGGCTAGAAACTTCAGCCAAAGTTTAAAAAATAAAAATTAAAACCTCCAAATATGAATGTAGATATTAAAGTAGGAGAACACAGCTTGCTGCGTTTTTGTAATGTTGTTGTTTGTGTCTTTTTCCTTTCTCTTTACTTGTCTTTTACTTTCTCTTTTTTTTTTTTGAATGGTTAGCGTAAACAACGATTCGGACTTTTGCATGTAGAAATATCTCGCTCTATATAAAAAATTTCTGCTTTTGTTGCTATTGTTGTTGTTGTTGTTGTACATGTCCCGAGTCCTGACTTTACTGAATTTTTAAAAAAAAATTTCTTATGCTAAGAGACTTGTAGATTTAATCAACACATGCTAGAAATATACTTGAACACCAATAAGCCATAAATATGGGTATTTATTCTTACATATTCTCTATTCTACATCATCCGTCATCCATCTTCATTTTAAAATAAAGATTAATAGAAATTGTGTACATAGCATGTGAAATAATGAACGTTGTGTGATCATAATGTACATTAACAAGTGTATGAGAATAATTTTCCTAAGAATATTTAAGGTTTAAGGGCAAATTTTTAGATGCCATGAACAAATTTTAAAAAAAATTAATAGCACAAGCAACACTGGTAAGTCCTTTTTTTCTCATGCTCTCACTTTCTTCTATGGGACAAGCCACTCTAATCTCTAAATAATAGTATGAAATATAGGCTTGTTTAAGTGCGGAGATGAATTTGTCAAGAGTCTTAGAATTTAATTGATGTTTTCTAGTGTTTCCAATAGAGAAGGGCAAAATCAAATCCCACTTTCCCATTGTAAATATCGAAATTTTAAAGGGGAAAAAGAGAATGACACTACAAAAATATAGAACTATCCCAGCACTTCAAAAATGATATTGTAGCTCCTGAAAGCACCAGTAGGTACATCATTTAAAGCGCCGCTATAGACCATATCTATTGTGGTGCTTTCAAAAGCACAAGTTCAAGTGACCTATAGCGGCGTTGTTTAGAAACACCGGTATAGACTTACTTGAGGGTTTATAAAAGAATTATATGGAATGAAATGCGTAACTTGCAAAAGAAAGGCACAGAACTTAATGATAAATTTTATATTTTTCCAATAATTCCTGGGAGTTTGTAAAAGTAAAATAAAAAGAAAAAATATTTGATTTTACTATCACTTGCTTCAGGTTTTTTTCCCCTTAAAATTAGGAAAAATCAATATTTTACCTTAATTTCATTGAAGAAATGATTATTTCTTTTTTCTTTTGAGAAGAATTACTAAGGGTGAGTAGAATAATATTACAGTTCATTTCTAAGTATTTCATTCCTTTCCTCCTACTAAACTCTCAAACATGAAATTGTACGTAATGTTCATTAAAAATCTCTTGCAATCTGCTATTCTATTCTTTTCTTGTCTCCAATACAATATAGGAAAACATTTATTTATTATGGATCATAGATAAAAAAAAATAAAAAAAGGTAATAATTAGTGCGCATACAATATTATACATAAAGTATATATAGTCACTTTTTTTTTCTTTTTCTTTTTTTTTTTTTGGGTATTGAACTCGACCTGAAGTAAATTAAGATTTCTAACTTCAAGTTGCGAGTTATAGGCAGAAAAGCGAGTATATAATTTTTTTTGCAATATTGTATATGAAATAAGCATCACTAAAAAAAATTACCCTATCACGCATTAAAATTTAAAATAAGGTCCAAGCCCAGCTAGCAAAAAGATAGAAATATGACAACAAGCCATAATAGGACAACCAAGTACGTCAATTTAACCCCCTCAAAAAAAAAAAAAAAAAAAAAAAAAAGTACGTCAATTTAACTTTACACTGCATCAAATCGAGATCTTCTATTTTTTTTTTCTTCTTTTTTTCTTTTTTTGAGAAAAAATCAAGATCTTGACAAAGGCTATAAAATCCAAATATAAATATATTTATTATAATTATTATGTCATTCGAAGTTGCGAACTCGTTTCCACAATCTGAAAATTTAGTTAAAGGATATATGTGGGGAAACTTGTATTTTAACTCACACTTATTGGTATTTTAGCAAAAATATCTAAGGTTTAAATGCTCTTATACCAATTATGGGTGAATTATAAAAAATAAAAATAAAAGGAATTTCTTTTTTATAAACAGAATAGAATTTTAATTAAAAAAATTTACCAATTAAGCTAATTGAAACCCACAAATATGTACAATTTTTCAATAATTATATTTGAATATTTTATAAAAATAATTATGATATAATGTGTTGCCAGCATAATTTTTATTTGCACGTGTATATAGCATGTAATTTTGTGATATTCCAGATATCACCATCCAAAACCAAATTTATCTTTAATTTCCCCTATCCTTTGCCCTCATTTAATAACATAAATTATTAGTTAAAAGTCTTATAATTTAAATGCATTTTTTAAAATATTTTTAATGAAAATGTCCAAAGTTTAAATCACCCTTACCAACTATATATCAAATTGTTTAACAAAAAGTGTTGATTAATTAATAATAACAGTACAGTATAGCAAAAGTTTATGTAAGCCAAAAAATATGTACGCCAAAAAAAAAAAAATTTGTTAAAGCTTGCATGTTCTTATATTATATCTATTGCAGTATAATAATTCATAATAACAATACTGTGTTGTATCTTTGACTTTAACATCTTTTTTTAGAGAGATATGATATGTTCGTATCTTTGACTATACTGCAAAAATAGCTTTTTTTTATGAGGGTAACTTTACCTTAGTTTGCGTTTGATATATCAATAAACATGCAAAATTTATTTCACGTAGGTCAAAAAATTTCATTATAAAATATGTTCGGTTTTTTTTTTTTTTTTTAAATTGTGTTTGTTACTATTTAAAACTTTTACTAAAAAATAATTATGCTATTATAAATATGTATTTTTTTTTTAATTGTGTCTGTTACTATGTTAGGAATGATATAAGCATATGGATAATAATTGTTGTATTAAGATTTAGTTAGTTAGTTACAATTTCAAGCATGTTAATCATATTTAACACATATTGAAATTATTAATGCACATGGGAAATAATAGAACCAATAGGATGAGGCCATGTGGGTCAATGAAATTAGAACTAGTCTCCTATAAATACATGATTGTAATCCAATACGAGATACTAATTGAAGAATAAATCAATTTCTTAGTGTATTGTGCATCTCTCTCTTTCTATGGAGGGTGACTACCTCAAATTAAGCCAAGTTTCCTACAATTCTCATCAATCCCTCTACAATTCATACTGATCCCCATTAGGAACCTCTCTAGGTTCCTAACATTTGGTATCAGAGCAAGGCTTTCCTTGGCCATGGCTGAAACACGTTCAACTACTATGGCGACTTAGGAGGCTCTTGCTTCACTGAGGACTGAGTATGATCACCATGGTAAAGAAATTCAAGAAATGTGTACTATCCAAGAAGTGCATACACGCACTTTGAACGAGATGAATCAACAATTGGCAATTTTGGTGTTAAGGCGTAATGGTTTTAATTAAGCTGGGTTGCCTCAATCTTCAACAAATGGTGAATCTAGATATGCTAATTCATCAACAATTGCTTTGTCTCGCCCAATAAGGCTAGAATTTCCAAGGTTCTCTGGAGAAGACCCTGCAAGTTGGGTTTACAAAGTCAACCAATACTTCAAGTATTACAATACACCAGTCGCAGAGAAATTGATGCTAGCCTCATTTCACATGGAGGGTGAGGCTCTAATCTGGTTTCAAGATAGTGAAGGGGTAGGTCTTTTTGTTGATTGGGAGTCATTGATTCAAGCATTACACATCAGATTTGGTGCCACGGCTTACGATGATCCTATGGAAACACTAACGAGGCTGAGACAGACTGCTTCAGTGTCCTTGTATAAAGCCCAATTTGAGGTTTTGTCCAATCGGATTAAGGGTTTATCTGCTGCTCACAAGTTAAGTTGTTTCCTAAGTAGACTAAGAGATGAGATGAACATTCTTAATTACAACTCTCTTAATTCTTTCTATTTTCTCTCTATTTCTCTGTTCACATTTCTTCCCCTGTTCTTGGAGGCTTGGTTGTCCTCGAATTCAACTACTAAACATCCATGTTCCTAACATTTGGTATCATAGCCGTCGATTTTGATACGGGTAAATATGGCCAGAAAGAAATCTTAAAAATGGTGAATGAAGTTTCAAAGAATTTCAAGGTTTTGTACAAATCTCACAATACCATTTTAGAGAAGTTCAAGGCCTTGGATGAATCTAACATAGCCATGAAGGAAGAGCTCTCAAGATTACAAGAGGGTCTTGAGAACATGACAGAAGAGAAGTTACAATCTCTTGATTCAATGAAACTCGAAGAACAAATCAAGTTCCAAGAATCTACTACTGTTGTTGCAAGCCAGGATGTTGATTTTTGTATCAAAGTGGATGATGATATACATGTACATTCTGCCCTTGAAGTTTAGTTGAAAGAACCAACAAAGAAAGTGATGATGATCTTCCAAGAACCAATTCTTGATGCACCAATGGAGGCTTCCATTCAAGAGTCTATGATTCAAGAATTGGCAATCCAAGTGTCGGTGATCCAAGAATCCAAGATACTAACGCCAAGAATTTTAATGGTTCTAGAATCAAATGAGGTCTCGAGAATACAAGAATATTTCAAGATTCAAAGAACCAATGAGACCTTGAAGATTGAATAACCATTGAAGGCTCAAGAATTTAAGCAAAGTTTGAAGATCTACGAAGAAGAAACCTTCATGTGCATAGGACCGCTTGTCAAAGAGAAATGCATGAATATGGTGATCAAAATGTCACTACGGTATTGGTCCATTGGAAGATCTCCTTTGGCGAAGATGCTATTTCACAACAACACCTTGTGGGCAAGGTGTTTTCAAGAGGAGGGAAATGTTAGGAATGATATAAGCATATGGATAATAATTGTTGTATTAAGATTTAGTTAGTTAGTTAGTTAAAATTTCAAGCATGTTAATCACATTTAACACATGTTGAAATTATTAATGCACATGAGAAATAATAGAACCAATAGGATGAGGCCATGTGGGTCAATGAGATTAAAACTAGTCTCCTATAAATACATGATTGTAATCTAATATGAAATATCAATTGAAGAATAATCCAATTTCTTAGTGCATTAGTCCATCTCTCTCTCTCTCTCTCTCTCTCTATGGAGGGTGATTACCTCGAATTAAGTCAATTTTCCTACAATTCTCATCAATCCCCCTACAATTTATACTCATCTCTATTAGGAACCTCTAGGTTCCTAACATACTATTAATTTGAAACTTTTACTAAAATATTATTATACTAATTATAATTGCATTCGATTCTAATGACTTTTCTGACTTTTTTTTAGAAACATGACTTTTCTAACCTGAAATAATTTTTTAAATGTATTTCAAACTTTTCGATTTATACTAAATTTAGTTTATAATATTAATAATTCTAGTGTATAGTAAACTAAATGTCTTTTATTTGTGGGTTCCAGTTAACTCAACTGGTAAAGCCTTTGATGGTTTAATAAAATATCTGAAATTCAATTCCCACTTATAGAAAAAACCGATTGGTGTCGTAGTCAAATGATAAAGAGTCATCATCAAAAGCCGATACCATAAGTTGAAACTCTTTCAAATGCCTTTTATTTTGGTTATATATATAGAAGAATTAATAGCATAGTTCAATTTAATTCCTTGAGTTGACAATCTTGTGAACCAACCCAACACAACCCAAAATATTAGGGGGACAGGGCCATGGCTTTGAAACTTGGACCAGACTACCTGGTCCAACTGGGTTAACTGAGAACCGATTTAGAGACTGGTTTTTTAAGCATCAAGAACCAGACATTACACTAAAATCCATGAATCGCTCAAACCGAAGGTGAATTGTCCGGTTTCTTGAGAACCGGGTAGGGTTCAAATACAGTTTAGGTCATGCTCAATATTTTAAAAAAATATGTTAAAGTACCTGGGAGCACAACAAACAGATACATACATGCTAACCACCGGGGCAACCAAGCTTCTAATGCACTAAGTTAAGTTTTAATATTATTGCTTCTAATAGTTTTAACTTAAGTTTCAAAAACTTAGATATATTAAAAAGAATTCGATAGTCTGATTATAAATATATATATATTGATATATAATTAAAATCATAAATATTTTATTGTGACTAATATACTTAATATTATTGTACGTGAAACATCAAAATTATTTTATTCTTTAAGTACTATTTTATGACTAAAAAAAAGTAATATTTTTATATTTGAAGGATTAAGTGTAATTACACTTTTATTTTTTTGTGTTATATATTTTTTATATATGAGTTGTGAAAATGTACAAGAAAATTATTTAATTTCTCTATATATTGTTATTTTTATTCAAAATGAGTATTTTTTACAAATTTGTTATATTATTTTGTATTTATTAAATTATTAAATCAATTATGACATCATCACGGTCCAATCTCAATTGGACCCCAGTCTGACCTTAAAAATTTTAAACATTTCTCTTTTATGGTTCTATGAATGGTCCAGGTCTGAAAACCACGAGAGAGTGGGAGAAATAGAACCCAAACTAACTTATCAAACCACAAAAAACCAACCCAATGCATTTGTTTGGATTGGGTTTGTTAGGTTGGTAAGTTAAATGAACACACTTATTTTAAAACTTCAAGTTTATTATTTTGTCACATTTCAAATTTCACATTCTCTCAAGTAGACTATCATAATAATCAAAGTCGATAACAAAATTATAACATTATCTTGATCAAAATTAAAATGAAATCAAATGTACAAGTGCTCGGCTTTGTAATACTAAAATACTCAAACAGTTGGTAGTCACATTCAAATGCATAGCCAAATTTATATAAACTCAAATTCTCACTTCCGAAACAACTAAATCTTAAATCATACAAAAATTAAACTAGACTCATAAATGAGGGAAAGAGAGGACCTGTGATAGGAGATTGAGAAACATAACACCAAAATGTATCAACTCAAATAATAGTTGCCAAAATATATATAATATCATCATTTGATAGCAAAGCTGCAAAAAATAATTAGACTAATCCCACTAAAAGAAACAGAGTAAATAATCACCTTTTGTTGAAAAAAAACATCAACTGCGGTGGTCACTCTCCATAAATATAAATGCTTGTAGGGTGTGGAGAGTAAGGGCCCGGGTTTAAGTCTGTAGGAGGGAGCTTCACACACATATATACTTAGATTAGGCTAGAGTAGAAATTCTATCTTGTATCAAAAATAAAAAAAAATCAACTGAATGGGAGTGGGGCATTGAGGGAGTAACAACAAATTTATAAAAAATAAGATAAGAGAATAAAAGTGAAAAAAAAAAAAAGATAAATAATTGGAGGAAAAGTATTGGTAAAGTGCGGAGTAATAAGGAGAAGAAGAGCCAACAAAATTAAGGAAGGATTGGAAACATGTGAATAGTTTTTTACATTTTGCTAATTCAATAGTTGAGAGTGATAGAGTTTAAACTTTGGATGTTTTCATTAAAAACACTAGATGGAATCAATTTGTAAAGTTCTGAGGTTCTTGGAAATTCTTACATATTGATCCAACCATCATGCATCAATTTGAGTGGTATAAGCCTTTAAATAAAACCAGGATTTTGACGTTCACCTATTAGCCAGTGTGAGGTGAAAAAGGAAAATACAAGAGAAAACCGTAGGGAGAGAAAGAAGGAAAAATATTAATAAAATATTTGGTATTAGCCTTTAGTTACTTACCATTTGCTATTTGCTTATGAAATTATTGTAGAGCATAGAGGTAGGAAGTAAAAATTTTGCAAAATTATTGAAGCAGGAGGCAAATAGAAGAAGATTATGAAACAACGTGGGACTTGTACGCTAGGATTTCTTTTCTCTTTTGTTTTTTGTTTTTAAGTTGTAGTTGAATTGCAGCGGTTATTAAGAATTAAGGCTTTTATTGGATGAAATCAGAAAATTTATGTTTGTGAGAAATAATTTAAAATGTTTTTTTTAGTGTAAGATAAGGTTTTTTTTTTTGTGGCAAGTGAATTATTTGGTGCAAAAACCGAATAGTCTAAATCCAATACATAAATAAATAATGAGAAACCATTACATATTTAAAAAATATATAATTTAAAAAATGTGTAAGCTAATACTATGTACAATTTCAACATCTTCTCAAATAATGTATAGTTTGAATTATACAATTGTGATTTTTTTTTTTTTTAATTATACTCGTGTATATGCACGGAGTTACACATTGCTCTAGCTATAATAATGGTTTGTGTTCTTAGCATTTTGATATTTTCGTGTGAAAGTTGATGATGCAAAGATCAGTAGGCTGGATGTTTCGGATTTCAAAGGACTACTGGTTCTCTCTGCGGCCTGAAAAAAGAAAAGCGAATCAAAGGCGACCGGGGCTGCCGACCAAAAACCCTCCGATGGCAAAGTTAGTTTTTCTCTCTATGTTATCTGAGTTCCAACTTCTTTGGAGTAAGAATCACATACATTTGCCTTGTCTGAATCAGGCTTTATATAGGGCCTTCATGAGCGGTTATTGAAATTGGGACCTCTCCTGGATTCAAGGAGGATTAAACGTAACTGCCGTAACCGTTTAGGAGTTACACTTCTACTTCACAACGGATACCTGACGGTTATGTGTGGGATAAGGGATTGTCACATTATATTCAGAGATTCTTCTAAGTATAATCTCCTCGTCCTGTAATTCCTTTGTCGAGTGTGCCTGATAATTCCAAGTGTAGCATACTCGTCCACGAAGCTTTATATGGACGAGTCCTCTCAGGGCAGGCCACGCGCATCCCCCGGACGAAGGATGTAGCTTCGCTATCATCCTCTGGACGGCCTTGTCAATTACCCTCGTCCTGAGGATAACTCCTAGACGGCTGCCGAGGTGATCACCGTCCAAGGACGGTTTGAGCATTTTCATCCCACATCAAAAGTATTTCAAGGGATAAGTGTCTTTGTCTCACATAATCATCTCAATTATATATACTAGCTTGTAATTCCATACATATGGATGGATACACTTAAAGATATATAATAAAATGCATAATATAAATCATATATATATATAATTTAAATACTATTTGATGATGCCAAGAAAATCAGTAGGTTGGATGCTTCGGACTTGAAAGGACTACTGGTTCCTTCTACGGCCTGAAAAAGAAAGAAAAGCGTATCAAAGGCGACCGGGGCTGCCGGCCAAAAATCCTCCGATGGTAAAGTTAGTTTTCCCTCTAAGTAATCTGAGCTCCAACTTTTTGAGTAAAAACTGAACATACCTTTGCCTTGTCTGAATCAGTCTTTATATAGTGCCTTCATAGATGGTTATCAAAATGGGAACCTCTCCTGGATTCGAGGCTCAAACGTAACTGCCATAACCGTCCAGGAGTTACATTTCTATTTCACAACGGATACATGACCGTTATGCGTGGGATAAGGGATTGTCACATTATATTCGGAGATTCTCCCAAGTGTGGTACCCTCGTCCTGAATTTCCTTCGTCGAGTGCACCTGCTGATTCCAAGTGTAAAATCCTAGTCCATGGATCTTCATGTGGACGAGTCCTCTCAGGGTAAGCTGTGCGCACCCCACGGACGAGGGATGTAGCTTCGCTATCACCCTCTGGACGTCCTTGTTCGTTACCCTCGTCCTGAGGATAACTTCTGGACGGCTGCCGAGGTGATGACCGTCCACGGACGGTTTGGGTGGTTTGAGTGTTTTCATCCCACATCACTATTGATATTCATTTTTAAATTTTGTTAACTCTTTAAATAATCTTGTAAGGATATTATTAGGTATAAAATATAAAATTTTCATTTATTATTATTATTTTGAAGCACTTTTTTTACAGTTCATTTATTCTAGACTCTTTGATTTTTGTACTTAATAACTTAAGACTTCGATGAATATATATGATGTGGTCTCATATTTGATTCTAAAATTAAGAAATAAAACTCTTTAAAAATAAATAATTTAGGACACATGACGCAAAATTAGAACTCTAATTTGCAATTCTAATTTCAGTTTCTCTTCGTTTCACTTATTACTATATATATAAATATATAGATATATAGATGTCATTGGGCTAAAATAAACTCTACTCTTAGGTGACGTTTGGTATGGGGTAATGTTTTAGGATTCCTAGGAATGTTTAAAGATTCCCATGTTTGGTTGCAAATTACGCTAGGGAATCAGATGCCAGGGGAATCCTTAAACCCTTCTCAGTAGGAATGTGGATTTCCTTTAAAACAGATGGGAATCCAGATTCCCAAACTTGAAAGAAATTTTATTTTTTATAAATTGACAATTTTTACCCTTTTTCCTTATCATTTAAGCAATTAAGATAAACTATAAAACAAATTATCAATATTTTCTCTCTTGTCTTTATGTTTTCCCGCCAAAACAACATAAACAGGATAAATAACTCTGCTAATAGTTATTTTTGTATTATTCTTGTCATTTTGAAATGTTAGATCATAGTTTTAATGAATGTGTTGCTAATTGATAGTTTATATAATGTTTTTTATCTATCTATTTAGAGTAAGATATTTTTTTAAAGGACTAATTAATAGTTTATATATATTTTTTCATTATTTATTTAAAGGAAGATTTTTTTTTAAATGGGCTTGGTACTTCACATTCAAATCTAAGGACAAAATGGGAAAAAAAAATTCATTTAAGATTCCTGGAAATACACCAAACATTATCATCTCACATTCCTAGGAATCTTCCAATGAAACCAAACATAGGAATAGCTACATTCCAAGGAATGTGATTCCTAGGAATCACATTCCTGAGAATCTAGATGCCAGGAGTAATGTGGATTCCCCGTACCAAACGCCACATTAAATTCTTGTATTTAATTATAAAAATAAATTTACCACCGCGCACATTTGGTGCAATGACCATTCTACAAATATAAACACTTGTGGGATGTGGAGGGCAAATGTCGGAGTTCAAATCTCCAAGAGGGAGTTTCACACACATATACACTTAGATTAAGTTAGAGTAAAAACTCTATCTTGTATCAAAAAAAATTAAGAAATAAATTTAAAGTAAAAGTCTGTGACTAAATACATATTTCTATAAAACCCATAATAACAAACATCAGTTTTTTATTTACATAACAACAAACGTAATTTACTACTTTGATCTTAAAACAATTAAATTTATGGAACGACTATAAAATGAAATCGTTAGTTCTAAGCTCCTTTTCTTATATCAATTTCATCAATTCAAAGTGCAAAAATCCCCATGCTTACATACTTGCGTTTAAGAGGAAGGTGTTGAATGTTGATAGAAAATGTCTTAATTTTTTTTTAATAATTCAATAATTGAAAAAGAGAATTAAACCGTAGACATCTCCATTGAATATTGAAATATTAGGGTGTACCGTTAAGATAAAGGCTCTAAAATAAAATGTCTTAATTGAAATTTTTAATAAATCTTTGTAAACTCAATCCACATTGCCTTGATAAGACCATAACAAACTTTATCTTTTACGTTTCTATGCCGCTCCTTGAGTTCTTGTCATTTTATCATTTTATTTATGGTTTAAAATGGAGGAGAGTTAGTAAAAATCTAACTGATCGACCAGCTCATCAAACAAAATATCGAAAAGAAGGAAAAGAAATGATTTGACATTGTTAAACCTTCTTTTTCAATTAATTTCTAATAATGTTGTTTGTATTTAAAAAAAAAAAAATATATATATATATATATATATATATATATATATATATATATAAAAGTGTGTACAAATACTTGTAATATTATTTAAATATTGAAAATTATTGTTTAAACAACTGTAACAATCAATCCCTTAATTCCCAATTATTTTGTTGTCAATTTTTTTTTTTTTTTTTAAGTAATATTCAGCAAAAAAAAATGGCAAAAGGTTTTTGTTTTGGGCCACGTAGGCAGCCCACTTTATCCTCAAAAAAAAAAAAAACAGTTATCAGTTGGACTGGACACGAAAGAAGTAAACAGTAAGATGGCAGTAATGGTGTTGGGTTCTTTTTCTCTCCTTCACATTCACAATCACTTCCCTCCAATCCACAAACACTACATTACTTCCTCTTCCTCTTCCTCTTCTTCTAATACCCCAAAGTCACAGAAGAACCTCCTTACAAGGCGGAGGACAATAGCATTTGGTCCAATCCTATTTGTTGCAGTTGCTTCTTCTTTAACTCACCTTGCAATTGCCCAACAGCAACAAGAAGAAGACCCACTTGAGCAAGAAGAAGACAGAGTAGTGCAACTCTTCCAGGTCTTATTACTCTTCCTCTTACTCACTCTTTTTCTTTTTTGGGGACATTTTAATTACAATAATGTTGCTCTCAAACTGATACTACTAGTTGTTGTGAATGTGGTCGTTGATTTCACCCATTTTGGCTTCTGTTTTGAGTGATTGGAACAATTTGTAATCTTTATTTAATTCGCATTTGGGTACCCAAATTTTTAATTTAGGCCTTTTTGGCGTTATAATACCACTTGGTAAAATTCCTATGAAGGGTTTTTTAGTTCTCTTTATGAGTTTTTATTTTTGGAATAAAATAGGTTTTAAGTCGTCTGTGGCTATGAGAAAACCAATTGCAATTTATTTAAAGAATAGAGGTATATTTTGAAAATTGCAAACTTTAGGGTTTAATTTAAAACCAAGATCAAAATTTAAGGTTTATTAGTTACCAAAAAAATTTCTTTAGAATATGTACAAATATTTACAGTAGAAGCCCTAATTGCTGATAAGGGACATACTGCTTCAATAAATTAACCTTAAGCGGCACATTGAAGAGACAGAGACAGTGCACACCTCCACCATAAGCCATTTTCTTAAATTGCCATTAGAAAAGACTGAATTTTAACTCCAAGGGGTAACACAATTGGCTTGATACCATGCCTTATGAAGTGAAGGTCAATAGTTTGAATCTCCCCTTTCCTCCTCCCCTTAGGGCCAGAACTTATCAAAAAATGAAAGAAAGAAAGAAAGAAGGCATAAATGTTAATCAGTTGTGTGTGTGTGTGTGTTTTTTTTCTTTTTAATTTTCATCTTGCCCTGCATACTTGTATTGATTGCTTAACTGGCGGAGTTATTTTCGAATTATTGTAGGAAGCTTCACCATCTGTTGTTTTTATTAAAGACCTTGAAATAGTTAGAAGCCCCAAGACCACTTCTGATGATGTCAATCTTATTGAGGATGAAAATGCAAAAGTCGAAGGGACAGGATCAGGCTTCATCTGGGATAAGTTTGGTCATATTGTAAGCTTTCCCTTCTTCTGTTCTCGTATTTGAATCTATCTTGTGTGTTATATGCTATTGCTTCTTTGTTTTCCTTATCTGCAAAGTTCAGTAGCGTGTTCCCTAAACAATTATTGTCATCAGATTATCTTTGCAGAAGAAAACACCATGCAGCACCTGGGTTTTGTTGATGGTTTAACATCTTTTCCTAAAAAATTTGAAAAATGAATATCATATAACAAAATATACCATATTGCTAACATCCTGACACCTAATGTTGCAGCTGATACTTACATATTTACCTGCATTTATACTTTTCTCTAGAAAATTGAAAGATGGGTTCATTATAAGCTTGAATTTAATGTATGAGTTAGTGATATGTGTACTTACCAATCTAATTATATATATGTTTTTAATACTTATGTGTGATTTCTCCAATACTAATGAGAAAAGCCTTATTTTTGTGTGTGACAGGTCACTAATTACCATGTTGTAGCTAAATTGGCAGCAGATGGGAGCGGGATACATCGTTGTAAGGTTTTGGCTCTTTTCTTTTAGTTATTGTTTTTTGTTTCACCTGTTTTGACAATCATCATTCAGTTAATGTACTAGCCCTTTGTTTGAGTAACAATGCTTCGGTTCTATATTTACAGATTTATCTAGCAGACACAATAGGCAATGGCTTTTACAGGGAAGGAAAGATTGTTGGTGTTGATCCAGCATATGATCTGGCTGTCCTTAAGGTGTGCACTGAAACTTTCGTTTAATTTCTTTGCCATATATTAAGCTTCTTATCATTGATATATAATGTAGACTTACTTTTATAGAAAAAAAAAAAAAAAAGCTGCAAACAACTTAGGGCAAATTGCAGGAGGTACCTCATGATAAGGCTTATCTCATAGACTGTTTTGATATTGACTAGGTTAAAATATAAGTTCAAAAACTTAGAATGGTAACATTGTAAAATAATCTACTGCGTATATTGTAGAGGAGCATGAAAGTGCTTAAGATAACTTAACCTCACTTTTTGGGAGAGCAATGAAGCAGTAGTGGAGTGTTGCACCCCAGATGGTGAGAGTCCAATAGCCAAAAGCATCACTAGCTTAAGCTTTGACCTGAGCATCATGGAGAACATGGAATTTGAATCAGGAAGGATCACCTTGTAAGGCTAAACACCCTTGACTGATAGTGAAGTATCAGGGAGTGAAATAACATGAAACCATAAGCTCCCAAGTAGTAGGAGGAGCTCGGAGCTCTGTCTGTGTGCCTATTGAAGAAAGAGCTAGTGACTCATGGGTAGTGGCTTGGTTAAGGGAACCCACCATAGCTATAGCGAAAGCAAGTCTTCATAGGGAAATTTTTATTGCTTATAGACCCAAACCTAGGTGATCTACCCAGACTAGGATGAAGCTTGAGTGAAACTAAGTGGAGGTCTGAACTGAATAATGTTGAAGAATCAATGGATGATTTGTGGTTGGGATGAAATGGCACTTGTTAATTATTTTTACATTTAGATGTTGCACTTTGAAATGCATATACATCTATCTGTTTCTTCATAACTCATACAATTGTCTTTGGACTCAGAAGTTTTGCATTGTTACTACATGCTGTTCGTTTCAGCACCAAATCATATATGACGTAAAAATTGGTATACAAACGTCATATAAGGAGAAGAGGTGGAGAAAATTTCATACTTGAAAAACAATTAAGAGATATAGTTAATGCTAGATGACATAAACTTATCTCAATGGAACTGTTTATGATGTCAAATCCACAAGTGATGTGGACAAAAAGCCACAAGAAATCAAACACGTTTGTTTTAAGACAATAATCCTTGAATCCATAAGGTGAATTCTAGAATCCACTAGAAAATTATAGGAGAAAACTCTCAAAAAAATTTTATTAACAAAAAACAAAATTGCCTTGGAGTTTACAATGTACATAAATAGGAAAAGATAGGGCTGCAAGGAGACCCTTAGAAAACCCTAAACAAAAGTACTCCTGGGGTGGATAGGAGACACCTAAACTCCCTAATTTTTGTTAAGCACGGAATTAGGCTCAAAAATAGGGAAAATTACCAAAAAGAAGAAAGATTAGAATATTACAAATCAAATGCTATAGTCTTTAGGAGATGTCTCAAAAAAAACTAGACCTTGTTTTGAAATTTAAATTGAAAGTTATAACATAAAGAAAATCTATCATAACTAGCAAAAGGACTAATTAAAGGCCTATTTAAAGGAATTTTCCCAAAAAGCGGTGTAGGTCATGGTCGTAAGGCGACGAGTTTTGATCCTCACAATGATTCCCTTCAAGTCACCAAATTTCACCGTAATTTTGTTTTTGGCTCGGATGATTTTTATTAGTACTTTTCTACGCCTAAATTTCTTACGTGTTGACTTTTGACATTCTCTCTATAGAAGGAAAGTCTATATTGTCCATTCTAAATCAACTAGCCCATTGTGGTTGGAAAAGACATTAAGAAAATTAATGGTACAGAGAATAATGATGGATTGACAATGGATTTCACATTTCAGATTGAGGTGTGGAGGTAAGTTTTATAGTCGAGTTAGAAGCTGAGGTGCAAATTAAGCATCAACATGGTAATGATGAATTGATTGCATCTGAAATCAATTGAAAGCTAAATTTTGTGAGTATATAATAAATGGAATTTTATGTTATCCTTTTCTTAAAAGACAATAATGCACTACACAGTGGCAGCCCTCACATAACCAAGAAGCAGCCCCTGCACCACCCCTGAATCTGCATCATCAAAACCACTAACTCATGCATGCCCTAGGATTTGATTGTGGGGTCTTCAGCACGATTGTGATGATAAATCAATCATTAAAGTTTTTTTTACTAATTTATCTTTGTGTGAGGTAACACTGGGAGCAGGGTTGTGATGTGAATCAAGCTATAATATTGGCTTTTGATTGGCTTGCAAATGTCTCATTAGAGATTGTGGTGAGATGTAAGAGGCAAGCTATTAAGATTTGTTTATTTTCAGGCAAATGCATGTTTACTTTAAAGCCAAGCTCAAGCTGAACGAGGTATGTTTTAATAGGCTTATTAGTGCTTTTAATATTCTGAGCTACTACTTGGTCTCAACTTATGGTTGGCTCAACTAGAGGCTTCTTTGGTGATCACTCTTGAGATAAACAAAACAAAGACAAATCCTGCTTGGGGATCATTAAATTTAAATCTTAGCTTTCATGACCTATTGGTCAATGTGGTTTGCCTTGTATATTATCTTATATGAAAACCTATATAATTTTATTCTCTTTAAATTTTCATTGTTGAATAGGGGTTCGTTCATCAAGTTGAAGATTTTAGGATTGGATATATGCTATTACAATGCTTAGTTTTTGATCATGTTCTATTTGATATGCCATGGTTAACTACTGTATACGGTAACAAAAGGTCTAGAAAATGTATTTGGTAAGGGAAACAAAAGTTGACCTTTCTAATTGGAGGAAAAGTTTGATGCAAGGAGCTCCAAAATCATTAAGATTTTATTTTATTTTTGAATATTTTTTTAGAATTTAGAATATTGATTTTAATGTTGAGGGTTTTATGGGATTTAATTAGATATTTTCCATATTGGTGTAATCCCTAAAACCTTGCAATTAATCTAAAAAAAATTAAAGCAATATGAGAACATCTTCTTTACGCTAATGCAAATTCATAAAATAGAGAAGGATAACGGTGGGAGAGGGGGGGGGGGAGTGGAGGCAGAGGAGACCTTTGGCAAGCATAGCTTCAAGGCCTAAATAGGAATGCTTCATGCTCTTTAGAGTCAATTTTGGGGCTTGGGGGGGAATCAAATGCTTCCCAGCAAAAATTTCACCTATTTGACTCCTTCCACTAACAAAAAAGCAATGAGATATCATTTTCTATGTAGCTCTTCCTAATATACCTCCCATGAGCTGGACAAAAACATAGAAACTCTATCATTTTTTTAATACCGTGCAATTATTCTAGCAAACTGAACTAAAAATTTGTAATGTTATGTAATGAAGTGAGATTTTACATTCCAAGAGATGTATTATTATCTCCCAGCTATGAAGTCTTTGTTTTGACCTCAGCTCATATACGATGGGTAATCAGCTTTCTTGGAATCATATTTACTCAATATAAAAGTACCAGTCAAAGACAAGATAGAAGGCCTTTCAAGTATGACCTACAGCATGAAATGCACATGAGATGGAAGTATCCATGGATTTTCCCTTTTCACCTTTGCAAAGAACATAGAAAACTAATATACAATGTGTACTCCATTCATTATCTGCATAAATAAGAGAGATTTCAAAGAGTCACTTTTAAGGACAAATTTCCTTATTCATTCCCTTCCACATGATGACATTTTTGTCTACTTGTGGGTGTTTTGCATTATGTCATCTCTATGTAAAATTATTCAAACATAATATGATGGGCAGGTTAATGTTGAAGGGATTGAATTAAAGCCTGTTGCTGTTGGCACATCTCAGAATTTACATGTGGGTCAAAGCTGCTTTGCCATTGGAAATCCTTATGGATATGAGAACACTCTGACAACAGGGGTAATGTCTCTAATATGTCTGCTATATAACCAACCAAAAGAAAAGAAGAAGCAAAAAAAATAAATAAATAAATTTAATACCAAGTGTGAACTATGAAATTTCACAACTGAGGTCATAATCTATTTTAAATCTATTGTACCTTGTTTTGGAGTACTTTGAGGCTTTGAGCAGTCAATTGAGAGTGTTCTTTTCTCATTGGCATGTGGCCCTGTCTTTGGTAAAGGAGTCTAACATCCATGCATTTGTTACTTTGAGTTGTGCAGGTAGTCAGTGGATTAGGCAGGGAGATACCCTCGCCAAATGGAAGGGCCATTCGAGGAGCAATTCAAACAGATGCTGACATTAATGCAGGTAAATTTCATTTTGCTTTCAAATATTTGAAATTCCTTGATAATCATCACTCTTTCTCTTACTTCAGTAAAGATTGTATTTATTGAATCCATCCTGTTATATATAAATTCTTTATTGTTGAAGATTTACTCAGTTTTGTATATTGCAAATATGCAACCATTACTCTTTGTCGTTGTCGAGTGATGTAAGATCATACTACTATAATTAGCTACCCAGTTACCTAGTGCACTGGCGGAACCATAGACATTTGAGTGGGGGCAGTTGTCTTCACAAAAAATTTCTAAGATTTTATGAAGTTATGGTTTGTTCAAATTTTCAGAATAGTTTTGGATATTTATCTGATTATTACACCCACTGATATAAGAATCAAGTATAGAGTTTTTATTCAAGTAAAATGTAACTTTGTATTGAAGTGTCCTTTAATTTCATTTTAATTTTTCCTCCATTAAGTAACCTTATGATCAATTGAATTATTTGGATATAATTTGTACTTTGATCGAATCATTTTCTTTTTATCTGCATTAAGGATTGTTTTATAGTTTAGGATTTGCATTCCACAATCTTGAATAGATTAGAATTATTGTTTTTTATATGACAAAGTGGAACCGAGTTCTTACCAATGCTAATTTTATAGTTAAATGAATTGCTATTCTTACCAATGCTAATTTTCATTCCATTATCCTTCATACTTCGATGCATGGACTCTGTATAGGTAATTCAGGAGGGCCATTAATTGATTCATACGGCCATGTTATCGGAGTCAATACTGCAACTTTTACTCGCAAAGGTGAAGAGATGCTTCTTAGTTAATTTTATTTCCCTTAATTGCACCTTTGACCTGACATTTTGATAAATAAACATCATGCACATGTTTTTTTCCCCCACTGTAATAGTTTGAGCCACTTGTTTGTTCACTTCAAAGGTGCTTTGCCTTTTGTGATATAATCTTCAGTAACTCGTTCAGCATTTGGAAGGATAAAGAATGGGAGAAAGTAAAGGGGAAAAGAGCAAAACTTAGGTACATTTCCCTAGGTATTGTACCACAGGTTCTCCAACTAAACACGACTGCATAAATAAATTAAAAGAAATGGAATTAAAGAGAGAGAGAGAGGAGAACGATGAGGTCCACCATTCACTGCCATTCCTTTCCTTTTCTTTTTTTGGATAAGTAAAAATATATATTAAACAAATAAAAAATAAAACTATAAAAAGGCAAAGGGTCATACCCCAGAGAAAGGCCAGCCCCTCCAAAAGCATTCAAGTTCAATGGGAGACTACAACATAAAGAAGAGTCTTAGCATGAACTTGGGGAACAACATGGATGAACAAACTAAACAGGACTAACAAAAATGTCATGAGACAATCCCCAAGATCTCATAAGATAAGCCATCTATATTCTTAGGATGGCTTGCAACCTTGAAGAGTACTCAGCCTAGCTCTAACATAAAGAGTAATATCATTAATGACACATTCATTTCTAGCTCTAGCCTTGAAAATTCTTGAATGGCATGTTAAACACACTTGCCAGTACATATATTCATCATTTTTGAAATATCACCAATTTGTGTGTGTATAAGTTACACTTGATGAAACATTTGTATAATGTTATACAATCAACTATACTTTTCATATTAATCAAACATTAAGATGATCAAAGATTAAAAACTATTTTAATTTTAAATTATTTATAAGTTTAGTTTTATTTTTAAATGTCAATTGGATAGTAAATGATGCAATTAATATGAAATTTTTCATGCCTAATAAGCATGTACTTTGTTGCATACTATTAATAAGCATTAATAGCCGAAAAGCATTTTTTCAAAGCCAAAACCAAACATGTACTTTGTTGCATATTCATCGGAGTTCATGTTTTCACTTTTCAGAGCTCTATCAGTGTACACTCTTGGTGTATGAGACTTACAAATTATATAATCTTTTTTATTTTTGAACCTTAAGAAACTTCATATTTCACGAACCTTATTTCTACTAGAATAATATATATATGTTAAGTTATTACAATTTATAGTTGAGGGATTAAATTGAACTTCACCCAATAATTAGAGGAACAAATTAGTTATTCAATCTAAAATATAATAAAGATGCTAGAAGCCTAGATCAAAGTTTTGAATGCTATTGGTTTTTCATTGTACTGCAGGGACAGGAGTATCATCAGGTGTTAACTTTGCAATACCAATCGACACTATTGTTCGAATTGTACCTTACCTCATTGTGTATGGAACATCTTATAAGGACAGGTTTTGATCATGTTTGTAAATAATATGAAACATGTACTTGGTTGGTCTATTGGTCTTACATCAAGCTTCGAAGAGTGGGTCATGTTTGTCCATAAATATTCTTTTGAGTGGTGTTTATTACACACCACTTAACGCACATAAACAAATGCACACATCATTTTTGCACTGACAGTACATGTGTATTTATCCTAAATCATAATTCCTACTATCATACTTAATATCTTGGGCCACCACATGATGTCATAATATATAATATCTTAGGGCTGGAGCATGCCCATGGATACTCTCAGCCCTCATGGCAAAAGGAGGTACCACTTTGCCCAACAATAGCTATCGTAGTCATAAAACGATTAAGCTGTAAAACATAACTCTTTTAATTGAATCATGCACGTTGCCGTGGGTAGTGTTAATTATGCACACCATATTGCACTCAGGTCCATTTGAACTAAAATCGTGAGTTGAAGATACAAAATTCTAACTGTTTGTTTTGCCTCTTAACACCAAACAATCTTTATCTCTTTCTTAAAACCAAAATCATATATAAACGACATGATGTGAATGCTCTAACCCCATAAACTAAATTCTAGCAATTAGGAACAGTTACAACCAAATTTTGATCTCTAACTTATCACTGATAGACGTGTTTTAATAAAAGCTACAAGAAAATAAAAACATTGCTTTTTTAATGGAAAATAAACTAAGCACGTTAACTTCTGAATGAAAACCTCGAATCCATAAGGGGTTCCTTGAATTCACAAGGTGATAAGGTTTTGGAATTCACAAGAGAGAAATAGACAAAGTCTGTATTTTTTATAAATCTGAAAACTGAATTGTCTTGGAGGCTACAATATGTTTAAATAGCAAAAGAAAACCTACAGCGGCTAGGAAAACACCCAAAAACCCTAATTCAAGCTAATCACGTAATTAGGTGGCAAAATGGTAATTTTTACCAAACATAGCAAAATTGAAATAATTACAAAAATTGAAAATACTGTCTTTAAGAGACATCTCAAAACAGACAGGACCTTATTCTGACTTTTAAACTAAAAGTTATTAAAAAAAACAAATATTACTATAAATAGCAAAAACACTGTTTTCAGGGCCTTAACGAAGGAATTTGCCTAAATTTAGGTGACACTCGAGGTAATCTCAAGTCTGGATCAAAATGCCGATTCTTGTCAACTTGCCAAATTTTATGCAATTCTAACACTGTTGTCGCGATGGCCTTTACTAGCACCCCTTGATCTTGCACTATGACTTCTAGCGCCCTTGTTGCTCCAAGAAGGCATATCTTGTATGTTCTATGTGAAAAACACATTAAATAACTAATAATAGCTTATGCTCTAGCAAGAAGAGCCAAGTTTTCATCTAATTATTTTGTTTTGGATATGAAGCTACATTTGTGACTTATAAGAGTCATGCTGCCCAATTATAAAGTTAAGTATTATACAAACCTTATGGTGTTAATATTTAAACATAAAATGAAAATATAGTTTTCGTTTATTATGTTGTTGATTAAAAAAATCATATTTATTATCACATTAATTTATAAACTTTTTTTATTATAAAACTAGTTATAATTTTAGCATTTTAAAACTATAGGGAATTAATGATGGGTGTATAATTTTTTGGAGAACCCTATTGGCTAATATTATATCAGCAAAAAAAATATTATATCAGAATATTGATGAAGCCAGTTTACATAAAATCAGCCCCTCTCCATCTCTCTCGGATCTCCGTGTCTCTCAATTTTCGACCTGGGCTCTAAGTTTGAGAGGGTTTCAGTTCGGTGAGGTTAGGTGTGGGCTTGCTAGGTTTTTATGTAAATGGAGGTTTCTGACTGGGCTTGAATTTGACGTAGGCTGCAATTTATTTATTTCAAATGGGGCTTTGTATGAGCTTAAATTATGGGCTGGTCTGATTGTAAAGGAAGTGTAAGGTTGGGTTTGGACCTGGGCTTGGTGCTGATTGAGACTGGCTTGAAAGGCGTGTGTTTATTAGAGTGATAAATTTGGGTTTGAGAGGGTTGTGCGGGTTCGATGCGCCAGACCTATGACTAGGCCGCATGCATCATCAATTTCGAAACATTGTGGGTTTTTTTTTTTTTTTTTTGGTTGTGAAAATGCACTTTTGATCCCTACATTTTGGGTCAATTCCCATTTTGGTCCCAAAATTGATTTCTTTGCTAATGTCATCCCTAAAAAAAGAAAATCGTTTTTAAAATGGTCCTTTCCGTCAGGCTAGAAACGGAAAAATCCTACGTGGCTAACGGAATACCCTATTTGCTGACGTGGCACTGACGTGGCTATTAAAATATTATTAAAAAAGATTATTTGGCATATTTTAAATGCCATGTCAGCATTTTAATTTTTTTAAATAAAGCCACGTCAGAAATTTTATATAAAAAAGAAATTAAATTTAAAAAAAACCTTAAATCTAATTTAATTAAAAAAACTTGTTTCTCAAAAAAAAAAAAAAAGTGTTCTTCCCCATCAAACCCAGGAAGAACTCAAACCCACATTCCCAAAAAAGAAACCCAGCAACCAAACAACAAACACATACCCAGATCGGCAAAACCACAACAGCACACCACAACAGAAACAAAAACCCAAACCAACAGCACACCACACGGCCAAACCCACAAATTTGACCACCACTTCCACCGTCACCCACCAGCCACAAGCCCAAATCACAGCAACAGAAAAAAAGAAAAAGAAAAAAATCAACCACAACAAGAAATCACCACTTCCTCCTCCACAACTTCTCAAGAAATCACCACCATCCACAGCAAGAAAAAAAGAAAAAAAAAGAACCCACAAACCAAATCAACCAAATCGGACCACGACTCCTACGATCCACGCTCCGACCCATGAACAATCAGACCCACGCTTTGATCCACCATTCGATCCACGCAGACCCACGAAGAGAGAACAAAGAACAGAGAAAGAGGGAGAGAAGAAGAAGCCTCCGCGACGTTGGGTTCTGGGTTGGTGGGTTTGGGTCTCGGTGAGAACAGAGAAAAGAGGGAGAGAAGAAGAAGCCTCCGCGACGTTGGGTGCTGGGTTGGTGGGTTTGGGTCTCGGCGAGAACAGAGAACAGAGGGAGAGAAGAAGAAGAAGCCGTCGCGACGTTGGGTGCTGGGTTGGTGGGTTTGGGTCTCGGCGAGAACAGAGAACAGAGGGAGAGAAGAAGAAGCCGCCGCGACGTTGGGTGCGGCGAGAACAGAGAAAAGAGGGAGAGAAGAGAGAGCAAAGAAAAGAAGTGAGAGAGGAGAGATAATTAGATTTAAGGTTGGGTTGTGTTTGTTGTTGGGTTTGAGTTCTTCCTGGGTTTGATGGGGAAGAACACTTTTTTTTTTTTTTTGAGAAACAAGTTTTTTTAATTAAATTAGATTTAAGGTTTTTTTTTTTAAATTTAATTTCTTTTTTATATAAAATTCCTGACGTGGCTTTATTTAAAAAAATTAAAATGCTGACATGGCATTTAAAATATGCCAAATAATCTTTTTTAATAATATTTTAATAGCCACGTCAGCAAATAGGGTATTCCGTTAGCCACGTAGGATTTTTCCGTTTCTAGCCTGACGGAAAAGACCATTTTAAAAACGATTTTCTTTTTTTAGGGATGACATTAGCAAAGAAATCAATTTTGGAACCAAAATGGAAATTTACCCAAAATGTAGGGATCAAAAGTGCATTTTCGCCTTTTTTTTTTATGAGAATCGACATTGGACTCTCGACATTGTGGTTAATTGGTTGGTTGGTTGTATTTATAAACAAGGCAACTGTGATTAACGAATTTGTATTTGCTTGGGGTTACCAAAATGTGTGAGTATATTTGTGACTGTGTTTGAAATTGAACTAGACTGTGTGTGGGGGTGAGCATGTGACATTTACGAACACTATTATGTGACTGAGGTTATGGGGGAGATATAAGCAGATTTCATGTAATTAATATGTACAAAGAATATAACACAGATGCAGAAACTAATGAGAGACAAAGAAAAAAAAAACATAACACACATGCAGAAACTCCATGTGTGTGGGTGAGCATGTCACATTTATTTTATGTTGTTTTATTTTTGCTAACGTAAGTGTTTAGGGAAACTGGTGAAGCAAGTCTGGGGTGGTTGTTCGCAATCATCAAGGGCTGGTACCAACTTCTCTAGCTGAAAAGGTTCGACTTTAATTTTTATACTCAATAATTCACTTGGCACAAAATTAAAAATTAAATAGTGACATGTGGCGCAAAATTAAGAATCTAATTGTAATCTAATTGAATTTTCTCTGAGTTTTAGTTTTATATATATATATATATATATATATATATATATATATTTATTTAAATATGCTACTTGCAAGAAGTTGCATTCAATGATAATCATGCAGCAAGGAAAATAATACAAATTCTCCCAATAAGAATATAAATCATACAATGAGCAAAAAATGATACGAATTCTTCAAGCAAGAATATAAATCTAACGACAAGCAGAATATAAATCATATGACAAGTGAAAGTCATTCCACAAAATGCAATCACTTGACGAACAACAACGGAAAAACATCAAGTCTTCCCCAAAGCTCCATCGTCAAAACAACCAAGGTAAAATAAACACTTTAGCATTAAGAGTTAATTTGTGCAACCAAAAAAAATATATATATTCAGCGATACATTCTTTGTGAAATAATAAAATTATGCAATCAATGGATGATTAAAATTCTTTACACAAGAATATAAATCATGGAAGAATAAGATTGTTCAAATATCAAAGTTCTTCAAGCAACAGAAGAATGATGGAAGCATCCAAAGAGGCCACTAAACTCACTAGGTCGTCAAAAGAATTTAGCTTACTCACAAGATCAAGCTATATATGATCCCTCGAACATCCAAAAGGAAATTCAAAGGCAGACACTAAAAAGTTGTCACCAATAAACCACCATCCCTAAAGAAGTAAGTAATTGAAGACAAGGAAGTTTGAATTTAAACAAGTCAAAAACATTCTCTAAGCCTGACCAGCATAAAGCAAATCAGATTCGGGAATGAGGGCGATTGATGAGTTCAAGAAAACCAATTGTCCGTCCACCATAATGGACAACATTAAGTCATCAGCAAGCCATCAAAGAAAGATAAGTAATCGCTCAATCACAGTCAATATATATTCATTGATGACCATTACTCAAAGGTATTAAACACTCATCAAGAAAACAACTGTTATACTCAAGGTAATAATCACTTACAATTATGTCTAACAGCTACCTAAGTCAGCTATAAATGGAACAATCTGCCTCACTTACTAAGATAAGTCAAAAACTACTATAAAAGACCATCTATATATGAAAGATATGGGCTAATACTGACTCAAATATCAGAGGCTCCCCCATCGGGTACAACCTGATGATCTCTTCGATCAAACTCTCTTTATCTTGCAAATCCTACAAGATTGCCAAATGCTCTGGATTAGACAAGTTACCCAACTGACGATTTTTTGTTTCATCAAGTATAGAAATAAAGAAGGTTTGAATTAGGAAACTTACAATTAAATATGATTTTAAATTATTTAGAAATCCACGTGCTTATAATTGACTTAGTTAAATATACAATGTAGTAACAATACTTGTAGCATATCCAAATGACTAAAGTTATTTATATGATGTTGTTGTGTTTTATAAACACTAAGCTGATTAGTATATGGCCCAAGACATCCACTTCCCCAAAATTGATTTAGATGACCCTACAAATACAAATTTCATTAAACAAAAAAGGGGTAAATGAAAACTCTTGACAAGTATAACATTCAAGCCTTCTTATGTCATATACCAAAGTATTTATAAAAAAAATAAATAAATAAATAAAAGCAAAAAGCAATTAAATTTAAAACCTACCTCACGTCCTTAACTCCACCATAATTTTCTCCCAAAGCTAAATATAGTACAGTAATAATACTACTAATAATACTAAAAAACTACTAATTTTTTATTCTCTCTCAATTATTGCTCTCTCATCCTTAATTCTCTCACAATTACTACCTCCCATAAATTATTTTGGAAATCTAAACTTCTTAAAGCATAAACCTATGAGGTATGGAAGAGTTATTAATTAAATAAAATATAATGATTTATTTTGAATAAAAAAAAAACTTAATTCATAGCAGAGTAGTATTAGTAGTCTAGGAAAATTATTGAATACTTCGAGAGTACCATAAATGCGTACTCCCTCCTCTCACATGAATTGCGAGTCCCACCATAAATTTAATTAGTAGAACTCACAGCTATGTGAAAGAGGGAAATACGCATTTATGATATTCCAAGAATACTCGATAATTACCCAATAATCTATATAGTTATTAGTTATATACTAGTATTAATAACCCATTATTGATCCTTTAATGTGTCAACATTTAAACAAAAGAAGATAGAGGAATTGAAAAAACCAAATGAACATTAGGATCTTTAAATGGAATTTCAAAGTATCTTAAATCATGGTAGAGTCAATGAGTCATAGACAAATATTTTGAAATGAATTTTTTTATGGCCATTTGAGATAGCATATCAGATTTTTAGTGCAATAAACTTGCATTAGGAAACTTGCAATTGACCCATCAATCAAAGTCAATTTGATTTCCTTACACACATGACCGAATTCAAAGGGATTGGCTTTCCCAATTTACCAAACTTTTCTGGAAAATACTTACTATTCAAACTTCAGACTAAAGGGTTTCCTTTTAGAAATTCAATTAGTCAAGTAATACACATAGAAATGTAATAACAATAACACCCTTAAAAAAATAATTGACTCACCCGACCCGGGTTGGTGTATGGGTCAGATCTGAACCCATCCCAACTAGAACTGTGTTCAGTCCTAGCAGAATCATAGTCATTCTTTTATACTGATATGTTAAAAGTTTAAACTAAAAACTTAGGCAGAGCATGAGAGTCAGTCCAACAACGATGTAATGTTCTTTTTATAGCAATTAAGGATCCAAACTTAAAATAATGACGATGTCGTTACACTTAAATCACGCTGATACAATACAAGAGACGAGAGCACAGATTCGTAAAGAAACGGTGACGTTTCTATTTAAGTAGTAGTTCCTCTTTTAAAATGAAACACGGATTCACGCGCCTCTCTATTTTTAGTCTATTGAGTTCGTTACTGATGGAATCAACATAAAAAGATATCAAACGACACCATCTTTTTGTTTGATTTTTTTGATACACAATAATGTGGCGTTTGGTACGGAGAATCCACATTACTCCTGGCATCTAGATTCCCAGGAATGTGATTCTTAGGAATCACATTCCTAGGAATATAGCTATTCCTATGTTTGGTTTTATTGGGAGATTCCCAGGAATGTGAGATGATAATGTTTGGTGTATTCCTATGAATCTTAAATGAATTATTTGTTTTTCCCATTTTGTCCTTAGATTTGAATGTGAAGTACCAAGCCCATTAAAAAAAAATCTTCCTTTAAATAAATAATGAAAAAATATATATAAACTATTAATTAGTCATTTAAAAAAATATCTTACTCTAAATAGATAGATAAAAAACATTATATAAACTATCAATTAGCAACACATTCATTAAAACTGTGATCTAACGTTTCAAAATGACAAGAATAATACAAAAATAACTATTAGCAGAGTTATTTATCCTGTTTATGTTGTTTTAGCGGGAAAAGATAAAGACAAGAGAGAAGATATTGATAATTTGTTTTATAGTTTATCTTAATTGCTTAAATGATAAGGAAAAAGGGTTAAAATTGTCAATTTATAAAAAATACAATTTCTTTTAAGTTTGGGAATCTGGATTCCCACCTGTTTTAAAAGGAATCCACATTCCTACTGAGAGGGGTTTAAGGATTCCCCTGGCATCTGATTCCCTAGCATAATTTGCAACCAAACATGGGAATCTTTAAACATTCCTGGGAATCCTAAAACATTACCCCGTACCAAACGCCACCACCAACTTGTTGTCCAATTTGATATCTTCTTAAATACGCACTATAACAAAGTGTAGTTATTTCAACCCTTTTTTATCGAGGGTTTACTAAAATCTGTCGATACAACTTATAAATAAAAATGTAGAGAGCTTTATTACTAAACTTTATTTCAAATGTTATTTGGTCCCTCAAAATAAGTCAAAGCACCCTTGAAATAAATGGGAAAAAAAAAAAACTCACTAATTTTTTCAGCCAACAACCCTTGGTAAAATATTACAAATTTTTCAGCCCTTCAATATATGGGTGCCTGGCTGATGAAATACATCCTCAGAATGCCCTTCGAAAAAAACCCACAACAAAATTTTCAACCCTTGCAAAAAGCCCACAACTAAATTTAAAACTATACCCGTATTATATAAATTTAAAACAAATTAAATAAACAAAACAAAGAGCTTATAACTACTTTCACTCTCAGAGCATAGAAATCGCAGATATTCCAATGGCTAAGTTCTCAGAGCATAGCTCGTCGATCATGGAGATCTCATAGAGCTCGACGATCATCGATTTTGTACGAGTTCATCTCCATTTTGTGACTCTTCATCTCTCTGCCGAGTTCATCTCCATCGATTTTGCTCGACGATCACCGTTTCTCAGCTCCGATTAGGTACGAATCACAAACCCTAATTTCGTCTTTGATTTTTTTGTTTTTTTGGTTTACCCACACTTTTTCATCAATTTCCCCATGATTTCGTTTCATATTTCTCAGAAAACGGAGCTCATCATCGATTTCCCTATAGAAAGCTGTGCAGCACCATCAGGTAATGATATTCCAGCAAACGGCGCGAAGGTTGAAGAAGGTCTCAGCGTCTTCAAGTCCGATAAATTCGATGCCGATTCTTTCGTCCAGTCTCGCTGCTCTCTGAACGAGAAGGTTTTTTTCTTTTTCTTCTTTTTCATCTTAATCTCTGTTTGGTTGCTCAGATAACAAAATCGAATCGGAATTGACTTTCTCTAACAATGAAATTCTGTTCATTTTCCTTTTGTTTAGTTCGGTTTAGGTTTTAACAGCTACAATTAGAATTGCAGTTCCGATTTTATGGATTTTTAGCTTGTTAGGTTTTGATTTCAAGGTTCTGTGCTTGAAATATAATTATACAAGTAGAATTTAGAAGTTCATCTCTGCGAAATTTTCTCTAGCATTGGCAATTTTCACGAAAATTGTGTTAAAAAGAGTTCTTTGGCATGTTGATTTTTGGCGTTGTTGTGAAGCTGTTTGTGATTAGAGAACAGAACTAAATATGATCTTTTCTTATACACACAAGATCGATATTTGTGTATCCGTGGCTGTTTTGGCCTCATCTTCACATTCCAATTCAAGTGATCAAGCTAGATGAACTCAAATTTAGTAGTCTCCCATATAGATTTTCGGAACAATCTGCATTGTTCGGTTGAAAATTTCATATTGGTTGTCTTCTACTGCCTGTGTGTATGACCGGTACAATGCATTTGTCAAAGCATTGAACATTTGCTTATCACCTTTGGATTAGACATCCATTTGTTTACTTCATTTTATACATCTATCAATAAGTCTACGGACACAACTTTGTTGACATGGTGTATTGTGATTGGTGCATAATAAGAGTGTTGTCATGGTGGACCTAGGTGAAAGTGATGTTGCTCTAACTATAACAGGCTATGTTGATAGTTGTAAAAAAATGATATTTTATTTTTGATAAGTAAATAGCTGTGAAACAAAGTTGTGTTCCTAGCATTATGTGTTTTTTTTTTTTTTTTTTGGGTTTCATCATAGACTATACTAACAGGAAAGAATGGGGAACTAAAGCAAATCTAATCTTATCCATTTAGAGACATCAAGCAAGAGCAGTGAAAGTCTTCTCCAGATAGTGACATGGAATCCTAATAATGCTTTTTTGTTTCAATATCTCAATTTGCTGCTCCTCCTCAGCATGGTAATATTCTTATATGTGATTAGTGTTATTGATGTGGTAATTGTTTTCTATTTAAAATTAAAAGGCTAGTAGGCAGTGTGCAAAGATCCATCTTCTGCAAGGTCTGGGAGACGTGGTTTCTTGGTTTATATGCAACATCACTCAAACCCCCCGAGTCATTTTTTTGGGGCAGAGGGCACTTGCTTTGGCAATGTGATCTATTTAAATTGCCTTTATAAACTATAGGATTGGTCTCTGATTCCGTAGGTTGGTTGAACAAAGTAAATTTGCGGATTTTGTTAGTGCTAGAATTAGTATTCTTATGGTTTGCAAGCGATTGTGTTTGACAATCTAGAGAGCTATTGACCATTTTGTCTTTTTGAATTTATTACAGAACTTGCATTTGCATTTGTGTATCGAGAAGTTCTGGCGTCCACACCCGTGACAGATGGTGCAGCTGCAAAAAGAAAAGCAGGTATATTATTGATGAGCAGGGGCGGAACTAGAATTTTAAGAGTGAGGGGGCCAAAGTAATAACAAAAATAAAATTTATCCAATTTAAGAATGCTACATGGGAATTATGTGAGATTAGGGCCTCAATGATTATCCACCAAAGAGAAGAGAGAAGGAATTAGGCAAATGCATAAGTGACATGAATCCAAATGCGATTCCTTGATAATTGAGAATGATTAAGTTTAGAGGTGATGAGTGGCTTTTATTAATAAATAATAAGTATTGGGTTGTTGTTGCATTGCTGTTGTAGATACTCCCTTAATACTATTCTTATTTTATTTTTAAAAAAGTTGTAGATGCTTCATTAACATCACTGTATCAAGACAACTAAGTTCCAGTTCCAGTATCAGTATCAGTAGGTTGAATTGTCAGAAATGACCATGGCTTAGGTGGAAAATTTGTAAGTTTGGTGCTATTGTATGCTCATTTGCCCATTAGATCAATCAAGTCTTCTGTATGATGTTGGCTGTTTGCATTTTAGTTTGAGTTGATGGCTTGAAATTTGGACGTTTTAGAGAATTTGATATATTGAATGATACTTACAGGATTTGTTCGTTTATTTCTTTTTGTTTCTGTGCAGAGGATTTTGTTTCTGAAAACAAGAGATTTAAAGGTATTGGCATTGGTGCTCCTGAGGGTCCAATCTCTCTTGATGATTTTCGAAGCCTCCAGCGTTCAAACAAGGTATCTTTATTTGGGTTACTGTTATGATTGACTATGGAAATAACTTCAGTTATGGAGTTAGATAAAAGGTCTTTGTTACATAATTTATTCACATCAAATATTCCATTAAGCAGGAACTGAGGAAGCAGTTGGAAAGTCAGGGCCTTACAATTGATACATTGCGCAATGAGAATCGTGCGTCTGCTCAGCATCATGAAAATGTAAGTGGTGCTGGTGGATTGAGACTCTCTCTCTTATGTGTGTGCTAGGATGTGTTCAGTTGTCACAAGTGAGCGAGTGCATATGCTTGTGCTCATGTTAATCTCTTCCAGTAAAAAACTTGTGTTTTTTCTTACAGCATGAATCATAAGGCCTATGAATCGAAAACTCCAGAAAGAAGATAAGGCCTATGAATCTATGATAGGTTAAAAGCCAGTATAAAATTTACACTATTATGTACATTAGTACATAGATAATTAATAGATCCACTATAGATACACAATGGGATGTTCCTCCTGTTAACTCCCTAGCTACAATAGAGTCTAACCATGGAGATGACAGAATAAGAGACCCCTTAGATGAGTTGATGGATACACAACTTCCTTCTTTGAACACCAACATTCCCTCCTTCTCAACTAGACCATCATGGCAACCTCCACCAAAATCCACCAAAATCTAATTTAATTTAAAAAGATTCCCAAGAAAAAATGCAACTTCTCAATTTAAGAAGAAAAAAAAAATAAAAATTATCAACTTCTCAATAAGTTGCTATTTTTAATTTGCTGGTTTCTTTTTAAAAATTATTTTTCAGAAAGAATTGTCTAAATTTATGTTATCTCTGTGGATTCAAGAAAAGGGCAGCAGCCAAGTCTCAAAGATTCAGTCAGATGGCTTCAAATAAAAAAAAGATTTGATTTTTACAGCTTTTAATTCTATTTTCATACAATTTCTGTATGTTTAACTACTCTATATATGATAACTGCTTTAACTTGTACTTATTTTCTACATGCCTGTGTATCAAAGTTCTCAACTTTTTGTACCATACCTCAAGGGGTGGTGTTGATCAAAGTTATTATCCAAATATTTTGGAAGAAGAAAGTGCCTTTTGAGCTGGAGCTCATTGGCTGTTATTGATTTACAATTGCTCGTGTTTGGGCATTATAGCTTATTCTTTTAAAGCCTTTTCTACCATAAGTAACCTCGCTCATACTAGTCATTTTTTCTGTGCAGGACCTACGTTCTTAGCTGGAGGAGTTGATTCCTGAGCAACAGGTATGCGTTACCAATTTTTAATTTTGATTCCCTTTTCCTCTTTGCTCGTGCAATTAAGTTATTATTATTATTTATGTTTTGGGGGGAAATTGTGAGAAAAGGATGGTCTGCCTTGGAGGTGGAAAGCCCCTGTTTGGTTCCATTTTGGTGGTTGGATTAACTATTTGAGTGACAATGTTTGCCTTGCTTATTCTCTATTGAAGTATGAATATCAATAGTCATTTAACTAAAGTTTAACTAAAGTTTTAACTAAAGTTTTTCAGCGACCCCAAATGGCGGAAAATGTTGGACAATGTTTTTTTAGGCTGATACAAATGTGGCCTAAGTGTTTATCTGCATACAGTTGAATGAAAGGAACTTATAATAGGTTGATTTTTACCCAATACTGGCTATCTTATCTGTATTGGCAGAATCTATTTACCTAATTAAGAAGGGATTTAGGTGTTTGGCTTTTGGGAGAGACTGATTATTTGATTCTTAAGTAACATCGCTGTTTTAGGAATTTGAAAGTGAACAAAAAATAACCAAAACATCTATGTTTTGGACAGAACCATCCAAACTGTTCTGACCCGCAAATGGTTCTACAAATTTACCTGTTGAGCCATTGAGTTGAGAATTTTAACAATAATTTTACTAGAACAGTTTTAGGGGGTGTGTTGAACCATTACACTGATTACAGAGACCAGTTCATGGTTGGCGGTCCAGGCCGTTTGTTTTTTCAAACACTGGTCATAACATTTTAAAGGCGGCTTTTGAACCTTTCTCTTTAATCAATGTGTATGTATTACACAAGGTAATTGGATTAGAAATCTGTGTATGTATCTGTGTTAGCATAGATTGATACCCAAGGTAATTAATTTAGAGTTTTCAATACTGTAGAAACTCTTTGGAAACCTTATAGGTAACTCTTTTAAACTTATATTCTCTTACACTACTTAATAGTTAATATAGTTGATCTATATAATAATCAAGTTTGTATAAGTCAATAATTATCTACTTATACCTCTGTTAGGTATACAAGATTAGGTAGGTATATATATATATATATATTCAACCCGTAGCACCCAATATAGAGATCAGCTTTTACCCTAAAATAACAGTTTAAAATACAGTTGATTTTAAATAATATATTTTTAAACTTTACAAACCCCAAGTTGTATTCATGGGCTAGGCTCTAGAATGAAAGTAAAAGCCCAATCACATTATGAAGATCACTGCGGAGCTTGAGAATCTCACAAACCTTCAGCCCCAAGGTGGCTGTGACGACCCAAACTTCTCTTTCCTCTTTAAGGTCTTCTTCAATTTCTTTGTTCCATTTCTTAGGGATTTTAGTCTTGACTATTTCTTGTAGTTTTACTTTTAATCGTCCAATTTCTTCATTGTGTTACTTCATTATAGTTACAAATATGTACTCTTTTGGGACTTTAGCTTTTCACAATTCACAATTCACAATCATAGATTTTAGTTTAGCTTGTAACTCACAATTGCCTTGTGGTTGTGTTCAAAGTGTAAATTCAGCCAATCACATTATGCCAATCACATTATGCTCATGTTGTTATCAAGTTCTTTCCAATATGGCTCACAAGCAATTGATTGTTTTACAGGTTCCTCCTGGGCTGGACAGCAAGGCTAGCACAGCCATAAACAAGGGGAGGATATACATATCCAAGGCCAGCCCACAAAACGTCTTAGATTCATACCTTTATAAGAATCATCGAGGGATTTGTGTAGTTTTTGATTCTGCTAAACTGATAAGTGATAGGCCTAGACCTGTGTGTCTGTTAAAGCAATGGTATATTGAAATTTTCCGGAAGGATTTTATAGATGCTTCTCTCCCCTAATGATTGTTTGATCATACAGGATTGTTGATACTTTTCACTTTGTGTATTTGGGTTCTTGTGCAGTCCTTTAATTTCTTGTTTTAAGCTTTCTTAATCAATTGCCAGGTTTATGGTTGGCATCAATTTGCCACCACTTGCTACCATGTCTAACTTCATGAATGTATATATATATATATATATATAGAGTGCATGATTGTGGTTTTTTTTATAAATAAAATAAAATTTTATTTTGAGGGTCAAGAGACCCTTTAAATAACATTATTTATCAAGGGTTATAAGTATAAATCTTTTAAACCTTGGTAAAAGGTTATTTAAGGGTCTTTTGACCCTCAAAATAAGATTAGAGCACTTGTTTTGAGGGGCACGAAGGCTCTCAAAATTTTTTTTTCGACGCTATATGTTTCAAAGGTTATCAAGGGTCGGTTGGACTCTTAAAATAATTTCTTTCAAGGTTTTTTACTACTTTTTTTAGGGGTTTTGACCCTTTTTTTAGGGGTTTTGACCCTTGAAAAAAGTCTAATTTGTTGTAGTGACGGTAAATACAAAATCTGACACGTGGCTTGCTACATGTCACAACAATACAATTCAGCTAAAGAGAAAATAAGTTGGCATTAAATGCATTAACCAATACCATTAGCATTGACACCTCTGCATAAAGAAAATATCACAAATTGATATGCTCATCATCCAATTCCCAAACTTGTGAATTAATGTATCAGATGCCTACATATCAAATTTAGAAGAAAATACTGTTTACATAAAAGAGAAGAGAGTAGTCTTATACTTTTAGAAGAACCAAACTATTTATACAGAAGAAGAGCTAGAGAAAAAGTAAAACTAGCATATATAAATTACTACAACAAAAAATATTTATTACAAAAAAAAAATAAACCGTTGCAATAACATCAGAGTCATTGCAATAATTTATGCGAAGTGTTGCAATAAAATTTGAGGTAATAGGTTTGTACTACAAAAGTATTTTGTTGCAATAAACCTTAAATATTTTAATGACAATTTTGATGTAATAATATATTTTCTGTTGCAATAAATAATTTACTACATCGAATATCTTGTAGCAATAGGCTATTATTTCACGAATTTTATTGCAATAAATTGCAAAGAATTGACAAAAATAATTTTGGTCAAATTATTCCAACGGTATCTTTATTGTAATAGATAATTGTTTTATATTTTTTATTACAATAGATTGTAAAATAATTAGTATTAGATCATTGTAATGATATATCCATGGCAGTTTTATGTTTGTTATTGCAGTAGATTGTAAAATAATTGATATTTTGTTATTGCAATGTTATATTTGTTACAATAAGTTGTCTTTTTTACATTTCTATTGCAATATATCACAAAATAATTGGTATCAAGTTATTACAATGGTTTCTTCAATATAAGTTATTGAAATTTTTTTTTAATTTTTTCAATTTAAGTTATTTCAAAAAAATTTCTAAATTCAACTTAGTATTTAAGCCTCTATTGCAAGAGCCTTAGCTCTTGCATCCTTGATGCTATTTGCTACTGCTTCTGAAAGCTCACATTATTTTATTCAGATGAAAGACTTTGAAAAAGCTGAAAATGCTTTTAAAAGGACTAGAGGTAGACTAATAGTTGCTGAATTTGACAAATTGGTAGCAGAGAGTGAGGAGTTTATAGTTCCTTGTTTCATCCCTTTAGCCTTTAGTATATGCCATATCTATTTATTGCATGTGTACGAAAGATGTTCATGCAAATGATGGGAATTTTTGCCATAAACTTCTTTGCCCCAGTATTTTTAACTTCTGTTGGTGTGTCTACCTCTACTTCTTATATTTCTTCCATGGCAGTTGAGTATACAAATTTCATTATGCTAATTTTGGGAGCTATGTTAGTTGGTCGATACAAAAGACGGGTAGTATTGTGATCTTCTGCATCTATGATGGCCTTCACATTATTTATGATATTTGGTCTGCTGCCATTGAATGACTATAGTGTAGTGTACTTTGAAGTGGATGTTGTTGTTGCCAATTCTGTTTACATGTTTTTCTATGCGGGTGGGTACGCAGTGATCGGTGGACGACTAGGATGGCTTAGTGTTCCTTTACCTCAGAGAGCTAAATATATGGGATCTGTTTTGACATTGACAATTCCCATGTTACTCTTGAAGAAATCAAATTTTTTTTGCAATAATTTGATACCAATTATTTTGAAACAGTTGTAATAATTTGATACCAATTATTTTGCAATATATTACAATAAAAATTTCAAAGAGATAGCTTATTACAACAAATATATCATTGAAATAATTAAATATTAATTATTTTACAATCTATTGCAATAACAAACATGAAGCTGCAATAAATATATCATTATAATAATCTAATACTTATTTTACAATCTATTATATTGAAAAATATGAAAAAATTATCTATTACAATAAAGATACCGTTGCAATAATTTGACCCAAATTATTTTTGCCAATTCTTTGCAATAAAATTCGTGAGATAATAACTTATTGCTGTAAGATATTCTAAGTAGTAAATTGTTTATTGCAACAACAAAAATATTATTACATCAAAATTGTCATTAAAATATTTAAGGTTTATTGTAACAAAATTTTTTTAGCACAAACTTATTGCCTCAAATTTTATTACAACACTTCGTGGAAACTATTGCAATGATTTTGATGTTATTGCAACAATTGTTTTTGTAATAATAAATATTTTTTGTTGTAGTATATCCTATATGTCAGATTAAGATTGACTGTCAATTACTTTTATATAGATCCACTATTTTTTTCACCACTCACAATCTGTTACATGGACAATTTTAACAAAAATTATGCTTTCATCTAAAACTAATTCATCTTTCAATTTAGTACTCGGAAAAAAAAAAAAAAAACCCCTCTTTGTATAGGAAATAGCCTACATATATTACTATGTATTACCAAAAAAGAATACCAGAGTTACAGAGTAAAGGACTCACTGACTATACATGTAAAGAAGGTATGAAAATTTGTTAATATATCTGTTACTTACAACCATCCAGATTTTCCCACTTGTCCCTCTCCTTACAACCATCCAGATTTTCTAGTAGTCCCTCTCTTTACAACCAACTCTTTAGCTTTCTAATTTAACATACCTATAACCCGTGCCATATACAGAAACTTTTCTTTATTATTTATTTTTAATTTTGTTGTCAACAAAACTTGTAATGTCCCTTTATTTGCAAGGCAAATAGCTAAAATCACGATGAAATCCTATTAATAGAAAAATGCATTAGATTATACTTTTAAGGATAATTTTGAATGCATTAGATTATATTGATATGAATGAATTTTTGTGGTTTTCAGATTATATGGATTTGTGGATCCTTGATGAATTTCAGATTTGGTTGCTTGGATTAGATACCAAAGTTTGTGTGTGTGTGTGTGTGTGTGTGAGAGAGAGAGAGAGAGAGAGATAAATTTCCCATTAATTTTTGTACTTAAAGATTAATGGGACAACTAAATTAAATAAAGTCGAAACTTAGAGATTTTTTTTTTGTTGAAAATTTTAGAGAACTTTTTCTTAATGAAACAAAAGTTACAAGATTTAATTAAGTTTTAGATGAAATTAAAAGATGCAATTTGTAATTTAAGCAATAAATTAATATGGTAAACAAATGACAAAAACGGAATGGAACACTGTGTTTCCTTCTATTATGATGACTTACTAACAATACAGCCAAACTTGTAGTAAGAGAAGAAATGGCACGTTAAAGTTGACACACTTACATTTATGCTTCTATATTGAATTTCACCACTTACCATTAATTTATATGTTTTGCTCATATTTGTCAAATATTAAGATGATCAAAGACTAAAAACTATTTCACCTATAAATGATTCAAATTTTAGTTGTATTTTTTCCCTCAAATATACTAAGGAATAAAATTATGAACTAGATAGTAAATAATTTTTTAATTAATATGAAATTTGTGATACATCATAATAAGTTCATGGAGAACATGTAATTTATCAGTGTGATTGACACAGTATTAATCTATTTTTTTTCTATGGTATATTATAGATAAGATGGTTTTTATTTTATAATTCTCAATCTTAATATTTGATGAGTACTAAGAAAACATATAATCTAATCAAACTAATATGGGCACAGGTTAAAAGACGAAATTATTGGTAAATACTTAACCAATAATTTAACTATACTTTAGTCAAAATATGGGTTAAATTATAACAATAATTAGTAAGGAATTAAACTGAATTTTACCCAATAATTAAAGGACCAAATTAGTAAGGAATTAAGCTGAATTTTAATATATTTTTTTTTAATTTCAATATCAGCCATTGTCAAACTCAAAAAGAAATTGTACTTATCGTGATTGTTCATGCTTTGGAATTTGGATAAGGAAATCGGATAAGTTAATTGCTTTCCAAATCAGTAACAAATGACCCACCTGATCCGTTCCATGGGGTTGGGCCCCAAATGGTCAACCCAAAGCCCATAATTCCTCCATTACCTCCATACCCAATCCACGCCTTCTACTGCACATGGACCTCATATACCCAGCCCACAATCTTCTAAAAACTCATGGACCAAACTACGACGTTCAAATTCTGCATACCCAATTAACCCAACCTTGATAAAGACTTTTACACGCATTGAAAGCTTGATGTTCATTTCTCAAAATGTCAGCTCAAAATGTACAATTAACAGAAGTAAAATGAACCCCCCCCCCCCCCCCCGGGGGGGAAAAAAAACAGAAGTAAAATGAGCTAAGAAGCATCAAAGCATGTACAATCACGATAAGTACAATTTCTTTTTGAGTTTGACAATGGCTGATATTGAAATTTAAAACAATATTAAAAGTTACGAAGGATCATGGAATGAAATTTAGAAGCTTTTGTACTCCAAAAAGCATCAACTATGTCATCTCAGCAAAGGGAGAACATATTAGTCTGAAATCATTTTTTTTAGGAAGTTGGCTTGTTCAAGTTTCTTGGATGTGCCTAGTATTTGGATAAAAAACACAATAATCATTATTGGTAAAAATGCAAAACTAACCCTCTAACTTTCACCGTTTTTCATTTCAGTCCTCTAACTTTCATTTTTGTCAATTTAGTCCTCTAACTTTCAATTTTTTGTCAATTCAAGGCTCCGTTACTGGTTTATTACTGCTGCCAACAGACCCACTAAAACGAAGCCGTTTTGGTTGTGTTTTTTTTTTTTATTAATTTGGAATTAAAATAAGAAAAAATTAAGGGGAACGACGAGTTGTTCCCCTTCCCCTGAAATCAAAAGAAAACCCGGGTACCCAAATCCCTAACCCGTGAAACTTTGAGAGAGAGAGAGAGAGAGACTGAGTTCACCACCAGCACCCCACCGTAAAATTCGCCGTGTAAACCACCACCACCCTCTTTGCTCTGCCTCAACTGAATCAGTGATGGGTGTGCTCTGCCTTGCCTTACCATAGCTCCTCCTCGCCTGTCCTTCATGGCTGAGATGCTTTTGGATCATCCCTTTCTTGCCGGCGTGGATGAATCTGAGCTACCCGCTGTTCTTAGTTCTTCTTGCATGTTTTTTCAGTGTAGCAGAACAATGATTTTGTGCATCGTTTTGATAGCCTTTGTGCATCGTTGCTGAACTGATAATGTTGGCATCGTTCTACATCGTTCTGATAGCCTTTGTGCATCTCTCTTTTTCTTTTTCTTTTTTAAAATTTCTCTGTATCTGTTTCTTTAATGATTGGAATTTGGTTTGAACAACTTATGATTTATCTTTTGTTGAATACTGTTATGATATATGGTTTTGTTGAACTCAGTCTCTCTCTCTCTCTCTCTCAAACCGGCTCACTCTCTCTCTCTCAAAGTTTCACGGGTTAGGGATTTGGGTACCTGGGTTTTCTTTTGATTACAAGGGAAGGGAAACGACGTCGTCATTCCCCTTAATGTTTTCTTTTTCTTTTTCTTTTTTCAGATTTTTCTTATTTTAATTCCGATTTTAAAAAAAAAACAACCAAAACAACATCGTTTTAATGGGTCTAACGGCAGTAGTAACAGAATAGTAACGAAGCCTTGAATTGACAAAAAATTGAAAGTTAGAGGACTGAATTGACAAAAATGAAAGTTAAAGGATTGAAAAGAAAAACGGTAAAAGTTAGAGGGTCAGTTTTGCATTTTTGCCAAAATTATTTTCAAACAAATATGAAATATATGATCTAATGCATCTTAATTAGAAAGATTTGTCTTTAATCCTTCATTATTATATATATTGCATACATTATTACAATTTTTTCAATTCAATAGTTGGGAGTGGGTGATTTTGAATCTTGGATATTTTCATTAGAAAGAAACACCAGAATGTGTCAATTAGTAGAGATACAAGGTTCTTGGCAATTATTACGTATTGATCCCACTGTCATGCATCAATTTGAGTAGTATAAGCCTTTAAATAAAATGTCATCGGGATAAGATAAACTCTAATCTTAAATTCTTGTATTTAATTTAAGAAATAAATTTAAAATAAATGTCTGTGACTAAATGTATATTTCTATAAAATCCATAATAACAAACATTATTTTATATTGACATAACAACAAATATATTTGACTATAAATTGATCTTAAAACAATTAAATTTATGGAACGATTATAAAATGAGATCAGTAGTTCTAAGCTCCTTCTTTTCGTATATCAATTTCATTCAAAGTGCAAATATTTCCATGCTTACCTACTTGCAAATAAGAGGAAGGTGTTGAATTTGATAAATGTCTTAATTTTGCTTTTAATAATTTGATAATTGAGGAAGGGAGATTAAACCTTGAACATCTCTATTAAATATTGATCTATTAAGGAGTACCGTTAAGCTAAAGGCTCTAAAATAAAATTTCTTAATTAAAAATTTTTCATAAATCTTTGTAAACTCAATGCACATTGCACAATGATAAGACCATAACGAACTTTATCTTTGACGTTTCTATGCCACTCCTTGAGTTGTTGTCATTTTATCATTTTATTTGTGGTTTAAAATGGGGGAGAGTTAGTAAAAATCTAACCGACCCGCTCAACAAACAAAAGATTGAAAAGAAGGAAAAAAAATTATTCGACATTGTTAAACCTTCCTTTTCAATTCATTTCATATGCAGATATTTGTGGCATGAACCCGGCCATATACATGAACCCGATGGTCTCTGAATACTTCTAGACCTAGACGCAGAAAACAAACCCCTCAGTCTATACTCCAAACTGAGTGGTGCCTTTTACAGCCACTTAGCCCACTACCAAGCCAAGTCTACAACCGCCCCGGCCCAGCCCCAACCATGGCAGAGTTTCCTCTTTCATTAACCTTGGCTTTGCCATCTATTTGTTAATTTTATTTTTTTCGTGATGGTAAATTTGGTTTAATCATTTTTAAGTTACTATTGCAACGACTTTTAATTTGTAAATGTGGGCTAGAGCATACATGGCAAAAAGGAGAACAACATATTCCTTGTAGGTGCATCCAACGGGCACTGATATGTAGGCCATTAAGCTCAAGAGTAACATGGAAATTGTCAATGTCAAAACAAATCCCATACATTTAGCTCTCCGATGTAAAGGAATACTAAGCCATCCTAGTGGTCCACTGATCACTACATATCCACCCACATAGTAAAACACGTAAACAGAAATGACAATAACAACATCCACTTCAAAGTACACCACATTATAGTCATGCAATCACAATAGACCAAACATCATAAATATTGTGAAGGCCATCACATATGCAGAAAATCACAGCACTACCTGTCTTTTGTATCGACCAACTAACATAACTCCCAAAATTAACATAATGAAATTTGTATACTCAACTGCCATGGATGAAATATAAGAAGTAGAGGCAGACACACCAGCAGAAGTTAAAAATACTGGGGCGAAGAAGTTTATGGCAAAAATTCCCGTCATTTGCATGAACATCTCTTGTACACATGCAATAAATAGATATGGCATATACTGGAGGCTAAAGGAATGAAACAATAAACTATAAACTCCCTCTCTCTGTTACCAATTTGTCAAATTCAACAACTATTAGTCTACCTCTACTCCTTTGAAAAGCATTTTCAGCCCTTTCAATGTCTTTCATCTCAATAAAATAATGTGGACTTTCAAGAGCAGTAGTAAATAGCATCAAGGATGCAAGAGCTAAAGCTCCTGAAAGACCAAAAGACCACCTCTAGCCTGACTTGGTCTCTGCCACTAAATAATTTATGGTTGATGACACAACGAATCCCCCCAAATTAAAACCATAGACATATTTAGTAGCTAAGGAGTTTGCATACTCAGCTAGAGCCTGGAGCAGATTCTGAAATATAGATAGGAAGAATCTACAATAGAATGTAATAGTTTACACACATCACATTGTCAACGTTCATGAAAAAATCATTATAATTAGTTGCAATAGTAACTTCAAAGTAGTAAATTATTATATTAATAATAATTAGTTGCAATAATTTATAATTTTCAGTTGTAATAGAGGCTTTAAAAATAAATTGAATTAAATTTTTTTTTTGCAATAACTTAAATTGAAGAAATCAAATTTTTTTTGCAATAACTTATATTGAAGAAACCATTTTAATAACTTAATACCAATTATTTTGCAATACATTACAATAGAAATTTTAAAGAGACAGCTTATCGTAACAAATATAACATTGCAGTAACTAAATATCAATTATTTTACAATCTATTGAATGACAAACATGAAGTTGCAATGAATATATTATTATAATGATCTAATACCAATTATATTACAATCTATTATGATAAAAAAAATATGAGACAATTATCTATTACAATAAAGATACCATTGCAATAATTTGACTTAAATTATTTTTGTCAATTCTTTGTTAGTCTACCTCTAGTCCTTTTAAAAGCATTTTTAGCTCTTTCAATGTCTTTCATCTCAATAAAATAATGTCGACTTTTAGGAGCAGTAGCAAATAGTATCAAGGATGCAAGAGCTAAGGCTCCTAAAAGACCAAAAGACCACCTCCATCCTAACTTGGTCTCTGCCACTAAATAATTTATGGTTGATGACACAACGAATGCCCCCAAATTAAAACCATAGGCATGTTTAGTATCTAAAGAGTCTGCATACTCAGCTGGAATAGATCTGAAATATAGACAAGAAGAATCTACAATAGAACGTAATAGTTTACATACATCACATTGTCAACATTCATGAAAAAATTATTTTCTCATAATCATACACAAACATCACGTACGTTAATTTTTAAAATTCTAAAATAAGAAGTAATACTTGTAGAATACTTCCTACTCCAAAACCACAAATGATTCGACTAATGGATAGGGTAGGAAGGTTCTTTACTGTTAAGAGTATGGATCCCACCAACACGAATCTGAAACCAATAACAACCAATAGCCTTCTACCATATAGCTTAGAACATACAAATGCAGGGAGGATTGACATAGCAGCAGCAAAGTATAGGCATGCAACCAAACTATTAATTTTATTGTCATAAAACGACCAATAATTGGTTGTCTTTGTAAATTGCATTTCTCGGTAAACACCAGAAAGTATGAGTGATTCCTTCGTGTTAGCAACACCTCCTAGAATCAAAATAACTAATATTAAACCCATATTCAAATGTATATATCATTTCTTTCGATGTAAAACATTTTGCTTAGCATTATTTTCCTATATTTCACTACACTAAAATTAGTCTATTACATCAAGTGTTAATTCAAAAAAATTAGTATAGTGGTATTAGACATAATATCACATTTAAAAATTAAAAGTCGTTGCAATAGTAACTTAAAAGTAGTAGATTATTACATTAATAATAATTAGTTGCAATAATTTATAATTTTCAGTTGCAATAGAGGCTTTAATACTTAATTGAATTTAGAAAATTTTATGCAATAACTTAAATTGAAGAAATCAAAAAAAATTTACAATAACTTATATTGAAGAAACTGTTGTAATAACTTGATACCAATTATTTTGCGACATATTACAATAGGAATTTCAAAGAGACAACTTATTGCAACAAATATAACATTGCAATAACTAAATATCAATCATTTTACCATTTATTGCAATGACAAATATGAAGCTGCAATGAATATATTATTATAATGATCTAATACCAATTATCTTACAATCTATTGTAATAAAAAATATTAAACAATTATTTATTACAATAAAGATACCATTGCAATAATTTGACCTAAATTATTTTTGTTAGTCTACCTTTAGTCCTTTTAAAAGCATTTTCACCTCTTTCAATGTCTTTCATCTTAATAAAAAATGTGGACTTTTAGGAGCAGTAGCAAATAGTATCAAGGATGCAAGAGCTAAGGCTCTTGAAAGACCAAAAGACCACCTCCACCCTGACTTGGTCTCTACTCTCTGCCACTAAATAATTTATGGTTGATAACACAACGAATTTCCCCAAATTAAAATCATAGACATATTAAGTAGCTAAGGAGTTTGCATACACAGCTAGAGCAGATTCTGAAATATAGACAGGAAGAACCTACAATAGAATGTAATAGTTTACACACATCACATTGTCAACATTCATGAAAAAATCATTTTCTTATAATCATATACAAACATCACATACGTTAATTTTTAAAATTCTAAAATAAGAAGTAATACCTGTAGAATACATCCTACTTCAAAACTACAAATGGTTCGACCAACGAATAGGGTAGGAAAGTTCTTTACTGTTGAGAGTATGGATCCCACCAACACGAGTTCAAAGCCAATAACAACCAATAGCCTTCTACCATATCGCTTAGAGCATATAAATGCAAGGAGGATTGACATAGCAGCAGCAAAGTAAAGGCATGCAACCAAACTATTAACTTTATTGTCATAAAATGAACAATAATTGGTTGTCTTTGTAATTGCATTTCTCGGTAAACATTAAAAAGTGTGAGCGATTCCTTTGTGTTAGCAACACCTCCTAGAATCAAAATAACAAATATTAAACCCATATTCAAATGTATATTTCATTTCTTTTGGTGTAAAACATTTTGCTTAACATTATTTTCCTAAAATAAGTCTATTACATTAGGTGTTAATACAAAAAAATTAGTGTAGTGGTATTAGATATAATATCACATCTAAAATTAAGAGTCGTTGCAATAGTAACTTAAAAGTAGTAAATTATTACATTAATAATAATTAGTTGCATAGAGTCTTTTTATACTAAATTGAATTTAGAAATTTTTTTGCAATAACTTAAATTGAAGAAAAAAAAATTCAATAACTTTTTATACCAATTAAGATTGCCACCCCTCTTGCCAATCAAATTTGTCACCCTCTCTTACCAATTAAATTGCCTGGTTTCACTATCAAAAACTTGTCAAAATATGAGTTCTATTGTAATATATAGATATAGAGATATCTAAGAATCTATAGTGTAGAATAGATGACCACTTTACTAAACGAATTCTATCTATATTATCTTTATGTATAGATTTTTTATCTTACCTATTTCTTTTACTTTACTACATGCTACTTATTCTTACGGCATGATGATCCAAATTATCCAATGGGCTTTATATTGTACTCCACCATTTATTTGGCGGCTCTGTACAGCTAGTGCCACTGAATTCCTTCTCCCTCACGGAATTGGGGGTTAGGTAGAACCTCTAGGAACTCCATAAAAAACGTTCAAATTTCAAATTACATGAATGCCTTCAAAATGTGCACATCGAATACTCTAGAATTTCAGTATTTCACGTCTTCACCTTTAAAAGCAAACGAAATATCTAAAAAAGTTCTCTTTCTCTCCCTTGTAGGAGCCTGTTCTCTCGTCAAAGTCTCTTTCTCCCACACGTTTTCCTTCGTCTGGGTTTCTTTCTCCCACACGTCCTTCTGCCGTCTGGGTTTTTCTCGAAGGGTTTCGGCCCTTTTCTCTTCCATCACTACCATGGATCAATTGGTAGTGGAGGGTTTACTTAATCTGCGTCTCACTAAAGAGGAAGAAGAGGAAATATCAATAAAATCAAGGTGTAAATCTGATCTACTTGATGAATGTTCTCTTATGGCCTGTTTGGGAGTTTAGAGAGGGAGGAGAGTAGAGGGGAGTAGAGGGGAGGGGAGTAGTGGGGAGGAGAGTAGAGGAGAATGATTACCCTCCACCTTGTTTGAATGTTTTTATAATTAGTAAGGGGGAAGGGAGTAATTAGCCCTTCCCCTTGTTTTTAACATTGTAATTTTATAAATATAATAAGGGTAAATTAGGTAATTTACTTTATAAATAATTTTATGTGCTCTACTTTCCCTCCAAATCTCTCCAATTTGGGGGAATTAAAAATGAGGGGGTTGGAGGTAGTTGAAACCCCTCCAAATCCCTCCCCCTCCTTCCTTAAAAAACTCCCAAACAAGGTAATTGAATTACTCCCCTTCCCTCTACTCTACTCCCCCTCCTTTTTTAAACATCCAAACATGCCATTAGTCTCTTTGGTAGGCTATTAACAGATAGGAACCAAAATCAGAGGGCTTTGAAGAATACGATGAGATTGGCGTGGAAGATGGGCTCGGATCTTCAGATTGTGGATGTGGGAAATAATGTCCTGCAGTTCAAATTTGGGTCTGAGTATCAACTGAAATGGGTAGAACAAAATGGGCCATGGAATTTTGACAACAACTTGTTGTTGTTGTGCAGATGGAGAAGGGGGCTTTCAGCTGCAAACATTAAGTTCACCCATTCCCCTTTTTGAGTTCAAATATGGGGACTCCCCTTTGAGCTCATGTCAGAGGAGGTGGGCAGAGAGCTTGGCAATAGCATCGGGAGGTTTATTGAAATGGATCGGCGAGCAAGGCAGTCTAAACAAGCTAAATTTATGAGAATCAGAGTTGATCTTCAGCTAGATAAACCTCTAAGGAGAGGAGGAAGAGTGGCTAGTGTTGAAGGGGAGAAATGTTGGGTAAGCTTTAGGTATGAAAGGCTCCCTGTATTCTGTTTTCAGTGTGGTAAATTGGGACATGATGAGAGGCATTGTATGGAGCCTCCAGACCAGCAAAATCCTAAACAATATGGGGATTGGCTTCGGGCTCAAGGGAATATAAGGATGGGAACAGAGAGGCCTAAGTCAACTAGCAGTGGAGAAAGAGATGGTGGTAGTAAGGATAGGACGAATGAAAATGAAAATGTTGCAACTAAGTTCTCTGCTGGTTCAGTCTCCAACGGTGGGGAGAATCACTCCGGTGATACAGGCTACCAGAAAAATTCAAATGAAGGGAGTACGGGGCAGTGTGAAGTCAAAGCAAGTGATAGTCTGCAGGGTGCAACACGTGATTTTACTGTTCAGATGGGACTGAAGGCTACAGCGAATCTAGAGTCACGTGAAATGGATCTCGTCCCCCCAACTAGCTCCCCACGTGACATAGACGAAAATAAGGGCTTTGAAGATGCATTCTCTTTAGTGGGCCAGAAAGCCCATGCAGGAAAGGAGCATCAGGAAGTGACTAGCCCAATGAAGTGCAATGCTGGGCTTAATGAAAAAGAAAGATGCTCAACTGAGCCCACGAATAAAGAAACGGTAAGGAAAGCAAAGGCAAAGGCAAATTGGAAAAGAATCGCTAGAGAGAAAGGGAAGAGTAAAAGCCCAAAACCAAATATCCAGTTTTTAAGTACTAGCTCAAAGAGGGCAGGGAAACTTGTCTTTGAGGAAGATGAGACAGAAGCACCACAGAAGAAGCAATGTACTGAAACAGTTACAACACAGAACCAATCTGATGAGGGATCGGCAGTGGCTGCATGGCAGCACCGCCGGGAGCCATGAATCCCATAAGTTGGAACTGCCGAGGACTTGGGAACCCCTGGTCAGTTCGAGCGTTGCACGACATGGTGCGACGATGGAATCCCAAAGTAGTTTTTCTAATAAAGACTAAGGCGAAAGTCCGATGAATGGAAAGAATAAAATGCAGGCTGGGTCTTGCTAACGGTCTCATTGTCCCCTGTGTTGGCCGGAAGGGTGGTCTTGCTATGCTATGGGCTAGGGAAGTAGACCTGGAGATAAAGAGTTACACTCAGAATCATATTGATGCAGTAATCAGTGATATAGAAAGGAATTTCAAGTGGAGACTAACAGGTATCTATGGCCATCCAGAGACACATCGAAGGTATGAATCTTGGCACCTCCTTGCTTTTCTAAATAATCAAATGCAGCTACCATGGTTATGCCTAGGTGATTTTAATGAGATTTCATCTAACACAGAAAAATCAGGGGGGGCTATTCGGTCTCAACATCAAATGGATGGTTTTAGGAAAGTTGTGGATTACTGTGGCTTTAAGGATTTGGGATACTATGATTCTAATTTTACATGGAGCAACATGCAGGGGGGGATGACAGAATATATCTAAGGTTAGATAAGGCTTTTGCCAACTTAGAGTGGTGTGAGAAGTTTGGGGATATGAGAGTGCATCACTTACCTGATTCAACTTCTAATTATTGTGCACTTCTTGTTTCCGCTTTTGTAACTTAAAGACAACCCTGAGCAAAGCGTTTCCACTTCGAGGCAATGTGGGTTAAAAATGCTGAATGCAAATATATAATTGAAAATTCTTGGGGTGTGGATTTTGATCTTGGTACTCCAGAGGGGGTGATGGCCAATCTCAGTAGATGTGCTACAGAATTATTGAAATGGAGCTCTAATGTTTTTGGGCAAATTCCAAAGAAGATCCAAGCAAAAAGAAATGAGCTGAACTCCCTAACTCTCCAAGATAAGGATGGAGCATTAAGTACAGAGATCAATAGTTTAAGAAAGGAAGTAAACGATTTGCTTGATGATGAGGAGATATATTGGGGTCAAAGGGCTAAGGCACACTGGCTTAAGGAGGGCGATAAGAACACAAAGTTTTTTCACACCCAAGCTTCAGAGCGTCGTAAGCAAAACACAATTTTGGGAATCGAAGATAGCCAAGGCAGATGGTGTAACGAAAGGGACAGTATTGCTCAAGTTGCCGTTGAATATTTTGAGACTATATATGAGACGAACTCCCCAACTCTGATTCATGAGATAATTGCTGCTATTCCCACTAAGGTGATTGCTGAGATGAATGAAAGCCTCAATAAGAACTTCACAAGAAAGGAGGTAGTCATGGCACTTAAGCAGATTCATCCCACAAAAGCGCCCGGCCCCGATGGTATGTCGGCAATTTTTTATCTTAAATACTGGAATATTATAGGGTGTAGCATTACTAATATGGTTCTAAATGTACTAAATGGTAATTTGCCTATGGCTAGTCTTAATAGAACAAACATTGCTCTCATCCCAAAGATTAATAATCCCAAAAGAATGACTGATTTTCGACCTATAAGCCTTTGTAACGTTGTGTATAAACTCATATAAAAAACCATTGCAAATAGATTTAAGGCTCTCCTTCCTCATATTATCTCAGAAAACCAAGGTGCTTTCACTTCTGACAGGTTGATAACTGACAATGTCCTTGTAGCGTTTGAGTTAATGCACTTTCTAAATTACAAAAATGTAGGGAATGAGGGATATATGGCGGCGAAACTTGATGTGAGTAAGGCGTTTGACAGAGTAGAGTGGTGCTTCATTCAGGCAGTTATGCAGAAACTGGGGTTCAACCCCAAGTGGGTAAATCTGGTTATGAGATGCATCACCTCGGTGTCATACTTAGTCTTAATAAATGGTGCTGCCTATGGGAATATTACCCCAACCCGAGGCCTCAGGCAAGGGGACCCTCTCTCCCCAACACTCTTTCTCATTTGTACTGAGGGACTTTCTGCCCTTATTCACGAGGCAGCCCGAAACCAGCTTTGGACAGGAATTTCTATAAGTAGGGGCTGCCTAAGAGTCACCTACCTTTTTTTTGCGGATGATAGCATCCTCTTCTGCAAAGCTAGTGCTGAGGAATGTCGGGGTTTTGAAGCACATCCTCCAAAAATATGAGGAGGCCTCAAGTTAGAAAATTAACACGGAGAAATCCTCTGTTTTCTTCAGTCCCAACACATCTCAAGAAGTCAAGGATGAGATTTTTGCTACCTTAGGCCCTATGCAAGACTCTAGACACACAAGATATTTGGGCCTCCCATCCCTCATTGGAAGATCGAAGAAGCAAGTGTTTGCTATTCTTAAAGAGAGGATTGGGCAAAAATTAGTTGGCTGGAAGAGTAAACTTCTATCTATGGGGGGGAAGGAAATTCTTATAAAAGCGGTAGCACAAGCAATTCCCGCGTACACTATGGGGTGTTTTCTTCTTCCTCAAAGCCTTTGTGAAGATATTGAAAATATGATGAGAAATTTCTGGTGGGGACAGAAACAGCAAGAAAATAAAATGAGTTGGGTCAGCTGGAAAACTATGTGTAAGCAGAAAGCAAATGTGGAATGGGCTTTAGGAATCTACATACTTTTAACAAGGCCATGCTAGCTAAGCAATCATGGAGGATTTTACAAAATCCAAACTCTTTGGTGGCAAAGGTTCTCAAATCTAGATACTTTCCTACCGGGGACATCCCAAATGCTAAACTTGGTAACACCCCATCATACTCTTGGAGAAGCATCCATAGCAACCTGGATATTATTAGAGAGGGCACTCGTTGGAGAGTGGGTAACGAGAAGCTAATCTACATTTGGGATGACAAATGGCTGCCAACCCCTTCCACTTACAAGGTAATTTCGCCTCCAAATGATACCCCCTAATTCCCAATGGTCTCATCTCTTATTGATCCTATAAAAAGGTGGTGGAATGTGGACTTGATAAGAGCATCCTTTCTGCCATTTGAGGCGGACACAATCTTGAGAATTCCACTAAGTCACACTCTTCCGGATGACAAAATAATCTAGATTGGAAATAAACGAGGTGAGTTCTCAGTCAAAAGTGCCTAACACATTGCATATAACATGATTGAGTCAAATGATCAAGGAGAAAGTTCATCTAGGGATCCATGCAAACCTTTATGGAAAAGGCTCTGGCACCTCAACTTGCCGCCAAAAATCAAGGTTTTTGCTTGGAGAGCATGTGTAAATGGTCTCCCTACTATGGAAGCCTTTGTTAGAAAAGGAATTTCTCAAAATAAGACTTGCCTTATTTGTGGCAATGAAGCTGAAAATATTGATCATGCTCTTATTGGCTGTGGTTTTGCTTCCTTGGTTTAGAACCTTTGGCCTGAAAATCCTCTTCGTACGCTCAGCTTTGGAAAGTCTTTCCTGGATTCTGCACTATTTATTCTTTCTCACTCAACGTCTCAAGACCTGGAGTTATTCTTTGCCATGGCTTGGGCCTTATGGTCAAACAGAAACAGAATTGTGCACAAGGAAGATAGCCTCTCCCCACTTCAGGTTTGGCATATGGCAAAAAACACTGTGGATGACTACTCATGCTATACCAATTGGAAGCTCGGCCTAACAAGACCAGCCCTCTCTAAATGGATTCCGCCCCCTCTTGGATCCCACAAAGTGAATGTTGACGGTGCATCTTCAGATCAGGAAAATCACTCTAGTGTGGGAGTTGTAATTAGGGACTGCAAGGGCCAAGTTGTGGCTGCCCTTAGCTTGCCACTTCAAGCTTATTATTCTGCTGAGCTTACAGAAATTTTTGCACTTGAGCAAGGTGTCCTCCTCGCTCAAGAACTACAGCTGCCTTGGGTTATAATTGAGTCTGACTCTCTGGCAGCCATTTAAACACTCAATGAAAAGGCTACGGGAAGCACCTTCGGGCACCTTATTCAGGGAATTCTTTGGGTATGTGATTCGTTTGAGTCTTATCATTTTAAGCACTTAAGTAGAAGCTATAATGCAGTAGCTCATGAACTTGCTCAATATGCTAGAAGATCTGGAAACTACCAAATTTGGAAAGGAGCTGCTCCCTCCTTTGTCTTACCGTTTCTGCTTACTGATATGATGTACTGAACTTGTTTCTCTTCCCTGCTTAGCAGGTCTCATTGTATTGACAGTTATTGTTTTAATGAAATGTTATTCCCTTTCAAAAAAAAAAAAAGCAAACAAAATGTTTTTGGGACCATATGAAGGAAAAATTCTGGTTTTGTATCTCATACAAAACACATAGCGGAAGCAACGAACAAGGATCTATTTCATTCATAGTTGATAACGTGCACTATGTAAATTTCAGAATTTAAGAACAAGATAGCGTACCTTGGTGTGGAGAAATTCAAAACCAAGATTGGAAGCACTTGGGAACACTTTTAATCTCTTCAAAATAAAAATTCTATATGTTTCTCCCTTTATAACTAACTGATTATCTAATTGGGCTGACCTATTGGGCCTTTCCAATTGGGCTTTAGTATGTGGCTTGGAGTGGGACCAAAAGGGACCAATAAGACACTAGCTCCAATGGGCCTTGGGCTTTTCCGTCAACTCTTGACAAGTCCAAAGTTACCATTAATTATATTTAATACCACTATATAAATATAATTGCACTCTAGGCCTTATTAATAAATTATATCCCAAGACTTTATTATACACGTAACCCCTTCATAAAATATTCGTAGTAACACAAAGTCATAAATGTAGACTGCCACTTTGTAAATTACTACATCTTATCCTTGAGTACCCGGTTTAATTCTTTAAAGTTATTCATTATATATTTATGAAATCCAATTTCATAAATATATATACTTTAGTAATTTCTTACTAAAGTGGTTAGGCCTAACTCTCTGAATAACTGAAACCATTAAACTTATCTCAAGGGAATATTTTATATCTCCATCAAGAGACTATGAATTCCATCTTGAGAATATATGTTCTATTAACACTAAATGTGGCTGCCCAACATACTGAGGTTTTGACCGTCACTTCAAGTCTCACTCCTGATATATCAAAGCAACCTACACTTCATGATCAGGTCCATTATTCTCTCAGGATTAAGAGTTCATGCAAATAGAAGTCGTGAGATTTATTATTCATTTGACAGTCGTTAGGAAAATAATAAATCTCACAGCGGTCCTGTTCAATATATTTTAACTCTTAAAACATATCAACATATCAATTAGAAGTTTCCACTTCCATGATCAAGACAAATCATCTTAGTTGACACGTTATAGTGTTCGCAGATAAAATGCCCAATTTCATCACCGACTACGAACTATAAATTCTGAGTTTACAAAGAACTTGTAATTTACATCTTCTGTGACTTTTCACATAAATCACATACAATGCATCTCATGGACTATATGATAATGTCCCATATTTATGTTACTATTATTTTAGATAATAATAAAATAACTTTATCAACCACAATATTAAGTCATACATCATGTCGTACATAATGTCATACATAATATCATACATAACATCACACAATAGGATTTAAGGGCACTAATCCTAACACCATATATTTGGTGCGTAAACTTCGAATCATACCTTTTAAATATTCCATTGTTTGGAAGTGCCAAAGGATTCAAAACCAGTAAACCACCATAATCCCAATGGCTCAGGGAGCGGAATCCAATTGTTTGGGATGGTGTTAATAATTAGAAGTTTCTCTTCGTGATTTTGCTGGCTAATCAGTTTCAAATGTGCACTGAAGACATTGGAATTTCGACTTTGTGATTCGAAATTATGTATTAAAACTATTCCAAGCGCTAGAATTGTTTTGGCAGTTTCCAAATAAAATACATCGCTGGCCACAAGGCAAAACTCTCCATACTGAAGTGCCATAAAAAAGATCACATCTGATCCTACTAGATGCAGAAGTCTCAGCTGGGAATTCAGCAAGGGAACAACTTCAGAACCATTTCCCTCAAGTCCCAATATACAACGGCCAAATCCTTTCCTAAACTTTGTAAATGCCTCACTTACACTAGACTCCCTAGTCCAATAACTCTTTTTATATTTGTGTTACTAGCTAATTGAATTAGTCACAAAGAGATGGATTAAATATATTTTCTGTGAATTACACATAATTAGCCACAACATCTATATGTTCGGATGTTTAGTAGTAGTACCATGCACCTAAGTCGAATGGTTGAATAGAGTAGACTGTCACACACGATCAATATTGAAGTACTGAGGAGAAAAACAAATAATATAAGACACAAAATTCAAGGACTCGAACAATGTCTCTAATGGTGGATACACTAAGATGCTGTGACCTACAAGCTAAGAACTGAATTTAGTTAATTAATTTAATTAAAAACAACCTTAATAGTCCAAAACTAAACCAAACCAAACTGCACATTATCAGTCCTGTATTAACAGTAAACTGTCAAGCTCATCCATCATCGAGCTAACCCATGATCTTGAGATCAGAAATGCCGTCCATCAAACTGCATGGATTGGCCTGCTACTTGAATTGATGTTTGAACTTCCAGAGGCTGGATTTGCATGAAAGGCAGACTGCCTAGAAGATCCTTCAAGCAGCTTTAGTGAAAGAGAGGATGGACCAGCATGACCAATAGATTCTCCTAAGCTCAGTTTTGACATGCCAACCAGCTCATCAACATTGATTGGGCTCTTCAAATGTACTGCAGTTGGCTTGAGAACCCTATGTGTCTCCTCCTTCTTAGTTGCCTCTAGAGTGTTGTATCCTGACCAATATGGCAAAGGAAAGGGGAAGTATGGAGAGATATAAGCAGGATATACCACTGGGTAGCAAGGTTGTGAGCTCTCTGTCTTCGGAGGAATAGGATCTCCATCACTGGAGTTGATAGATTCCATCGATTCACATTCTTCGTCCAGGGCAGGAGGAGCAGGCAATGGAGGATTGCTCTGTGTTTCAGCCTGTGAGTCATTGACAGATAAGAAGTCAAGAGGTACCATCGGAGTGTCGGCTGACTGCAGACATATTAATAGGAATTATATCAGATACCTAGAAGGGAGTTTATAAAGATATATTTAAAAAAAATTTTATTAAAAAAAAGGAAAAAGAAAAAGAACTTCAACTTATAAAGATTTTGTTCAAGTGTGCATCACAAGTAAAAGGCAATAGTTGTCTCTAAAGACAGTCAAATAGCACAATCACACAAAGAATGGAGTTGGATTGGACCTGAGAATTGGAAGAGTTTGACAAGCTTTAACAACTCAATAATCCTATAACAAAATAAAGGTACACACATATTGTTTGCACAAAGCCAGTAAAAGATCATTTTAATAACCAGGGGAAAAGGGTATATCCTCACTTCCAGGACAAAAACCATTTAAAAACTGGCCCATCCATGTAATACGCCTTGCTGTGCCGTCTTAGTTCTCTGTTACTGATGCATGAAGGGTCGAAAAACCAACCAAAACTTATATGCCAGTAACAAATGACAGTGAGTGCATACCAGACAATGTTATCTACAGGCCTATAGAAGCTTCATGCAGCTTTTTTGTCTCCGCTTTCATGTTTAGTGAGTCAATGTATGCATGTGGATACAGTATACTAGTTTATAACATCAGATGGAAAGAAAGGAACTAACTTCATCTGATATAATATCAAACAGGCCGGAACGTCTCTTTCTCCGAGATACATTGGTTTGCCTGATGAAATATTTTTGAGCATGGCTGGCCACTTGAGTAGGTGTCCTTGATATAACATAATTGGGAGCTATTCCACGCCAATCACCTTTGCCAAGCTTCTGTAGTCCAAGTAATCCTATGTTCATCTTCAGTCCATGGAACACCTGCAGAACCAATAACTAGTCATTTTATAGACAAACGGGGCAAGTACAGTACAACCAACACATAGAGATAAGATTAAAAGCATCTCAAGAGGTCATAGCCTAAGAACCACAGATATGGACATGAATAAGAACACAACACTACAACAACACAGCAATTACTATATATATATATTGAATTTTTATTCTTTTTTTTTTTTTAATAATTTGATAGTTACAACAATGGGGGATAAGAGATTTGAATCCTGGATATCTCTGTTATAAACACTAAGAGGTGCCAGGGAATTAGAAAGTGAAACCGAAAGGAAATAAAAAGAATTTGGAGTGATGTGAGATCAAGACAACAATAGACACCTATAAGAGCTCGCATAATTTATAGCCACAACTGCTCCAAATGAGTGGTTAAGTAATTGGTAAACAGTAAGACAGCGATTAACGCCGATTGCTGTACCAGGCCAAGAGAGAGAGAGGTTGATCTAAAGGTCGACCCATTGAGTAAGAATTTGGAAGAAGCAACAGATCACATCCTTGCCATGCTTTAATCGAGTAGACAGCCATGTACTGGAAGAGGAAAAAAGAGATCAACAATGAACTTTAATCGGAACTGATCTAACTGTTCTGAGTGGATGGAGATCAAATGGGAGAGAGCAGATCACATGGCAAATCTGAGAAGTATCCTCTTTCTTCTCCTTGAGACTGTAAGATATTTACATTGACCTTCAATAAACTGCAACCTCAGTGGAGTTGAATCCTGACATGAGGAAATTTCTTCCTTAACAGTTTTCTGTGCCTTCAACAAACAGCAGATTTGGATGAAATGCTGGCTGGATCACAAGAATCGCAAGAACACATAAAAAATATCCAAAGACTGCTGGTCCCATCATCTTTTACTGCAAGACTATTCAAGTGGAAGGCTTGTAAAGCATACTTCTACAACCCTTAACCATAGAAATTTCTTCTCATAAACTAATACCACCTTCAATGAGTTTAGTTTTTACTTTTTATCATACCAAGCCACTTGTCACAATGCAGTCAGACTTTGGCTTGCACATGTGCCAAATTTTCTCATAAGCTCTACACTCTCTGCAATAGTAGACCCCGCAGTCCCAACAAAACCAAGTGAAGCACAGCTGCAAACAGCTTCCTCTATGAATAGAAGTACATCAGGTAATCTCTCAGAAGGGCAATGTTTTTTTAGTCCACCCATGCTCTCTGGAACAAATGCAAACCTCAGGCTATGCTTAGCAGCCACAACTTTTTTGGATGTTTTTATCACTAACTCTTCTTCTTCTCTCAGAAAATGCAGCTTAAAATGACGTGAATCGCTAGCCAAATCCCCCAAGTAACTTCCAGTCCAATTACCTTTGGGAAGATCAGTCATCACAAAAATATGAATAGGGAGTGGACACTCTCCCAAAGATTCTACTTTCTGTTTTAAACTCAGAAAAGTAGCTTTCCAATGATTCTTGAACTGCCCATCTAACAATCTGAGCTGTGCACAAAGAAAATGGGCATTTATGTTCTTATCAGCAAACTCCTTTCCTGCACTCAAAATTTCAGGGACAAAATGAAGAAATTCAATCTTTTTAATCAAAGACTGTATCCGCTGATCTCTTGGAGCTTCATGAATATCGATGTACAGCTCTGAACCTCTATATGGAGAGGTGAAAAGACTTCCAAATGCCAGCAGAGTGGCTGATTCAGCTGCAGAACTGGGTCCAAGAGTCTGATATACATCTCTTCGCCTCCTAACATATGAAATTTTCTTCTTCATCTTGAGCTTTTCATCAGGTTGGAATGAATCTAATACCCCATCCTTTTCACCAATTTGGTAAGTCCAAACTGTAGTCCTACAATCTTCACCTACTGCATGTACACATTTATCAACATTACCATTTAGCCCAGATAGTAGAGATCCACATTGCTTTAGGCTATCAAACAAAGACAACCGCTCATTTGATTCATTGAAACAATCGAAATCTTTCACCCCACACCATAGGGATGCAAAAACCCTGAAATCTATCGTTTGAATAACAGATGAAGACACTAACGACGAAATATCAATAATGTCAGCCATTGAGACATACCTGCAGCAAGAGGTTCATATAAAGCTATAATTTACAAAAGGATAATAAAAATAGGAAGCCATCCAATAATAAGATGCCAAACATGAAATTTGATAGCAAAAGGGAATGCCAAATAGACCCAAATTCTAGTTTTTCATAATACACAATTAAAACCAAGTTTAGACTCAAGTTGGTAACTTTTACTTAGATTTTAGAGAACAAAAACCGCTATTCCACAAAGCCTAATAAGACCATTGTCCTAGTAATGGAGACAGTTTCAACATTCATTCTCTCACCAACCAAACAAAAAAGTTGTTTGTATGCCACAATACAAACATGAAAATCAAAAGAAACCCAATAGAACCCACATTCTAATCTGATCAAATTCACACACTCACACAGAACGAGTGATCAAAGTGACTCACCTGCCAGTCCTGAGGAGCTCAACCACATGGTTCCAAACGTCAACCCGAATTTGATTGGGATCGGAAACCCGAAACTTGGGGCCGCTTCCGAGAGCAACAGCGTGGTGATCGAGAACCGGAGGAACAATCAAGGTCCGGTTGAGAATGGCGGCCATTAAGATAGCATTCTTGAACTCGGAAACCTGGTTGCTGAAGCCACTGTGGGGCGCGTACCAGAGGAATTTTTGGGCTAATTGGGAAATGGGGCATTGGGGGAATTGGGTTTTTGTAGAGGGTGAGATGTGGTAATTGGGGGTGAGGGAATGGTAGGAGAGGAAGAAGAGAAGAGTGAGGAGAGAGAGAGAGAGAGGAGAGGGGATCTGTGTGAGGGCTTTTTAAGGGGCCATGGTTTAGGAGTGGGTCTGTTGGAGTTGAGGAACTGGTTCATGGCTCACTGGTGGTGGCGGTGGGCAAAGATGGTGGATTTGGATTAAGATTACCTAGAGTTTCTAGGCTATTCTACCAAGTATATTTCATTAAATCCTAACCACTCTTTAATGATTTAATGGTCTAGATTCTGTCATGTCAACATTTCATTAATAATTATCTTAATTGTTTTGTTTATAACATTATTTTATTATTTTAAGAATATTATTAATAAAATACTGATATGACAAAATCTAAACCATTAAATCATTAAAGAGTAGTTAAGATTTAATGAACTCTACTTGGTAGAGTACCTAAGAACTCTAGAGGATCTGAATCCGGTGAATTTTGATCACTATTGCTAATGATCTAAGTTCCCACTCTATTTATTTTTGAAGTGAAAAAAGAAAAAAAAAAAAAAAATTTTTTTTTTTTTGAGAAACAGAAAAAATAAAAATCTCATAACACAATTCTATGTATCATATTGGGAGATGGTGGAGAAAAAAATACTGATTATATGTGAAATTAATAAATAGTCATTCACAATTAGATGCATCAAAAGTTGTGACAAAAAAAAAAAGTGTTCTTAAAACAGTTGCAATGTGTTCTTGTTTCAATGTGTTATATGTTTGATTATAATTTTTAATTTTATTTTTACCTATGGTGAGTTGTTTGTTGTGTCATAATGTACCTCTGGTTTTTAGTTAGATTCAATCCTACGTAGTTGTAGTAAAAAATGTGTTATTTTCCCGATGACACTTAAGTTCAATTATATGACTTTAGTCATATGGTAGAATATAATTAGAGAATTTAGATACAATATCTAAGGAGTCTATATAAGTTTTGTACAAAACCATAACTCCCTAAAAATATTCTCAAAGGCTAAAAAAAATTATTGCATCCCTTTAATTTTCCAAAAAAAAAAAAGAGAGGAGGGTTTCTATAAAGTCCTTATTAGTATTTTCAAATTTATAAAAATAAGCATAGATATTATCAAATAGGCTATTCTTCTGTCCTACTTTTCCTGCTCCACTCTATACTCCACTAATAAAAACTTGTCACGTGTTCACCTAATTAATTAAATACTATTATTAATTAATAACAGTAGTATTAATAAATCAATAATGATAATATTTAATTAATTAGGTAAACACGTGGCAAGTTTTTATTGGTGGAGTATAGAATGGAGCAGGAAAAGTGGGACAGAAGATTTGGACTCATTCTTATATACTACATCTAGGTGTGGACCATGTGGTATCTAATATCTATTATCTATTAAAATTTGAATCGTTTATAGCTTAGCCTTTTATTTATATTTATAAAAGGAACGGTGGAAATTAAAACACCCAAAAATACATAATTATGATTTTATTTTTTGTAGATTGGATTTGGAATGTATAAAGTATGTCTTGCATAGACGTGCACTAAATCACACATCAATATAAACTATTTAAATGATTATAAGGAACATTAAATATTTTTATGATTAACACCAATAGACATTTATTTATATATAAAATAATGGATTCAGATCCTCTAGAGTTTCTAGGGTACTCTACCAGTAGAGTTCATTAAATCCTAACCACTCTTTAATGATTTAATGGTTTAGATTCGCATTGCATTTCATTAATAATATTCTTGAAATAATAAAATAATGTTGTAAACAAAACAATTAAGATGATTGTTTATGAAATTCCGACATGGCAAAATCTAGACCATTAAATCATTAAAGTGGTTGATTTAATGAACTCTTTAAATGCGCAAACTTAGATGATCGAATCCTAAAATAATTGGAGATGGGAAGATTCAAACACGAGTTTTCCCTGTACAAAAACAAGGCTTCACAAAAGGCTAATAGAATTTCTATGTCCTCAAATCTAAGATACTAAAATAATCAAACGTCATTGTAGTACTCATCATTGAGTTCTCAATGAATCCATCTGTCATAATTTGTTCTTGGCTTTACATCTATGAGCTGACCATGTTAAGTGCCTAATCTATCACCTTCAAACATCCCATGATAGTTTGGAAGATCTAGAATTATCATCTTATTTTAGATTTCAATAAAACCTATCGGATTTGAACAATACCAATTTAAATATCTCAGAAAAAGGTACTTAAGAGTTAAAATTGACAATTAAACTTATTTTATCAAGTTGGTTTTCATGCATAAAAATGAGCATGTAACTGTCAGGAAGGAACTAACATGCAAATAACAAAACCAAAAGCTTATATCAATTTCTTGTTTTTCTTGGGTTATCAGTATATCAAGCCTTTTCAATTAAAATGATCTATTTTCTTTAAACATCAAAATAGTTCCAAATAGGAGACAAAAATCAAAACCAACAATAGCTCTTAATGGTGAACATAAATCAAATTTCAACACAAACTGTGTAAATGGTCTAATTCAAAACCTCAATTGTAGAAGCAACTTTGTTTCAAGTATAAAGTTCATAATTAAACCATAGTACAAAATATTCTAAACACTCATATCACCAACCACCTATGGAAAAGCAAAATAAACAACAAAACAAACACTTGTGTGGAGGCAGACAGAGAACACCTGGAAGATAATAAGTCATACTGTCTGATTCATCACATCATTTTAAGCTAAAATTCCATGGTAAACTCAAATCAAATCTCCAATAATCATAAACAAGAAGAATGTCACATTTTTTATCAGATCGATTTAAGCAGAGAAGTTCTGAAATTCAGAATGTTTTTGATTTCTATAAATTTAGCAGAGACAATTGCTCTTCAATAGAACAACCAACATGACAAGATGAACGACAGGAGGAAGGAATGAGAATAAGACCAAGGCACCGCTGTTCCATTGGAGAAGTAGAGGAGCGTCGGGTGCTACGGTACTCCACAGCATCTTGGAGAATGATGTTTCCTTGCTTGTCTATGCAGTGGAAGGTGCCCAAGAAAAATCTTCCATCTCTAATTCCCACCAACATTCGGCGAAACAGCAGTTTCCTTACACGAGCTACAAGATCTGAACTGTTTGAGTTTGGCCCATCAGAACTCTCAGCCTGAATCAAGGATTTCTCTGGCTCTAGTTCCATAACCGTGCACTTGAATCTATAACTATTTCTGACAAATAAACAGAAAAAGAAATTGTAACTCTGTTGCTTGCTGATAAGCCAAGTTAATTAACTAAATAAAAACAAGCTTAAGCTTGTTTCACAAAATCACTACTGGTAATGTCCAGCCCTGGAAGCTACTTTCATGGAAGGTTACAAAATACTCAATTGACAAGTTCTATTAGTGACTAGGATTATTGAAGAAAGAAAGGTTCCCCTTTCTAATATTTAAGAAACAGATTTTTATATTTTGCTCCTCATAAACCATCCTTACAGCATGAGAAGTAAAAATTAAGTGTCAATTTAAAAATAAGTGCCAACCAATAAAACATTCATAAGAGATATAGTGGCTGATAGAAGCTGAAAAAATGTTGGCCCTATAGAAATAAAGCCCACCAAGAGGCTGCATGAGAATCAGCTAGGCTGAAGTAGTATTATATCAAAAAAGGAAGATTTGATTTTCAATTCAACAAAGATATATATCGCCTTCATTTTATCAACCACTTACAGGAGACAAGGGAATAGGGAATTCCTTGAGAGATTCCAAATATATAGAGGACTGCCAATGTGTATGCAAAAAGCCATTGAACCCCAAGTAGCATAAATTGATTCAGGTAAGAATGACTAACTCAGTAGTGGAGTAGTAAAGTTGTTGGCATGTAGAAAAGGGTCCAGTACGCATCATAGAGCAAGAATTGGCATGTTTTTCGTTTTGGCAAGAACAAAATGCTCTAGTAGCAGGGGACTTTTAGTGATCAAGTTGCTGTTTCTATTTCTTAGATCCCTTTATGAGTAAAGTAGTATCCCCTTTTCTTCATTCTGGGACTTTTGTATCATTTTAAACTCTAGATTTTGGTCCTAATTTTTTTTTTTTCATTTAATCTTTCTTATGGAATTTCTCTTATTTACTTCCCATGTACTTGGGCAACACCTTTGTTGCACTTTTTGATGAATTCTATTACATCTATAAAAATAAATTAAGAAAGAAAGTACACCCAACTCCTCTGTAGACAGATACTTTGTTGTTAGTAACTATGGAGAATAAGAACAAGAAAATAAATTTCATACGGAACTCATAATACATTAAATCCTAGATTTTTAACTTTGGCATCTGAAAAAGAAATTCACTAAAAAAAATTGACATTGGTTCCTATTTCAACTCTAAACAGATAAATGAAAAGATCGAATTTGAAGTAAATACAAAAAATAAATAAAAAATAAATAAAATAAAAAAAGAAGAAGAAGAAGAGGAAACTGGAAATTGTTTACTTTGATAATATAGACAGCGACAAACAGCTCAACAAGGCCAGTTTTTTGGTATCATCAAGGATTCAAGGCAAGCATGGTCTTACCTCACACAAGGATAAGGCCAGTTCAAAGTAGAATGGTGAGTGCTTCAATTAGACCAAACAGATGCTATAAATTCCTGAAAAATGCAAAATAAATTGCTAGACTAGATCAGGCATTTTTCACCAAGTATAATAGATTGGGTCTTAGCCCAGTAATTGCACCAGCAACAACAATCCAAAAAGGCTAAGAAAGATAATTATCAGTAAGTAGTACCGGAAGGAAGGAAGGAAAATTGGAGAGGCTTTGGATTGCTCCGGAGACTCTTGCCGTTAAACTGGCCCCAAAGAATCTATCTGGGATTGAACATAAAGCCTCCAAATCATTTGTGAAAGGCCGACGAGTTGAATCCAAAACACACAGGCTGGCAGCGGCGGAGAGCAACTCTGGTAAGGAGAAAGAAAGCACAGATTGATTTGGGGCGAAGAAGATCACGTCTGGAATTGTTTCAAACGGAACTGAAGGTGGGTTGGGTTGATTATGGCTGGAACGTGGGCCTCATGGTAAGTGGGGGATTAGCTGGTCCAAGGTTCTTGAGGTGGACTCTTCGGTTGGCCATGTTCCAAACCCAGAGCCCATTAACAATAATAATAAGCCCAAACAAAAACCTGTTTTTAAGTGGCAGCCCAGACCATCCCAGCCCATTATCCCTTCCATTTTGGCACAAAATCAGACCCACCCACACGCTAAGAACATTCTCATCATGTATTGCATACCAAATGCCATTTTCACACATAAAAACCTACATTTTTTCTATTTTAACACACCATTTTACAATACATCATTTAACAGATATTCTATTCTTCCCTTCAACACATTAAAATAATATATACAACATATTAAAATAATCTAAAATAACTCTTACAGGTTACAACTCCACCGCCACAGATCACCCCACCACAGCCCACAACCAACAACCACCTCCACAAGATCAACCAACAACCACCAATATCAGCCACTACTACAACCAAAAAAAAAAAAAACCACCACAACCAATATAAGCCACACCACAAGATCAACCACCGACCACCAATATTAGCCACTGCTACAACAACAACAACAAAAAAAAGCACCACAACAACAACCACCACAATGAATATCAGTTGCTGCACAAAAAAAAAAAAAAAAAAACAACAACAACAACAACAACCACAACGACACGACCGAGATCTTGAGGAGAGGAGATTGAGCGAATCAGTGGCGAGTTCAGAGGAGAGATCGGCAGTGAGATTGAAGGCAAGATTGGATGTCAGTGGCGGCGCGAGGTTGAAAGGTTGGCGGCGTGAGGTTGAGAGAGTGAATGAGTAAGATTGGCTAAGAGGAAGAGAGGTTGAAAATGTCCGATTGGGAGGATCAGTGAAGAGGAAGAGAAGCTTGTGGTCAATGGCGTGGTGAGATTGACAATGGCAAGACGGTGATGAGAGAACCAGATAGAGAAAGAGAGAGAGATGTGTATAGACGGAGAGAGAGATATATGATGGGAGGAGAAAGAAAAGTCAATCAAATAAGCCGAAATATTTTTGGCATTGATATTCGTACCGTCTCATATTTGAGACGGTACTGTAGCTATGTAGCATAATTATTGAGATATGAAATACCTAATGAGGATTAGTTTTTGGTGTATGGTGTGCCAAATGCCAAATATTTGGCATTTGGCACACCTGATGAGAATGCTCTAAGGTGGTGTTTGGATTTTGTGTTTTCCATCACTCATCACTCTAAACTCATCACTTATCACTCAAAATTAGTGGGTCCCACACATGCTACACTTGTTTGGATGAGTTTTTATTTTTTGTTTTCATCACCCAAAACTCACTAAATTGAGTTATGAGTTAGTGAAAACGAAAACAAAAAAAATGGTGTTTTTGAGTTATGAAAACAGAGTTGTGCTGGCATTTTTGTAATTTCACTCAACTAATGGGCCCCACATTTTGTGCGTTGTCAAATCCATGCCCACTTGACTCCCCAGCTCTCTCCTCTCTCATCATACTAGACTTCATTTTTTCTTTGTTTATTGACTTTTTGTGTTCTTCATCATCACTTTGTCGTTTTCTTATTTTATTTTCCTTTTCTTTTCTTCCCTTTTCACGCTGGGTCTGAGCTTTCTTTCTCTATTCTCTTCTTCTTCTTCTTCTTCTTCCTCTTCTTCTTTCCCCTCTTTTCTTTCCTTTTCACATTGGGTTTCTGGGTTGGGTTTCTATTCTTTTTTTTTTTCTCTCTCTCTTTCTTTCCATTCCTTTTCACTGGGTTTCTGGGCTTGGGTTCTTTTTTTTCTTCTTTTTTTTCTTTCTTTCTTTCTTCACTTATCACGATATTTTCTCTTCTCTTTTTTCCCTCTTTTCATTCTTTCTAAGCTTTATAGTGTAATTTGTTGTGGTGTTGGTAGTGTGAATGGCCGGATCTATTATGGTGGATTGGTTTGATGTTTTATGATTTGCACGGTGGTGGGTTTTTTCAATTGGGTGCTGGGTTTTATGTTCTGTTTGCACTGCGCCAACTTAATTTGCGGGTCCCACAAAAAGTTGAGATTTTTGAGCTTTTGGAATGAAAACTCAACTGGGTTTAAGGGCCAAACAGAGCTGGGTATAAGTTGGGGATTTTCATGTGATAAAAAATGAGTTATAGGGTGATAAGTTTTGAGTGATGATTTTTTGGTTATGAGAAATGAAATATCAATCACTCACCATCCAAACAAGGCCTAAGCCTTCCTCGCGTGTTCCTTTCTCTCACCCAAATACTTCGGCATCAACAATAGCTTCTCTAGTGGGTAGCGATAAAATCGATGTTAACCCAACTCCGACCCACATGGCACCAAGAAGCTTTTCTTAATGATCAACAATTCTGATGCTTCCGTGGATAAGTCCCTGTGTTCCGATAGTGATGTAGCCTTGCAATGTGACATCCAAAGGATCATCCAGGAGCATATAGACAACATCATCAAGAAATCGGGTAATTCCGAGCAGTGGGTTCTTGAATTAAGAGATGGGAGGAGGGTGGCAGTTTCGATTAAAATTTCTTTGCCATAGGTAGATTTCATTGACAATGAGGATGACTTGAATTAGTTGGCAATGGTATCGGGGGTGTCATCAAAATGTAAGGAGATAATATTAGGGCAGGAAAAAGGGGATGATGTTGTTGTGTAGGATTGGGCTTCAGATGTCTATTCCAAGGATGCTTTTCTATATATTGAGGGGTCTTCGCTGCCTCTAACTGTTAAACCACTGACTTTCTCTTTGCCTATGAATTTTATGGATAACTGTGAAGGGCTAGCAACTCTGGATGTGGAGAAATTGCTGGGTAAGGACAATTACTTTTCATAGTAAATTCAGTAGGTTTGATGATTTTCTGGGGACATCCCTCAAAGGTTTGGAAGAGCCAACAACCAAGTTTCTGTTGGTTGTTGAAGTTGAGTTACGACAAAGGGCTACTGAGGAAAAAATTCAAAAAACTGTGGAGAGCTCAGGGAGGAAAGGAATAAGGGAATTGAGGGGTTTATTTAGCTCTATCAAATATGGTTCAACTTCAACAAGGCGCAGTGGTAATAGGAAGGAAATGGCTCTAATTGTTTCCCAGTGAACTTGAAGTTTTTATCTTGGAATGTTAAAGGTTTGAATGAGAAGGAAAAACGACTTCATATTCGTAACTTATTACGCACTTAATTAGAGGGCTATATATTTTGTTTGCAAGAGACGAAATTGGAATGGGTTACAATAGGACTTGTTAGAAGTATATAGAGTTATCCTTATATAGATTAGTTATATCTTCAAAGGTTGCTTTTGGTGGAATTCTACTCATGTGAGACTGAAATGGTGGTTGAAAAGATAAAGGAAGCAGTGGGACATTTTTTGGTTTCTTATAGGTTCAAAAATGTCAATGATCAATTTGAATGGGCTTTCACAAGTACCTATGATCCAAATTTGAATAGGAAGTGTCAACTTATATGGGAGGAATTGGCAGGCTTTGACAGCTGATGGAATTTTCCATGGTGTATGGGAGGTGATTTTAATGTTATTTGTTTTCCATTGGAGAGGCTAGGGGTGGGAAGATTTACTCGCTTCATGTATGACTTTGCAGATTTTATATCTCTTCATGGGCTAATGAATAATCCTTTGAAGGGAGCTCTTTACACATGGTCTAAATCTACCTCAGCTTCTAGAATAGATTGGTTTCTCTTCTCTCTGGTTTTGGCAGAGTATTTCATACTTTTCTCCCAAAAAAAAGCTACGTAGAGTGTTATCTGATCACTTTTCAATTCTTTTGGAGAAGTGGGAGTCATCGAAGAGGCCAAATCCCTTTTCGTTTTGAGAATATGTGGTTGAAGGGGGAGGGGTTTGGGGACAAGGTGATGTCCTGGTGGGAGAATTACCATTTTCAAGGGACTCCTAGTTACATACTTGCCAAGAAGTTGACTGCTCTAAAAATGGATCTAAAGAATTGGAATGAAACAGATTTTGGCATATCATAGCCAAGAAACAGCAACTATGGGGTTAATTGAATGCTTTAGATGTTAAAGAGGAGAATCAACCTCTAACAAATGAGGAAAAATGGAAAAGCAACCTGTTGCTTTGAACTTGAGAAGACCACCTTGTTAGAGGAGATTAGCTAGAGACAAAAGTACAAAGTGTTGTACTTAAAGATGGGGACTCCAATATGAGGTTTTTTCATAGGATGACCAACTCTAATAGAAGAAATAAATGTATTGAAAGTCTTATAATTGATTGGGCTTTGTCTTCCAACCAGGATATGATTGCCAACCCTATTGAACAATTCTATATGAATTTATACTCTAAGCAGTAAGATCATCGGCCTTTCCTAGATGTGTTGGATTTTCCAACGATTTTAGGGGATAATGTGGATTGGTTGGAGAGACATTTTGAGGAAATTGATATTTTTGAAGTTATCAGGGATTTTAATGGGGACAAATCACTTGAGAGTATTCCTTCAAGCTTGCTGGGGGATTCTCAAATTAGATATCGTGACTATGTTCCACCATTTCCATGTTACAGGTCAATTTGAAAAAAGCTTGAATGCAGCTTTCATTGCTCTCATTCCTAAAAAAACTACAGCAGTGGAAATAAAGGATTTTCAGCCTATTAGTCTTGTTGTTGGGGGGGGGGGGGGTTATAAAATACTTGCTAAAGTTTTGGCTATTTGACTTTGCATGGCTTTAGGAGATATCATTTTAGAACCTCATAATGCTTTTGTTTTGATTAGACAGATTCTTGATTCCATTCTTATTGCTAATGAATGTCTTGACAGTAGATTGAAGTCTGGTCTACCAGGGTTGTTATGTAAATTGGACATAGAGAAAGCCTTTAATCATGTGAATTGAGGATTTCTTACACGCTTAAGCACTGTGGGTTTCCTAATAATGGAGGCGGTGGATTTCATTTTGTTTATCAACTATTCATTTTTCTATCCTTATTAATAGTTCTCCTTATGGTTTTTTGGGAGTTCAAGGGGGTTGCGGCAAGACGATCCTTTGTCCCTTTTGTTATTTGTGTTGGTTATGGAAATCGTTGATAGAATGTGGATAAGGCTGTTCATGAAGGTCGTCTGTCAAGTTTTCGTGTAAGTGATACCAGGAAGATCTTTGGTGGTTTCTCATCTCCTTTTCGCTAATGATACTCTCATTTTTTGTGATGCTAATCTTGATCAAATGTTTATTCTCCATATGGTGCTCATTTGGTTTGAGGTTGTGTTGGGTCTAAAGATAAACCTGGGTAAGACTGAACTGGTGCCTGGGGGCATTTCATAACATTGAGCTTTTGGTGGCTGTCCTAGGCTGTAAGCAAGGGTTTCTTCCTATGAAATATTTGGGTCTTCCTTTGGCAGCAAAATTCAAGGACAAGACAATTTGAAATCCAATTCTGGAGAAGGTGGAAAGAAATTTAGTAGGTTAGAAAAAATTATATTTATCCAAAGAAGGTAAAGTCACTTTATTAGAAGTACCCTCTCAAGTCTTCCTACTTATTTTGTTTCTTTATTTACTATTCATGCTTCAGTGGCTAATCGAATTGCAAAACTTCAGCGGAACTTTCTATGGGATGGTATAGGGGATGAGCCCAAATTTCATCTTGTTAATTGGGCTACTATTTGTTCTCCACTTTCTTCAGGTAGTGCGGGGATTAGGAACTTGAGAATTTTTAATGTAGCTTTATTAGGGAAGTAGTTATGGAGATTTAGACAAGAAATGGATGCTTTTTGGCGACAAGTGATAGAGGTGGAATATGGTTGTGAAGGTTGGTGTTCTAGCTCATTCTCTAGTCCATATGGAGTTAGTTTGTGGAAAAATAGACGAGGGTGGCCCTCTTTATCTTGTATGAAATTGGAGATGGATCAAAAGTGAAGTTTTGGCTAGATCAATTGTGTGGAACATCTTCTCTTACAGACTGCTATCCTAAATTTTATAGGATTTGTCGAAAGAAAGTAACAAGTGTGGCTAATCTAATGATGTACAACAATGGAGTCTTTCATTGGGATATACATTTTTGTAGGGATGTGCATAATCAGGAATCGGAAGTTTTCTAGAGCTTCATGGATACTATTTATGGCACTCCTGTAAAGGGGATTGGGGAGGATAAGAGATGTTGGTTACCTGACAAGAGTACAGGGTTTATGGTTAGTGCATATTACCATATTCTAGCTAGCCATAGTAAGCAGTTTTTCCCTTGGAAGAGCATTTGGAAGCAAAAGATTCCTTCTAGAGTGGCTTTCATTGTATGGACTACTGCTTTGGGGAAATATCTGACAATTGACTATTTAAGGAAAAGAAAGGTATCCATTTTGGATTGGTGTTATATGTGCAAGTGTAATAGTGAAATTATTGACCATCTATTCCTTCATTGTCTGGTTGCTTTAAAGCTACAATAAAAAATAAAATAAAGAATATTTTCAATAAAAATATCCTCACTTAAAATGGTTACCTTAAGCCTCAAATTGTCTTAATAAAAACATTGTGGTGTATTAAAAAAAAACCATACACACGCATAATCGGCATAGAATATGAAAAGAAAGAAAACACATTAAAAAAAAAAAAATATATATATATATATATATATATATATATATATATATATATAAGGATCTGTTTGGTTGTGTTGTTTAAAAAACACAACACATATTTTCTCAATACTTTTTCTATCACATGTATTTCCACAATACTTAAACAATGTTACTAGAACAACATTGCCGAATGAGATACTTCGAGGTGTTAAACTTGAACATCAATTGCTTTGGAATCAACCAAATGGAAACAACGAGGTAATCATTCTTTCTTCTTTTTCTTTTTATTGTACAAATTGAGATCCTGTGCAATACCAATAGCTCTGATCTCAGCCCTTGAGATAATCTATCAGCTACAATGAAAGGACACGTTAGCGATCCTTGTCACATTAGTTTTTTCTTCATTTTTTTTGCTCCTCTTCTTCTCTTTAGATTTACCAAATTCAAAAAAATCTCTCGCTTCAACCAGAAAAATTTGTGGCTAAGGCTGTGTTTGTTTTGGCTGAAAAGGGTTTCAGGAAATCATTTTACACTCCTCTATGTGTTTGGTAAGCGCTAAAAATTGGGTCAAACGGATTTCAATTTCGGCGTTGACTGTAAAATACCCCTCTTGGCCCGTAAAACCATTTCAGTTGTTATTTTCACTTCAAAGCATTTCCGGGCTCACAGACGCGCAAAGAGAGAGAGAGAGAGAGAGAGAGAGAGAGAGAGAGAGAGAAGAGAGAGTAGAGAGAGTCAAGGAGATCACGCCCCAACCCCAGTCGCGTCGGCGAGATCGCACCCCAACACTAGCGCCGCCTTCGCGATCACGTGATCGCGCCAGTGCTGGGTTTTCGCGATTGCGATCTCGCCTCGCTGGATCTTCCTTCTTCTCTCCCGGATTTTAAGATTTTTTTTTTTGGGTTTTGTTTCTTTTGTGTTTCTCTGTTGAGAAATGATGTTATATATTTGTTTGGGAGCTAAGAAAATGTGAGAAATGTGAGCAAAAGTAGAAAAGTATTTTCTATAATATTTTCAAGATTACAACCAAACACCTGAAAATATTTTCCAAAGTATTTTTTAAAATGCTACCAAACACCTATAAGTATTTTCCTTTCTCAAAAATCTTTTCAGCTGAAAATATTTTACACCCGAAAAATATTTTACACCCAACCAAACGCAGCTTAAATCCTTTTTCTCTTCTTCACCGAATCTCCATGGTTGCACCTAGCAACCACTGAGTCCAGCACACCACCACCTTTAGTGCTATTTGGTCTGGCATTCTCCGCTGCCACCGCTGGCAGCACTTCTCACTGACATCACCACCACTCGTGGTTACCAAGTTCCCTCTCTCTTTCCCTCTAATGTGTTTTCTATTTTCTTTTAGTTTTTGTTTCTCATTTTGTTTGCTTTTTAAACATGATGAAAAGCTGGATTTTGCTTGGGTTTGAAAAATGGTACTATGATTGAATGGAAAATTGCATGCTTGTAGTTGTGTGTAATGTGTATAGGTTTCTTTCCTTTGGCGTTAAGGAATTATGTTGACATCAGATTTATGAATTTTAATTTTCTTTCCTTGATTTCATTACCTAAGACCCATTCATTTCTCTCATTTATGTTTTATAACACTATATATGATCACTTTCTTACTTTCTTTCATTGAAACACTACTCTGCTTTTTAGCTTAATATATTTCTTAGTTTATTGCTATTGTGGTTTGGGTTTCAAAATAGTTCATTGTCTTATTTTAATATTGATTTTGGAAATGCACATAAGATGTTTGTGAAAATTTCTATTCAAAACGTTTGATGTGAGGTTAATTAAATATTATATGCATACTATGCTGTCTTGAGGATGATTCATCAAATTGAGAAATGCACCAAGATACTCTCTGATTGGGCTGATTCCCTTCACTTTCTACTCACAGAAGAGAAGACGGAATGGAAGGATGTAGCTGAGGTGAGGAATAGAGTACAGGAAGATGGTCAAGTTCTTGCATTTTCAATTTCAATTGGCCATTCCAATTTCAATTGGCCATTCCAATTCCAATTTTGGCTGTGGGGAATGCAAGAATTAATTGATGGCTTTTTCAACAATGATGAGGACAGAAAGACAAGTTTTTTGTATTTATCACCGTATATCTTGTGTAAACGGGGAAAGAATGAAGTATGTAATGGACTTGTCCCAACCATTGTGTTGTGCCTTATGTTGTTGCTATGTAATTGAATCATTGAGCAAGTTGCAACTTCATGTTGTAGCTAATTTTGTGTTGATGAATAAATGTATGCAATTTTGTAGGGTTTGCAAAGTGTCAAATAATCAAATGGAGATGATTAACACCAATAGATATTTATTTAAAAATAAAACAAATGGAGATGGGAAGATTCAAACAAGAGTTTTCCAAGTAGAAAAACAAGGCTTCACAAAAGGCTTATAGAATTTCTATGTCCTTAAATCTAAGATACTGAAATAATCAAACGTCACTGTAGTACTCATCATTGAGTTCTCAATGAATCCATCTACCATAATTTGTTCTTGGCTTTACATCCATGAGCTGACCATGTTAAGTGCCTAATCTATCACCTTCAAACATTCTATGATAGTTTGGAAGATCCAGAATTAACATCTTATTTTAGATTTCAATCAAACCTATCGGATTTATATAATACCTATCTAAATATCTCGGAAAAAGGTACTTAAAAGTTAAAACTAACGATTAAACTTATTTCATCAAGTTGGTTTTCATACATAAACATGAGCATGTAAGTGTCAGGAAGGAAACTAACATGCAAATAACAAAACCAAAAGCTTATATCAATTTCTCGTTTTTCTTGGGTTATCAGTATATCAAGCTTTTTCAATTAAAATGATCTATTTTCTTTAAACATCAAACTAGTTCCAAATAGGAGACAAAAATCAAAACCAACGATAGCTCTCAATGGTGAACATATATCAAATTTCAACACAAACTGTGTAAAAGGTCTAATTCAAAACCTCAATTGTAGAAGCAACTTTTCTTCAAGTATAAAGTTCATAATTAAACCATAGTACAAAATATTGTAAACACTCATATCACCAACCACCTATGGAAAAGCAAAATAAACAATGAAACAAACACTTGTGTGGGTGCAGACAGAGAACACCTGGAAGATAATAAGTCATACTGCCTGATTCATCACATCACTTTAAATGGTAAATAATATTTTCTATTAACTTAAATCAAATCTCCAATAATCATAAACAAGAAGAATGTCACAATTTGTATCAGATTGTTTCAAGCAGAAAAGTTCTGAAATTCAAATTGTTTTTTATTTCTATAATTTTAGCAGAGACAATTGCTCTTCAATAGCACAACCCACATGACAAGACAAACGACAAGAGGAAGGAATGAGAATAAGACCAAGGCACCGCTGTTCCATTGGAGAAGTAGAGGAGCGTCGGGTGCTACGGTACTCACAGCATCTTGGAGAATGATGTTTTCTTGCTTGTCCATGCAGTGGAAGGTGCCCAAGAAAAATCTTCCATCTCTAATTCCCACCAACATTCGGCGAAACAGTAGTTTCCTTACACGAGCTACAAGATCTGAACTATTTGAGTTTGGCCCATCAGAACTCTCTGCCTGAATCAAGGATTTCTCTGCCTCTAGTTCCATAACCATGCACTTGAATCTATAAATAATTCTGACAAATAAACAGAAAAAGAAATTGTAACTTTGTTGCTTGCTGATAAGCCAAGTTAATTAATTAAATAAAAACAAGATTAAGCTTGTTTCACAAAATCACTATTGGTAATGTGCATCCTCGGAAACTACTTTCATGGCAGGTTACAAAATACTCAACCAACAAGTACTATAATTTACTAGGATTATTGAAAAAAGAAAGGTCCCCTCTTTCTAATATTTAAGTGATGAGGGTAAAACTAACATGACGGTCTTGCTGGTATGATTAAATTAAGGTGACGGGCAATATGGTCTAAAGAAGACGGATTGGTGGTAGTCGGACGGAACGAATTTATGCATCGCTCTCCAGGCTACCTCAAACCACGCCATGAAATTAGGGCTGACATGGCCTTGAGTGTGATTCACGCAAACGTAAGTACGAAGAATTCTTGCGCTACACATTAGCCTTAATCCAAAGAATTTTATAAGGAAAGGAATTCTTGAAGGTACGAGAATGGAAAGAGTTTTGATCATGAAAGGAAAGAGCTTGGTAATCAAGGAAGAGAAGGCCGACTCTACGCCCCTATAAATACATCCAAAACCCCCATGACTAAAGGTACGCACATTTGACCCAACTCTAACACTTTAGGGTTGAGAAGAAATTCTAACTTGACCTTCGGAGGGTTTTTGGCCGGCACCACACCGGTGCTCTCTTTTAGGTCTCTTTGTTTTCTTTTGCAGGTTTGATTCGAATTGGAGAGTGCTTGCAACTTACTGGTGATATTCTCCACATCATCATTAAGAAACAGATTTTTATATTTTGCTTCTCATTAACTATCCTTACAGCATGAGAAGTAAAACTTAAGTGTCAATTTAAAAATAAGTGTCGATCAATAAAAACTTCATAAGAGATATATTGGCTAATAGAAGCTGAATAATTGTTGGCTTAAAGAAATAAAGCCCACCTAGAGGCTGCATGAGAATCGACTAGGCTGATGTAGTATTATATTAAAAATAGAAATATTTGATTTTCAATTCAACAAGATATATTTTGTCTTCATTTTATCAACCACCTTCAGGAGACAAGAAAAAATGGATTTCATTGAGAGATTCCAATTATTTAGAGGACTGCCAGTCTCCCATCATGTATGCTAAAAGCCATTGAACCCCAAGTAGCATAAATTAAATCAAGTAAGAATGACTAGCTCATTAGCATAGGTAGTACAGTTGTTGGCATGTAGGAAATGCTTTGGCAGCATCATAGAGCAAGATTTTGCATGTTGTTCCCTTTTGGCAAGAGCAAGATGCTCTAGTGGCAGGGGGCTTTTAACGATCAAATTGTTGTCTCTATTTCTTAGACCTCTTTACTAGTGGTCAACATCGTCAAGAGAGTATCTCCTTTTCTTCATTCTGGGACTTTTGTTTCATTTAAACTCTAGATTTCGGTCCTAAATTTTTTCATTTAATCTTTCTTATGAAAGCATACCTAACTCCTCCATAGAAAGATACTTTGTTTTAATAACTATGAAGAATAGGAACAAGAAAATAAATTTCTTCAAAAGTAGCTATTTCATACAGAACTCTAAATCATCAAATCCTAGATGTTTATCTTGACCGGTATTTACCATTCGTATCTAAGAGAGAAATGCATAAAAAAATTGACATTGATTTGTATTACCCCTCAGAATAGAGAAATGCAAGAATGAATTTGAATTAAATACATTAAAAAAAAAGTAGAAGAGGAAACCAGAGTAAATAGATTGTTTTGGTAGTATAGACAGCAGCAAACAGCACATAATGCCAGTCTCTTGGTATCAAGGCAAGAACTTTCTTACCTCACACTATCTATACCAAGTATAAGGGATCAATGATGTCACAACCAGCCCAAGTAGAATGGACATATTCTGGCAATTGGTATTGGAGTGCTTAAATTATAGTGTATATTAGACCGAACAAGTAACATAAGAGGGTTGATCAAGCAACATTATGCTATTAATTCCTGACAAATTCAATACACTTACTACAACTGACTAGATCAGGTACTTATCATCAAGTACATTACATTAATTTCCAGAATAATAGATTGGGTCTTAGGCCGATACTTGCAAGGTATAAAATTAAAAAAAGAATAAGGACTAGCAATAACAATCCAAAACGGCTAAGAGAGAAGCATATTAAGAACATGATTTTAGCCCTAAGAATTAAAAAGCAAAGAGAATTATCAGTAAGTTTCCAATAGGAGTGGACAGTCTTATGTCCTGAAAAATTCTTCTACTTCTTTCCTTCCACAGATATCACATAAAACAAAGAGGTTTGACTTATCATATATCTTTGCTTAAAATTTTCAAATTATTGAACCCAAGTTTTAATGTGTATTAACTAGATTGCAACATGCTTGAACTCCACAAGTTCATGAGTTCAAGACCTACCTAATGCGTGTGTGTAACTTATCAATTAATTCAAAATTTAATGTAGTGGGTAGAGTAAGAAAGAGAGGAATATGGAAATTTTAAGCAAACAGACTTGTCTTTGCATCACTGCTTCAAGAAGTTGACAAATCCATCGGAGAATTCATTTCACTCACAGCCTTCTCAATTCAAAAATCACATTTTTAAAGAAAGTTAATAAGCCATAATATCCTACTCCATAAAACATGACTAGTATAGCACACAACATATACTTTCTCATCACTAAGAGCTTTGCAGCTCAGTGGCACAACCTGCTCTCCTTTATTAGAAGACCCATGGATCAAATCCCCCCTCTCCCATTGTTGTAAATATCGAATAATTAAAAAAGAAAAATAAAAGATATTTTCTTCTCAACCAAAAATTTATGGAAATTCACAAAACAATCCAGTAGAACCGCCCTAAACCACGGCGACCCTATTCTACTCCAATTGCTAGGTCCTCTCCTATCTCTCCCCTTCCGGGGATCATAGTTCTATCTATGCACAAGCAGTTAAACCAATACATACCCAGTTCAAACACAAAATAAAAAGACTAAATAAGATAATTCTTAGAGTGCATTAGGAAAATCCTCGTGCTTCAATATGCAAAAGCCCCACTAAGATTACATACATAGCCTATGCTATTTTTTTCAGTCTCATCTTTACAGTGGTAATGAAAAGCTCTCAAACACTTGCATATTCATCACTTTTAACCAAATGGGGTGCCCATAAACGAGCCCTGTATCTATTCCATTATGATTTTGTTAACCAATTAATAAAATTAGAAAAAAATACATAGAACAAAGAAAAAAACTGACCCCCCCCCCCAAAAAAAAGGAAAAAACTTGTGTATGAATTTCATTGAAATAACAAATCAAAATCAATAATATTAGTAAGGTGGATTTACCTTCAATTTGCTTTTGTTTTTTCAGAGAGAGAGAGAGATAACAAAGTTTGGTAATTCTATGCCTGGTTTCCACACGTGTAACAATCATGTGTAGGAGGTGACAAAATAGGGAGCTTTAATCCCCTGCATCTCACAACAAATAAGAGATGCCCCCTTTTTTTTTTTTTTTTGCCTTCGATACCTGCTTAGTTATGCGGGGCCCAATAAGCTCAAAGCTATTCAACGGTCTTGATTGTTTTTAACTCTTTGATAAGATACTGATGAAAACACATAATAAAAACACTGTTTTTACGTCTTCATTTTATCAACCACTATCAAGAGACAAGGAAAAATGGATTTCATTGAGAGATTCCAATTATTTAGAGGACTGCCAGCCTCCCATCATGTATGCAAAAAGCCATTGAACCCCAAGTAGTATAAATTAAATCAAGTAAGAATGACTAACTCATTAGCATAGTCAGTATAGTTGTTGGCATGTAGGAAATGCTTTGGTAGCATCATAGAGCAAGATTTAGCATGTTGTTCCCTTTTGGCAAGAACAAGATGCTATAGTGGCAGGGGGTTTTTAGTGATCAAATTGTTGTCTCTATTTCTTAGACCTCTTTACGAGTGGTCAACATCGTCAAGAAAGTATTTCCTTTTCTTCATTCTGGGACTTTTGTATCATTTAAACTCTAGATTTTGGCCCTAAATTTTTTCATTTAATCTTTCTTATGAAAGCATACCTTACTCCTCCATAGAAAGATACTTTGTTTTAATAACTATGAAGAATAGGAACAAGAAAATAAATTTCTTCAAAAGTAGCTATTTCATATAGAACTCAAAATCATCAAATCCTAGATGTTTATCTAGATCGGTATTTACCTTTGGTATCTAAGAGAGAAACGCATAAAAAAATTGATATTGATTTGTATTACCCCTTAGAACTGAAAAATGCAAGAATGAATTTGAATTAAATACATAAAAAAAGAAGAAGAAGAAGAGGAAACCAGAGTAAATAGATTGTTTTTGGTAGTATAGACAGTAGCAAACAGCACATAATGCCAGTCTTTTGGTATCAAGGCAAGAGCTTTCTTACCTCACACAATCTATACCAAGTATAAGGGGTGAATGATGTCACAACCAACCCAAGTAGAATGGACATATTCTGGCAATTGGTACTGGAGTGCTTAAATTATAGTGTATATTAGACCGAACAGGTAACATAAGAGGGTTAATCAAGCAGCATTATGCTATTGATTCTTGACAAATTCAAAACACTTACTACAGTTGACTAGATCAAGTATTTATCTTCAAGTACATTACATTAATTTCCAGAATAATAGATTGGGTCTTAGGTCGATACTTGCAAGGTATAAAATTAAAAAAATAATAAGGACCAGCAATAACAGTCCAAAACGGCTAAGAGAGAAGCATATTAAGAACATGATTTTAGCCATAAGAATTAAAAAGCAAAGAGAATTATTAGTAAGTTTCCAATAGGAGTGGACAGTCTTATATTCTGAAAAATTCTTCTACTTCTTTCCTTCCACAGATATCACATAAAACAAAGAGGTTTAACTTATCATATATCTTTGCTTAAAATTTTCAAATTATTGAACCCAAGTTTTAATGTGTATTAACTAGATTGCAACATGCTTGAACTCCACAAGCTCATGAGTTCAAGACCTACCTAATGCGTGCGTGTAACTTATCAATTAAAACAAAATTTAATGTAGTGGGTAGAGTAAGAAAGAGAGGAATATGGAAATTTTAAGCAAACAGACTTGTCTTTGCATCCCTGCTTCAAGAAGTTGACAAATCCATCGGAGAATTCATTTCACTCACAGCCTTCTCAATTCAAAAATCACATTTTTATAGAAAGTTAATAAGCCATAATATCCTACTCCATAAAACATGACTAGTATAGCACACAACAGATACTTTCTCATCACTAAGAGCTTTGCAGCTCAGTGGCACAACTTGCTCTCCTTTATTAGAAGACCCATGGATCAAATCCCCCCTCCCCCATTGTTGTAAATATCGAATAATTAAAAAAGAAAAATAAAAGATAGCTTCTTCTCAACCAAAAATTTATGGAAATTCACAAAACAATCCAGTAGAACTGCCCTAAACCACGGCGACCCTATTCTACTCCAATTGCTAGGTCCTCTCCTATCTCTCCCCTGCCGGAGATCACAGTTCTATCTATGCACAAGTAGTTAAACCAATACATACCCAATTCAAACACAAAATAAAAAGACTAACTAAGATAATTCTTAGAGTGCATTAGGAAAATCCTTGTGCTTCAATATGCAAAAGCCCCACTAAGATTACATACATAGCCTATGTTGTTTTTTTCAATCTCATCTTTACAGTGATAACGAAAAGCTCTCAAACACTTGCATATTCATCACTTTTAACCAAATGGGGTGCCCTCAGACGATCCCCGGATCTATTCTACTATGATTTTGTTAACCAATTAATAAAATTAGAAAAAAATACACAGAACAAAGAAAAAAACTGACCCCTCCAAAACAGAAAAACTTGTGTATGAATTTCATTGAAATAATAAATCAAAATCAATAATATCAGTAAGGTGGATTTGCCTTCAATTCGCTTTTGTTTTTTAAAAGAGAGAGACGACAAAGTTTGGGTAATTCTATGCAGGTGGTGACAAAATAGGGGCTTTAATCCCCTGCATCTCACAACAAAAAAGAGATGCTTTCTTTATTTTTTTGCCTTCAATCTTAGTCATGTGGGGTCCAATAAGCTCAAAGCTATTTGACGGTCCTGATTGTTTATAAATCTTTGATAAGATGCTGACGAAAACACGTAATAAAAACAGTCTTTACTCTAAAAAAAAAAAAAAAAACACTAGTACTACAATATAGTGCGTTTCCGAAGAGAGTTAAACGGAAAACACAGCTCTCTCTCTCTCTCTCTCTAGGGTTTTTCTTTTGCTCTAATCTGAAAGGTGAGCTTTCTTTCTTGGTTTTTTTATCTATTAATCATTCTCGTTCCTGAAACTATTACTATTGATTTAGCTTTATCTTCTAGTACTTCTGAAACACTTTGCAATTAGGTTATTTATTTATTTATTTATTTTATAAAAGATAGTATTTTTTTTTTCCTGTTCTTGAAGGCAATATTGTGGGGTTTTGATTTTTGTTTATTTTTTGAATCTGGGTTTTTTTTTTGGTTTATCTTTTCTTGGGAAAGCAATTACTATATCAAAGGTATAACTGTGCTGGTTTATCCGAGCAAGAGGAAAAGGTTAAGGTTATTCTATTCTGAGCCTTTGGCAAATTTTTTTGGGTGAAAGTTTTGGTAAAATGTTCTTGGTCTCTCTTTTTTTAATACCCATAATATAGTTATTTTTTTCTTGGTTTCTTTCCATGTTATTTTGTATAAGTTTTTGTGTGGGCAACATGTTACAGATGTTGCTTTGTGTGGTTTTTCAATTTGTTCATGTTTGAATGCTGAAAAACAAGAAATGAATGAACTTTGCATTTTGGTAAAATGTTCTTGGTCTCTCTTTTTTTAATACCCATAATATAGTTATTTTTTTCTTGGTTTCTTTCCATGTTATTTTGTATAAGTTTTTGTGTGGGCAACATGTTACAGATGTAGCTTTGTGTGGTTTTTCAATTTGTTCATGTTTGAATGCTGAAAAACAAGAAATGAATGAACTTTGCATTTTGACATTAAGTATTATGACTTGGGTTCAAAAGAAACTCAAGTTTTACTATGATGGATTTAATTTGTCTGATAAGGTATGTAATTTATTAAATTGAAGCAAGGGTGAATTTTGCTTTTCCATGACCTTTTGTGCAGCATGAATTTTTTTGTGAAAATTGTTAAATGGCTTAGGTGCATTTAGGTTGAGTAGGAAAAAGTATATAAACTTAGACTGATTTTACACTTTCAGGAGCCAAGTTGAAATTAGAAAAATGGGTGAGACTGGGAAGCGATATCGTGGGCAGAGGGACTATGATGGGGATAAGAATCAGAGGAGACGGATGAATGACAAAGATGAAAAGGGGAATGATGAAGTGGTTGTTTATAGAATACTTTGCCCAGATGCTGTCATTGGTAGTGTTATTGGCAAGAGTGGGAAAGTCATAAATTCTATTAGGCAAGAGACGAGGGCAAAAGTTAAGGTTGTGGATCCATATCCAGGTGCTAAGGACCGTGTCATAACAATCTACTGCTATATTAAGGAAAAGGCGGAGGTTGAAATTGATGATGAGTTCAGTAACAGGGAACCTTTATGTGCTGCTCAGGATGCTCTTCTCAGAGTTCATGCTGCCATTGCAAATGCTATGGCTTCCATTGGAGATTCTGACAAGAAGCGGAAGGATAGGGAGGAATGTCAAATTCTTGTTCCATCTAGCCAATCTGCAAATATCATTGGTAAGGCTGGGGCAACAATAAAAAAACTGAGAGGTAAGACGAGGACAAACATTAAGGTCACAGCCAAGGATGCCACTGACCCAACTCACTCCTGTGCTTTCGACTTCGACAATTTTCTCATGGTTAGTATTACTATACCTTTTTATTCCCTTGATATTATCAATCCTTTTACTTACAAAAAAAAGTATTACTATAACTCATTCAATTGCTTTTTATTTTTATTTTTATTGAAGTTTGTTATAGATTATTCAGATTACAAAATGTTGTCCTGGTTACTATTTACTGTGGAACAGTCAATGACTTTTTCATTTTTTTTACATGCCAAGTTCTATCACTGTTAATTGGGTATTGTGCATGGATAAAATATGTAGTACAATTTATTTAGTTCTTGAATAAAATTTCCTTTACTTTTCAAAAAAAAAAAAAATATATGTAGTACAATTTATGCCCTTCATTATGATTTTTCTGTCAAGGTTCACTTTCATCTTTACAAAATTTATTTTCCAGAATGCTTTCTGTGGTTTAATTAGCCAATGATTTCTAGTTTAATGGCATCTACTCCCTTGTAAGAGCAAGGTGAGAGTGAGGTGGTGGGTTGAAGACCCTTCGATGCATCATCCATGTGTTACTTAACTTATCAATTAGAAAAAGGCTTTTTGGGTTTTAATTATTCTCTTATCATATGATTAGATTGCTGGTGAACCAGAGGCAGTGAAGAAAGCGCTGTTTGCAGTTTCTGCAATTATGTACAAGTTCACTCCTAGAGAAGAGATTCCTCTTGAGACAACTGTACAAGAAGCTCCTCCAAGTATTATCATCCCATCAGATGTCCCTATTTATCCATCAGGTGGATTGTTTCCAAGTGCAGATGCTATCGCCGCTAGATCTGTTCCTCCAATCATAGCTGCGTCAAATGTACAGGATCTCCCTGTTTATACTGAATCAGGGAATACATGGCCCCTTTATTCATCTACTCTTCCTATGATGTCTGGATTCAGTGGTGCCTCACGATCTGAGGAGTTAATTGTAAGAGTATTGTGTCCCTTTGACAAGATCGGGCGTGTCATTGGCAAGGGAGGTGGTACAATTAAAAATATAAGGCAGGCTAGTGGTGCTCGTATTGAGGTTGATGATACCAAGGAGGATCGTGATGAGTGTATCATCACAATTGCAGCAACAGAGGTATGTGCTTTACTTCCTCAACTTTTTTAAAAATAATAATAATGATTTATTCTTCAGAATTTCTCAAACTAGATGGAGCATGGGATGCCGTGTTGCCCTCTGATTCTTCTGGTGTGGTTTTTTTTTATTTTAGAAATCTAATTACATAGATGCATCTATTATGCCTTGTTTCATAGTTGATAATCTTTAAAATAGATGGTTAGATAATGGGGAAGTTCTATGTTTTGACAACACTTGTATGGGAAAATTTGTGGGAGGAAATTTTTGGCAATTTTCAATATTCCCTGTACCTTACAGAGGGCATGCTTTTAATTTATTTATTTTTTTGTCTTACTGATTTTGATATTTATTTTTTTGCAAATAGAAAGTAGATATATCTGTTATAACATAAATATGTTCAAGATCATAGCAAGAGTAGCCGTCTCTACTTGATTGTCCATGTTTGTGTTGTTCATTGGTGAATTACGACTCCACTTTATCAATGTGCTGCACAATAGTATCCATCTTGAAAACTAGTTGATAATGCCAAGTTTCCCTTGTTTTCAGTCTCCCGATGATCTGAAATCCATGGCAGTTGAAGCTGTTCTGTTGCTCCAAGGGAAGATTAGTGATGAAGAAGATGACACTGTATCAATTAGACTCCTTGTTCCATCTAAGGTTATTGGGTGTATCATTGGAAAAAGTGGCTCTATTATAAATGAGATTCGTAAGAGAACCAAAGCTGATGTCCGAATCTCGAAAGGTGATAAGCCTAAGTGTGCTGATGGAAGCGATGAACTTGTGGAGGTTTGTTTTCTAGAAGTCTGTCAGATTTGTTGTTTACTATTTCTTATTCATAGGTCATATATTATAATTAAATTGCTCCTCATTTAGGTGCTTGGAGAAGTTGGTAGTGTTAGAGATGCACTTATCCAGATTGTTTTAAGGCTTCGGGATGATGTTTTGAGAGATAGAGATGCTGGCCATAACCCTAGTGTCAGTGCTGATTCCTTGTTCTCAGCTGGCACTGGTCTTTCAGTTCCATCTGTCCTGCCTTCTGTTCCCCCTGCTGGTTCATTGGGTTATGATCAGAGGGTCGAAAGTGGAAGTGGACTGGGAATTCTTTCTTCAAGTGGCCTCTATGGATATGGATCTTTGTCGGTATGCTGATACTGTTATTTTTACTTCTTTTATTTTTTATTTTTTATTTTTATCATATAGCCGCTGAAACCACAACTTTGTTCACCATCATAATATATGTTCGTCATGATCAGTGCTAGTAATTACTGTAATTCCTTCTACTCATCTAGGTGTGTACCATCAGTCAATTCATGGAGCGAAGTGATTATCTTACTAAAATGATGTTTAGCATTATGACATGTTACTTGCTTCAACTATTTTTTGCACTTCTCAGTGCTTTTTATTGATATATATTTTTTAATCAATACATTTAATGTATGGCTCAAGCAGTTTGCCACTTGCCTATGAAAGAGACAAGTTCTATTTATATATGTATATATATATCCCCCCCCTCCCCCCCCTCTTTCCCTTTCTCTTAAACCATTGTTTGATACTATTAGTTCCTCTATCCTCTTCTCACTTTGTTTCACGAGAGGAAAAATTCTAACTTGTTCTCTATTAAGTAGGTTGGAAATTTGCCAAGGTAGTAAAATCTGGCATGATTTTGAAAGCCCTTGTTGGTTTTTTCTAATATGTGCCTTTGATTTAGACTCTTTTTTTTATGATTTGAGCTTTCTAGTTAATTCAGGGTCTGTTTGGATATCGCTTATTGCTGAAAACTGAAAATACTGTAGCAAAATAATTTTTAAATGTGTAAATAGTGCCGTGGGACCTAGTTTTAAAATTGATTTTGCTGAAAAAAAAAAAAATACTTGTGGGTCCCGTGAACAGTGCACAGGACCCCCAGAAATGAAATGCAGATGCGCAACGCCAGGCCTAAAACGCTATCCAAACTAACGCTCAATCTGAGACGGGTTTATGATTTTTTTTTTTTTGGTGGTGGTTGTTTTATTCAGTTAGTTGCAATTTGCAAGTGTTAAACTGAATCCTAATTACTGTGGTTCAGTTGTTCTATTTGATGTTTGTTTCTCGTTCAAGTGGGGACATATTTCTTCCTTTTTGTAACATTCATTTTCCTTTTCTTTCTTCATGATAGATGGGTGAAAATGGTTATGGATCCTTGCCCACATATTCATCCAAGCTGTATGGAGGGTTAGTATATTATTATCTTGTGATTTGCTCTTGAACAATTGTCCTTTGGCTTTATTTACTTATTTTTAATCTGGGTCTGCTTTTAATTCCATGTGCCTATGCAGGTTGCCTCCCCCTTCAACACTTGAGATTTTGGTCCCTGCCAATGCAGTGGGTAAAGTGATGGGTAAGGGAGGGACCAATATAGCAAACCTTCGGAAGGTTGGTTCATCTTCCTGTTTAAGATTTTATTTTCTGACCATTAGTTAGCATGCTTTAATGTTTAATCTATATAAGGGAATCTAAAGTGTTATTGTGGAGTTCCATTTCTGTGACCTTTAAATTTGTGTGATGTAGAAAATGGTTCCTTCAACTCTTGCTTAGGCATTTGCCAAGATGGCTGTATTTTGAATCTCAATTTTCAGAATTGTTGGATAGGGGCATAGAATCTATATTTTTTGGTTACTTAAATATTTATAATATTTAGTTGCTTATATAATGGTGGGAAGGAGGTGATAACATGTTTAAGAAATCAAGTCATTGGACTTAGGGCCAAAAATCCCTTGCAGTTTACCCTGATTCTTTGTATTACTTTTGTTCATATTTGCTACAGCTTGTTCACATTCTGAAATATATCCTTTAAGATGCTGGTAGGCATCCAAGATTCATATGTTTCCCAGCAATGGCATTGTTCCTTCTATATTGTTGAAGGGGACGATTTTCTAATATTTCATACTTATTTTGGCATTACATCAAATAAGTTTGACTCTTCGAACTCAAATAAATAAATGTCTATTCACCATGTTCTTTTGTTTTCCTAGCCAGTGGGCTATAGCTCAAGGCACTTCCTTCTCCCATAATAATGGGATGGAGGATGAGGTCATAGGTTCAAGACCCACTAGGTGCACGTGTAACTTACCAATAAAAAAAAAAAATGTTCTTTTGTGTACCTAATTTAACCTAATGCCTTATGTTTTGATTTTATCTCTAAATTTGGCTGTCTTGGAACATCATATACAGTACATCTTAACATATTGAACGAATTTGTTTGATTGAATGACATTTTAACACCTACTTGTTTTCCCTCCAGATATCAGGTGCAATGATAGAGATTTCTGATTCCAAATCTTCCCGTGGTGATCGTATTGCTCTTATATCAGGCACACCTGAACAGAAGCGTGCAGCTGAAAACTTGATTCAGGCATTTATAATGTCCACCTGAGTTTTAAGGAGCATCTAGATGTTGAAGGTGAATAGTTATAATCTTGGAATTCTTTCCCTTATGGTTCTTCTCCTTAGTTCCTTTAGGTTTGGTTCTGGAGAGGGCTTCTCTTCTAGGCTCCTTCAACTGGAATCCTCCTGTTCTTCCATGGCAGTGACTATCAAGATTGTGCAGGAAGATCTGGTGGTGGTTTTATGTTTAACCGTATAGGCTTCCATCTGTCAATCTATTCTCCATCTGCAGTATCTTAGAACTACTAGGACCTTTCTTTCTTTCCTTTCGTGTTATATAATCTGGTCATGTCTTTGACTAGTGTGGAGTCCCTCTTATTTCCAATGCTGTCATACTCTATAAAATTGATGTTCATGCCCAAAAATGTTTTCAAGGATGACCATAATTGTCAAACTTTTAATATATGTGTTGCTTTTCTGGCCATTCAACATCTCACTCTCAGCTTCTTGCTAGAAGAATCTTTTCTATCGGTGACAAGTGCAGTGCTGCGGTGATGATACCTTATTTCAATATTCTCCTTGGTTTACATTTATAGTGTGGTGGGAAAAGAGGCTCAACTTCTGCAATTAAATAAACTACATGATATACTCTCTCCCTCTGCATAATTCTATATTGTGCCTTATCCTAGGTTTATGATAGTTTGTTGCAAAGCTAAATCATGAAATCATCGTTTCTCAAGTATATATATAATTTCTGGGCTTCTCTACATGCTCTATTACATTTAGTGCAGTAAGTTTCATATCACATCTGACAAGTCGGCATATGCTTTGTATCTGAAAAGCCTATAAGATATAATTTTTGGAATTATATCTCCTCAACGTGTTATATGCGTTCCACCTTCTGGTCTACTTTCATACATATCTCAAGATCACAACTTTTAGTACCCTGCTGGCTCTCATTACTCTCCTTTCAAAGATAATTCTGTACTTCTCCTTGGTCCTGACTAAGGGAAGAGATGTTCAGCTTGAGTGGCTATTGGATTTTTCATAGTTGCCAAACCTATCTGTTAATCATCATCTCCTCTGACTGATGAATATTTTGGCACTTCAAAAATGCAGCTAAGCTTTAGTATTAGGGTTAACTTAGTTCTGGAAATGAGCCATGCATTGACAAGATTCTTATTTTTACAAAGCAAAATGATATTGTCACTACTTGTTTTTTTTTTTTGGAGCTTTTTGCAAAGGCAAACTACTCCATTTTATTGAGTTTGCTTTCTAGGATATAGTCTGGTTGGTCTATCCATTTTTATTGAATTTGTGTTGACAATATTCTTATTTTAACAAAGCAAAATGATATTATTTCACCATATAAATATATTGTTTTTTGGGGATCTCTTTGCTAAGGCAAACTACTCTGTTTTTATTGAGTTTGCTTTCTAGGATATAGTCTGGTTGTCCATCCTGATCTGCCAAGAGCCTTTAGCTCAACTAACACCTCCAAATATTTTCAATGGAAATCTTCAAGGTTCAAATACCCCCTCCCTCGTTATAACCTATCGAATTATCAATAAGGTTAATCCTAATCATATCATAGTATACAAATTTTCATAATTATCGTAGTATACTAGCATCTCTGTTGTTGATGCTGCCCTCCGAGTGTCGACTGCACTTTCTCTCATGTTCCCATACTATCTATTTTGGTTGAAACTATCATGTCCAACCTTTTTAATTATCTGTCTTGCAAAGGGTCTATGGCACCTTACCTGTTGGAATTTCTGGTTCATGGTGTAGATAAATCATCTTGTTTACATGATGGTGTACATGGCTCTGCTTAGCATATGATTGATGGCATATGCGGATGATCCAGTCAAAAACTATCATTCCTGCTTCAATCTTTGTTAATGAAAACCCCAATATAGGATACACAAATTTCATTGTGCCTTGCACTATTTATAGGATTCTTAGCCAACCTAGGTGAGTAGAAAATATATCCTTGATATATTGTTGAGCTTTCTCCTACTATTTCTCTTGTGAATTTCTATGTTTTCTGTGCCATACATTCCAATTGATTTCATCATTGTGGTTGTCCGGATGACCAATTAAGTTGGTGTGTATGGTAATCACTGAGGATTTGGTGTTATGGCAGCACATTGTAACATTGGTGTTAGTGGATATCTGAATTGACCAGTGATGTTATGCATGGTGGTGAAATTGTTGGAAGGTGTGTATATGTTATGATTAGCAGTGGAGTAGTACTGAATTACATGTCTTTACGCTTGTAAACAGTGCTATAAATTAATTTACTTGTAATATAAGCTTCAGGGATCAAAATTTAGAATGCAATGAATTTGCTTGCTTTCTGCATTTCCAACATTCTATATATTTTTCCTTTTTGGGGGGAGAGGAGTAGGGCATTAATGCAGGACAATTTTTTTTGAGAATATGAAAAATCCGCATTAAAGGCAGTCACAAATTCATACTAGTACCTCTAGAATAATGGAAAAATGAACACTGATTGTGACGCGTCCAAAAATTTCTTCCACCATCTCTCACATGTCCAATATTGTGTATCTTATATGTCCACGTTGGAAATGTCACAGTTTAAATCCCAATTATATATATATATATATATATTGAATAAATGTTGAAAACAATTATACATTTGCATAACATTTATGTTTATTTTAACCTAAGAACTTCATTTTTTTTTTATGCTCACTTTTTAAAACACTTAGCATCAGATTATCCATTCATATGACATTTTATTAAAATAGCAAAATTCTTGATTTTCTATTTGTTCTTTTTTTTTTTTCACACACAACAATTACCATACATTTCCTTTCATCATCTTCAAGATATGAAAAGGAAGCATAAAATCATAAATGCAAAATGAATAGCGTTAGTGTAAATTTATATAGTTATTATAGTAGTAATGCATCTTTATACAACTTTACATGGTCTGATATGGGTAAATTTTGGGTTTGGTTGGCTAAATTTTGGTTATTTTTCTATTATACAAGCACTAGTAGGAGTGCTTAGAGGTACTAATTGAGTTTCAAGAGTTTCATTGATAATTATTTCTATGAATGATATTGGATTTGGACAATTAACCACTAATATTAATTTCAATCTAAATTTGTGGATTATCTTGAATTTAGAGTAGAGGGGGTGGGGGTGAGTGTTTCATTTGCGGTATCTCATCAAGAATTGGAGAGGGTACACTGGCGTCACTATAAGAAATTATTAGGTCCATCGTAGGACTATTGAAATGATCATCTCAATCAATAAAATGTTGTTATTTATGTAAGCGTGATATCACCTGGTGGTTTATTATTTTGTTTTCTTATGCTGATTAAGAAGTTGGCTCACATACTTGTATAAGTTACATCATTTTATTGGTTGGGAGTAATACTTCAGCAATCTTTCTAGTGAACCTAATAATTTTTCCGTCATAGCACAGCTGACTAGGGAGGTGAGCCCAACCCATGGGCTGTACTCTACCAGAGGAACTAATGCATATCAGTGTAGTAGTGGGTCCATCCAATTATGGGATGATTGTACAAAATTGGATATAACTTAAGGTTGCAATTTTATACAATAAAATAAATATTACTACATATTTTGAAAATCTAATCATTGAATTGTATGTTCTTTACATTCTTAATACAAATTTCAAATTTTATGTCAATCGGATATTACATACTACAAAATCTATAAGCTTATATTTTATGCATAATTTTAAACTACAAAAATTAACAATTCAAATAATTTATTAATGACATAGCTATTGATCTTTAATTTTCTTAAAATTTTTCAAGTGTGGAGAATATAAAAAGAAAGAATATAATCTAATAGTGGAATTTTCAAAATTTATCTCTAATAAAAGATATTGTATAAGGTTGGGCAGAGCAAAATGAAAATGACGACACCAAAACGTGGAAATGATCTTTCATTGGTTGATTCGTTGTTGTATACTTGTATATAATATATAGGGTTTATGTGTTGTCTACCACTTCATTTCTAAGAAATTGTCAAGTGGTCCAATAATGTGTGTGGTTTTTCACTTGCGGCGGAGTAATGGAGTGTGACTCATTTTTGTAGCTTTCTTAATATTAAAAGCGTTTAGAGAGAGAACGTTGTTTAACTACAAAGTCACGACAAGAGAGGTCTTATTTAGAGTCCATTTGGCTGGAGAAGTGGAAAAGTAGGAGGATGAAAAATTAGTGGGAGGATGGAAAAATGGAAGGATAGAAAAAATTTAGTTTACCCTCATGCGTGGTTTGGAGGAGTGAAAAACTTTTTTGTTTGGTTGGAGAGAAAAATGGGAGGATGAAAAATATAGTTTATATAAATTAACTATTATGTTCTTGTTATATAATAGTGGGAAAGTGAGAGGGGTAGGTGAGTGCAATAAAGTGAGGGTATTTGTGTAAATTATATCATTCATCATCTTTTCATCCCCATTTTCCTTCCAAATTGGGAGGATAAAAAAGTGTGGTCCTAGAGAGATTATTTTCCTCCCCATTTTCTATCTTTCTTGTTTTCTTTCTTAAACCAAATGGTGGAAAATGTCATTTTCCACCCTATTTTTCTCTCCCTATTTTTCACCCTCCATATTTTCACCACAACAAAACATACCCTTACTGTACTTGTTAACAAGAAAATCAGGGTGGACATCATTCCTCCCATTATTTTATTTTAACTCTCGATTTTAAAAATAAATACTAAGAAAAAAACCCAAATCAAAACAAAACTAGAAGATTGTCCCAAAATGGTGGTGCTTTATTGGATAGGCTTTCACTGGTGGGGGGGATAATGGGCTTTGGTTCTGGTGTTGTGGGAAATATATTAGAAAAATAAAAGGGAAATAATAAAAGAATTAATGCAAATGTGGATTTTTCTTTTTTTACATTAACAAAACACCTTGGCTTTGATGCATTAAAACTATGTTGTTTTGAGATGAGGTGGCAGTTGATGGATACATTATCAACGGATATAAGTAGAAAGGTTTGAATTAAAGTGGAGTATATAACACTAGGCATACCTAATTTTAAATTTCTAAACGTGAGACAAAATCAAAATAATCCCAAATTTTAAGGGTGTGAATTATTATTTAGTTAAAATAGAAAAAAAAAATAAAGCCAAACACACTTCCATTGGAATTTTTTAATTGAGGGAGAGAGAGAGAGACAGAGAGAGAGAGATCAAACACACAATCATTTGGTTTTTTACCAAAAACAATTTGATACCGATAACACTTAGGGCTTTGTTACATTTTAAAAAAAAAAAAATCTTTTGGGAGGGACCAGCAACCACAAGAATGGAGTGGATGAACATTTTATTTTCTAGGCTCTTTGGAAACATCTAAAATTTTTTTGGAGTGAAATATAATTATTGACCCAAAGTTTAAAATTTTATAAATCTATTATACTATTTTATGTTATTTTTAAATTTAAAGAGGGCTATGGCTAGACTTGGCAAAGGGTCAGGTTGATCGTGTTTGGGTTCGAGTTCGACTTGATTGGTTTGAATTAGAAATGGGTCATTCTAAACAGGTTGCAAAATTTATGAACTTACTCGTTGTTTTCATAGTCAGGTCAATTGATATGACACATGTTAATAGTCTATCTTTATCTTTTTTTTAATAAAAATAAAAGAACAAACGAGCAAAAACACTCAAACATAAAAAGGCTAAAATTAGGTTGATCTTGGTTCTACCTGTTTTTCATCGATCTAAAAAATGGTAGCTACCCCATATTCATATTTTCCCTTAAAGTTTGGACATGCTATCACATTTGGGCCAATTGTATTATGATCCTAGTGTTCCACACTGCTTAAGTGCATGTTTAAACATGTATAGATAAGCTCTTGGACACTCTCCTCTTACAAGTATCATGATATCTTGGGTTGGTAGAGATACCTCTTGAAATGTATCAAATAAAATACCCCCTGTATTGGGGGTGTTTGGGTGTTTTCATATAAGACTTTAAGGTGGCGTTTGGTATGGGGTAATGTTTTAGGATTCCTAGGAATGTTTAAAGATTCCCATGTTTGGTTGCAAATTACGCTAGGGAATCAGATGCCAGGAGAATCCTTAAACCCCTCTCAGTAGGAATGTGGATTCCTTTTAAAACAGGTGGGAATCCAGATTCCCAAACTTAAAAGAAATTGTATTTTTTATAAATTGACAATTTTAACCCTTTTTCCTTATCATTTAAGCAATTAAGATAAACTATAAAACAAATTATCAATATCTTATCTCTTGTCTTTATCTTTTCCCGCCAAAACAACATAAACAGGATAAATAACTCTGCTAATAGTTATTTTTGTATTATTCTTGTCATTTTGAAATGTTAGATCACAGTTTTAATGAATGTGTTGCTAATTGATAGTTTATATAATGTTTTTTATCTATCTATTTAGAGTAAGATATTTTTTTAAATGACTAATTAATAGTTTATATATTTTTTCATTATTTATTTAAAGGAAGATTTTTTTTTAATGGGCTTGGTACTTCACATTCAAATCTAAGGACAAAATGGGAAAAACAAATAATTCATTTAAGATTCCTGGGAATACACCAAACATTATCATCTCACATTCCTGGGAATCTCACAATGAAACCAAACATAGGAATAGCTACATTCCTAGGAATGTGATTCCTAGGAATCACATTCCTGGGAATTTAGATGCCAGGAGTAATGTGGATTCCCCGTACCAAACGCCACATAAGATGCTTGTTTTGTGCAAATTTGTCTTTTTCTTATTTTTTAATGTGTGTTGTTGTTGTTGAGAATGTGTTTGTTTGTTTGTTTGTTTGATTACATATCTAACTGCACATGATCAGAATCCTTTTAGATGTAAGTAAAAAAAAAAAAAAAAAAAAAGGACTACTTTAAGCGGATATCATCAAACACTGAGCTTTACACGCTGTTGGGTTTATTACCTAACATTGTGCAAAGGTTGGTGAGAAGAAAGAGAAGGATGCAAGGATTTTAGGACCAAACTTTTCTACAAAGTCCAAGAAAACATTACAAATGTCAGAATTTTACCCCTACAAAAAACTATATATATATATATTTTTAGTAACTCTCAATTGAATCTACTGGTACTTTACTATTCTTATTTAGTGGGAAAATACTGCGTTTGATTCCTCATTACTTTCACCTAAATAAAGAGTAGTGGTTAGTATAAATTGTGCTCCGTTCCAACTCACAAAAAAGGAAGCTAATGGTTACCATTCCTTTCACAAAATTATTCATCAAAAAAAAGTTTAAACTTATATTAGATTACCTACCATATTATAGCATGTGGGATAGTCAAGGATATGCTTTGGAAAGCGTAACGAATTGCCGCGTGCGTGACGCACAACACAATACAATGACAATGAAAGGGAACGGTTGAGAGGGAAAGAAAGAAAGGAAGACCCAATACGCAGCATCTATCTATCTTTTTTGTTTTTGAGCAATAGCATCTATCTATCTATCTATATTCCAAATATTCCAATATGGCAATATATAATAGATAAGGATAAAGAGGAGCATGATGATGAAACTGTGTGTGCGCGTGTAAGCAATAGTTAAATATAAAAAGAACATCATTCCCGACATTTTTTAGATTAGATTCCATGAGCGTGTGTTGTGTTGTGTTGTGTTGTGTTGTGTTTGTGTGTCAGTGTTAAAAGACTAGAAACTAGAATCTAGGACAGAGATCTGAACAAGCTTCTTCCATGGCGAGCAGGAGAGGTTTGCAATCAATATTGTCACAAAGGATTTGCAGGGGGGGGAGGAATTTTGGTGCTGTCCCTGAAGCTACTACTGCTGCTGGTTCCTCCTCTCAAAAGCTCATCAACTTTGAGCATGAATATAGTGCCCACAAGTGTGCTCTCTCCCTTTTTTTCTCTATCTACATCAAACTTCAGTTTTTGATCTCTTTTTGATGTTTTGCTTTCTGGGTTTTGCTTATTTTCGTCTAATTCTGGACTCCGAATTTGTATATACGCGTGGTGAATTATATAACACGGTCAAGACTCGTGCTTTCTGTGCTGATTTATTGTTGTTGATACTCATGAAATGAGAAGATTAGCTGTCTCGAAGTAATTAGAACTATTTAATTTATCTGGGAGAGATGTGTGATAGACAAAACACAGGATCATATAGCCTGATTCAATTCCTTGAAGATCTGAATTTTTGTCTTTTTGGTTGGAAAAAGTTAAACACACCTAATGGGTTTTGAACCCACGACCTCACCATCTGCTTTCCAGTTGAGATGGAGCTCATTGGTGAAGGTCTGAACACTTATAACTGATTGTAAAGAAATTTGATTTTTATCATGCTATGTTCTGAAGGGCATTCTAAGACTACCTCAGATTTATAAGCCTTAAGGCAGATGAAAACTGGCAATTATCTAGAAAGTCAGTAACCCCCCCCCCCCCCCCCCCCCTCTCTCTCTCTCTCTCTCTCTCGGTATATAACCCAAACACAGTGCAAGGCAGTTGGTAAAATCATTGTCCACATGGTGTCTGCCCACCTTTGTTGGCCTTAGCTCTCACAAGGCAGGGCCTTCTTCTTGCTGAAGATGGTTGGGACTAGAGTTACCTTACGTGCCTTGTGATATGTGCATGCAGAGGAAGTAGGAAGGAAGTGTAGTGTTTTGCTTGAATAGGCGAAACCTTATCTTTTTGCTAGACATGGTACTGAGTCTTGAGTCCTAAGATGAGTTAGCGGTGAGTTGGTTCATGGTTTTTGGATAGTTGAGTAAACTCTAATCTGGAGGCTGGATTTCCTTGAATTAATCCAGCTCTTACTTGCTTCTTTGTATAACTCTCTTTCAAGACACACAATAGGGAAGGAAACTCCTTTGTATGTACCAAAGTGATATCAAAGATAGAGAATGGATCAATGAGTGGAGCATTTGGAGCAAAATGGCAGATCACTTCGTACCAACCAACTACAAATTCTTGAGATGATCACTGAGCTTTTTCATTCACTCTGCACCATGAAGAAGGTGAGAGCTTGCAAGCCCCTCCTTGTGGACACCATGGAGTAATGTGGAGTCTCCGGTTAGGTACAACACTCACTCTTATTCTCCTAGATTGGTCAAAATGGATTTCACACATTTCTTAACAATTTCATGGGAAGATTTATTTCAAGGTGAGGATTTTGTGTTTATTGCAAAAGGACAATAACAGCGAATTCCATGACAGTTCACATGAAGGTTTCCCATAAGTCATTACATTGATTCTGATCCAACTTCTATTGGACGAAGATGAGAGAACATATCAAACAATTCATCTGAGATTGTGAAGTTTTTCTACAACATAAATTAGAGCAACTGTCACATGCTGATCTCTTGCAACATTTGCCTATGCCAGATTGGTTATGCATGGATATCTCAATGGACTTCATTGATGATTTACCTATTTCTCAATAAAATCTACTATATTTGTTGTTGTTGTTGTTGATTCTCCATGTACTCCCACTTAATATCAATTGCACATCCTTACGCAGCAGTTAGTATTGCCCAAGTTTTCTTTGATATCATTTTAAAATTTCATGGGATGCCTTGAACCATTTTAAACAATTCATTAGATAATTCGATTTCAGTCCATCCTGTCTCCCTCAGGCTGACAGGCAAACTGAGGTAGTCAATTGAACTGTGGAAATGTATTTGAGGTGTTTTTACTAGCTCCAAACCAAAGCAGTGGGCGAAATGGTTGTCTTGGGCCGAGTTCTGCTACAACATAAGTTGGCATTCTGCAATCAAAAGAACACCATTTAAGGTCGTGTATGGTAGAAAGCCAACTTCATTGTTAAGTTATATCAGAGGCACAACAAAGGCTGTGGCAGTTGAGCAAGAGCTACTGCACAGGGACCATATTGTTAAATACTTGAAGGTAAACCCTAAGGAGGCTCAAGCTCAGATAAACAAGTCTACTATTTGCAACACTAAGAAAAGTGGGTGACTGGGTCTATTTGAGGTTGCAGACCTATAGGCGAGCCTCAGTATCTTTGAAATGAAACCTCAAGCTAGTTCCACAATGTTATGGTCCATTTAGAGTCTTTCAGCAAATTGGCCAGGTAAAGTACAAGGTTGAGCTACCCCCTGAGTCACAAGTGCATCCTATATTTCATGTGTCCTTGCTCAAAGAGAAGATTGGAGCTTAAGTGTCCTCTCCACGTTAGTTACTGTCGGTATTGGATACAGACAATAATCTGGTGATCAGGCTTCAAGCTGTCTTATATCAGCAGATGTGGATTGTTTGGACATCCATGTGAATTGGCGAGGATTATCTCTAGCAGAGGCCATGTGGGAGAGTCTTGATCATATGAAGTTGCAATTTTAGAATTATGCCCTTGAGGACAAGGGTCATCCTAACGGGGGAGGGAGGATTATGTGCATGCAGAGGAAGTAGGAAGGGAATGTAGTGTTTTGTTTGAATAAGAAAAACCTTAGTTGTTAGTTAGATGTGGTAGTCGTGGTTGTAAGGGACTACTGAGTCTCAATTCCTGTGTTGAGTTAATGGTGAGTTGGTCCATGTTTTTAGGATGGCTGGGTCCTGTTTTTCAGCATTTGAACATTAAGTATCTTTGTAGAAATTGTAAGCTTTCCATTGGAATAATATCATTGCGTTTATTCTAAATTAAAATCTAATCTGATGGCCGGATTTCCTTGAATTAATCCAACTCTTACTTGCTGGTCTATAAAACTCTCTTCCAAGAGACAAAATATGGAAATAAGCTCCTCTGTATGTACCACCTTGATGGTTGCATAGGGTGAATGTCGTACTCTTAAGTCGTTTGCATTGTTGAAAATGAAAAGTGCATAGTGTATAGTAAAGATGATGGATGCCTAGTCGGTGGATCATTTCATTGTCCATCATGCAGCTTTTAATGGAACCTTGATGGTTGTATAGGAAAAATGTCGTACTCTTAAGTCTTCTGGATTGTTGAAATTTGAAAATGAAAAAGTACAAGGCATATGGTAAAGTTGATGGATGCATAGTCGGTGGACCATCACATTCTCCATCATGCAGTTTTTAATGGATTCTGTAAGTTATGAATTTGTTTTTATTTATATTTTTTATGATTGTTGTTTACTCCAGAAGTCTGCAGTGAGCTATGTTCTGGCTGATTTTCACGAATAATACCCTTCTGTTGGAGTGATTTATTGAGTATTTCCTCCTGAGAACTTACTTAACTCATCCACTTTTCTGAATCAACTGCAGTTACCACCCAGTCCCCATCGTTTTTTCACAAGCAAAGGGATCATCTGTATGGGATCCAGAGGGCAACAGATATCTGGATTTCCTTGCAGCCTACTCTGCAGTTAATCAGGTAAGAAGATTGAAATTTATGATAACGTATATCACTGCACCATTGAATCAACAGTGCTTTATCTCTACTATTTCATAAACAAGCAATCTCAAAAGTTGAGATATGGAAAATTTCATCTGCCTTTGTAAGTTATCAAATGCCATAAATTTTTCTTGCCAAAATTCATTTCCAAGTTGAAATATGGAAGGTTCCCATTAATTGTATACATGACAGTATCATTGTTGTGCTTGGTATTTCAAAATCCTATTTTTGTCTGATTTTTGCAATCACCGGCAGAAGCTTTTTGCCTCTACACCTGAATATACCACAATGCCATTGGAGTTTATGAAACTTAGAAGTCCTTAAGAAGTGACCAATGCCTCTTCTTTTTTTTTTGGTATCTGTATCTGTATCTGTATCTGTATCCATATCTATATTTGATTTGAAATGGAATTCTTGTTATTCAACTCCGTAGCTTCACTGCTGTAGGGTCATTGTCATCCAAAGATCATGAAAGCGTTGAAAGAACAGGCAGAAAGGCTTACTCTCAGCTCTCGAGCCTTCTATAATGATAAATTTCCAATATTTGCCAAGTATCTGCAGAGTATGTTTGGCTATGACATGGTACTTCCTATGAACACTGGTGCTGAAGGTGTGGAAACAGCTCTAAAGTTGGCAAGGAAATGGGGTTATGAGAAGAAAAAAATTCCCAAAGATGAGGTAGATGCCAGGATAATTACGCTTATTTTGATAACTATCTTAATATTCTGCTTTCATTATTTCAAATTATTGGATATTGAGGCAAGTGAACTCCTTTACCTGAATTAAGGTTACTGAGTACTACAGTTGTTTTTGTCTGTCTGACTTTTTTATTTGTAAGGTTTTTGTCCGTCTTTACTTGATTGCTAGTAAATGCCTAATGTAATATGTACGGGTTGGGAGTGATCTGATGTATGATGTCAAGTCATACATGGAAAAGACAAGTAGAGGAAGCTTAGGCTAGAAAATTTGAGGTTTTCCTTTTTTTACTGCTAATGATCTTTCAGACGGCAAGCAGCAGTGGCAAAGCATCTTAGGTTGTGGGAAGGAATAAGATATTACGGAATTCCAAATATATTTGTTAATATTAGTTTTAAATATAGAAAGTATAAGTAATTAATAAATATATTGAGTTGTTACCTACTGCGTTTTGTGTGTCAATATCTTAATGTCTAGTTGCTCTAGTGTACTTTTTAGTTTGACAAATCATTTTTTTTTTAAAGATTTTAAATCTTAACCAGAGATTAAGACTTCTTGTCTTTCCCTCATGCAAGAGGCTGATATATCAAGTGCAAGTCGAGCTTATGTAATCAGTATGTATCTTCAAGATGTATCACAATTTGAAACATGGACTCTGTGGGATTGGGCTAAAATATTTTGGCTTTGGGATATTGCTTCATTTATCCTTGAGTTAGGCTATGAGGCCTAAACTTAGAATATGTTTTTAACCTATGATTATAATTATTAGAGAAAAATATACTTATATATGAGCACTTCATTTTGGTCTCTCTATTTCTCTAATATTTAACTGAAACAGAACGAATAGTTGAGTACTTTAATAACTACATTGGTTCCCTCTGGATAGTGGATACATCAATTTATATCCTTACTCTTGTCCATGTAGCTCCTCCAATGGTAACCTCCTCATTACTGCAGCTGTCTTCAGTCTTGGTACTGTTTGATGAAAACATTCTAGCTTTCTTTTTTCTTGTTCTAGATTGGCACTACCTTTGAAGGATCACAAAATTCATTGCTTTCTTATTTATTTATTTATTTATTTTATCTTGTCATTGATTGATATTAACTTCTGGATTTGGTAATGCTAGTAAAAGAATGTAGCCAATGTGGTCTAACTCAAATGATACCTTATTCCTTTGTAAGAGTGAAGTGGAGGGTGAGGATGTGGGTTTAACATCCACTGGTTGCATGAATAACTTACCAATAATAAAAAATTCTAGTGAAACAACATACAAAGCTTGATGTTCTAAATCCTTCTGTATTTCTGTTGGAAATATGAACTTTTTTAGATAGTTATGTTTTTCTATTTAATTTGGTATACTGACTCCTCCTATATAGTTTAAAGCTAGCAGTTATTCTTGCTTATGTTGTGTAGGTTTACTTTGGATTATAGTTGTTAATGGGTACTTAATTGTTCTTCCAGAACTTGTACTTTCTCTATTTTGGTAAATGATCAGTTATATGGACAAGTTGAGTTTACCATTTCAGACATTTTACTCAAGTAAACCATATGCAGGCAATTATTGTCTCATGTTGTGGCTGCTTCCATGGTCGCACGTTGGCTGTCATCTCCATGAGTTGTGACAATGATGCTACCCGTGGTTTTGGACCGTTGTTGCCTGGCCATATTAAAGTTGATTTTGGGGATGCAGTTGCCCTTGAGAAAATCTTCAAAGGTTAAGATTCACTAAAATTTATGTTTTATTGGTTCTAGTTGTACTGTACCCAAAATTGAGATAAATTATCTTATTTGTATAAATCATCACATGCTTCAAACATTCTTTTGTAATCCATCTGAACTGCTTCAAAACCGTAGAGGAGAGTTTATTGAACTATTGATTATAGCGTGTTTCTGTTATTTGTTGCAGAAAATGGTGATCGAATAGCTGGATTTCTGTTCGAACCCATTCAAGGAGAGGCTGGGGTATGTGTTTTGGAAATGAATATTTTCTCACTTTAGGGCTATGAGATGTATTACAGGGACTTGGGTATATCTTTTGGTGCAAAGTTGTGCCTGACTCGTCTAGTTTCTAAATCATAGAACTAGGACATGGCTGATGGTTGGTTACTCCAATTTCTTTTTGTCTAAGCTGTTTGGCTAAAATGAATTGTTTATGGACTGTAGCAACATGCCTATAATATAGACATAGATATCTCATCAGCAGGTAGATTAGAGAATTTCTAGTGAACCAGAAAGGTACTCTCCTCTTCCTTGTTTGACACACTTAAAGAATATGTGCTTAATTTCTAGAATATCCAATGAATATCCCATACTTCTTTTTTGTGAGTTCTGTACCTAATTGCTACTTTCGAGAATTGACCGTTTAATGCAGGCAATGAGAGAGCAACTTTATCCGGAGCTATTGTGTCAAGTTGCTCTGAACCACACATTGCAACCATTTAACACTGGCAATGGGAAATAACCAACTTTGTTTAATTAGTTTTTAAGCTTTCTTAACATGTTTTCTGGTCAAATCCATTGACCTTTCATCAAGAATTGGTTAAAGATTTCATATCAGTTGGTTCTTTTTAACTATGACTATATGAAGCTCCCTATTATTTTTAGACAGTGCCTCCTTTTTTTAGTATGTTTTTCCTCTTCTTTTTGAGGGAAATCAAGGTCCCATCCCTCCAAATTTTGAATTCTTTGTTTTCCTGAGAAAAAAAATTATTTATTTGTTGGTAGGTTGTAATTCCTCCAGATGGTTATTTAAAATCTGTCAGAGATCTGTGCTCAAAATATAATGTTTTAATGATTGCTGATGAGGTGCAATCTGGCTTAGCACGAACAGGAAAAATGCTGGCTTGTGATTGGGAAGAAGTGCGCCCAGATGTAGTGGTGAGCACCCCCCATCCCCTCCAAAAATCTCTCTTTCTAGATTCTTTATAATTTTCATGACTTTTTCCAAGTCTTAGATGTGAATGTAGAAACATTTTGGATAATGATATTTACTTGAACCATTATACAACAATATGATTGCAAGTTACACCAGGAAAATTACCCATGTTGCATCCCTTTGATTTGTCCATGTTAGCCTCAATTCTGCATTCACGAATCAAGAGGACATGACACTCATATGGTCAATTTCTCCATTTTGGATACATTGTTATATCTTGTTCAAATATCTGTACAATGCTGGGTTGCTAAGTATTGATGTATTGCCCACAATTCAGTTACATCTTTAGGGGTTGAAATGACAGGCCTATCTCATTATGAAATGACGGCTCTCTGTGTGTGTGTGTGTGTGTGGGTGGGACTATGAAGGTTTCATACTCTATTCAAAACTTTGGTGATTGCATTTTCTATTTGCAGAAGCTTTTTATATTACCATTTTATTTATCATAGCTATGAATTTGCAATGGAATTATGTTTATCCACCCAACCAATTTGATCATACAATACCACATAAGAAGACTTTGGAAGAAAAGTTTTAAAACCTTAGGAACTTGGTTGTTTCAGAAGGCCATAATTGCCATCCATTGGACTTGTACTTGAAAGTGGACTTTGACTGTTCCTTGACTGTATGCAGAACTACCTTCAAAGTGTTTTTTGTTACCGCTATGAACTACTAATGCCAAGGAACTCTAGATCAAATAACACCTAATTTGGGATGGAGGGTAAGGTCGCAGGTTCAATGCCCACTAAGTGCATGCATAACTAATCAATTAAAAAAAAAAGAAAAAAGAACAAACTTATAAATTCTGATGAACTTCTTCCTATGCACCCATAACCAGTATCTTATTATGAGATTCCATAAATAGTCACACAAGACTGAATAAGACAGCTTTGAAAGCAAAAAATTAAAATTTTGGGAATTGGTTCTTTCCGGAACTATGGACTGTACTTGAAACAAGAAAAGCATACTTTTAACAGGATTCACAATAGAATGGAGTATATACTTTTTTGAAGTTAACCTAACATTTGTATTCTTTGTTTTCCCTGCCTGAGAAAATTCTTGCCTCTTTGCATTGTCTTCCTAATGTGTCTTGCATGATGAAAAAGAGATGTCATATCTGAATATCTTGTCATAGAGCCTAAGTTTGAGAGATGTGAAATGCAATTTGCATGGTACCTTCATTACTTCTTTCTTATGCTTGGGAGGCATTTTTTGTTTAAACTAACTTAACAATCTTATTGAATACTCCAATGTGATACAATACATATAATAACTTTTTCATTTTCTTTTCCAGATACTTGGAAAAGCTTTGGGTGGTGGAGTGATACCTGTAAGTGCAGTGCTTGCAGACAAAGATGTGATGCTTTGTATCCAACCTGGAGAGCATGGAAGGTTTGCATTTATAAGTACTTGTATTTCATAAATGATCTATTTCTTAACCTATTACTATTTTATGTAATCAGCCTTTAATTTCTAACTCTTGTCCATCTTGATCTAAAAGATTTTGCCTGGACACATTACAACACCCATTTATATATTCTGATTCAGTAAATGTTACCAAGACATGTGGCTCCAGTTTTGTAAGGATTTTTTTTAATAGTGCATACAAGTGGAAATGGTCAGGTTTGATTTACACATAGTAAGTCGATTCACTTCTAGTAATATGGCATAGCAACCAAAGAAAATAGGGTCAAGCCAAACAGGATAATGATGTAGTAAGGTTGTAATGGTCCAACAGTAATGCACCTCACTTTGGATGGTTGGCCAGTTAATTCTAGTTCTGCAAATAACATGCAAATGTGTGCAAATTGTACATAGACAAGTAGTGTTTTGTAGAACAAAGTACCTCTTGGAAGAAACACCATAATAGATATTGGACATGATTTACCTATACACTTAGTTTTTTTCTGAGTGAAATGATGCATATGGATCAGTGAAGTTGAATACTACTTTCATCAAGCCTAGACACATTTGGAACCATTTTTTTTTTCTAAAACGCGGCTGGAACTTTTAGTTCTTTCCAATTTGAGCTCCAGTTACCATGTTTTGGAGTCTATCAAATGGTTATTCTGGAAAGATTCCTCAATTTATCCATTTGATACATATTGGTAGCAAGGAATCGTACAATTTGTAACCAAGTTTGATACGGTTAAAGTTCAACCTAGAAAAATACATTTCTCATTCTCGGATTGGGATTCTGTCTTTATGTATATGATGCTTCCTCCTAAATTCATTTTGAGGGTTTGGTTAGAAGTTGATAGATCTATCTTTATTCATTCCTCTTGGAAGGGTGTGGTTTCCTTCTCCAAGTGACATAATCAAAGCAGTTATATGGTTGTTCCCTCGTGTCTAATGGGGTTTAATAATAAACCATATAGGTTTTGCAAATTTTTCTGTCTTTAAATCTTTCATTTAAATAAAATAATGCTATTGAAGCTGTAGTGAGTGATCAATCCTAGAGCACTTAGATTTGAGTTTTTTAATATCATTGTGGAAGGTAATAACTCCGCTGATTTTCTTTTGTTGCAAAGGAAATAGGGGTCTTGGGACACTTATAATTTCCAAGGGAGTGATTGATTTGTCACAAGTGTTTTAAGTGTTTTCTGCTTTAGTTATATAGAAGTGCTGAAAGATGACTGATAAAATGGCATAGTGAGGAGCAATGACCGTGGATTATTTCTTTGGAAAAATATGCCACACTGACCACCTTTCACTTACCAATTTTTTTAGTCTTTTTCTGTCGGTTAAAATTTTTTGTATTTGTCTTTGCATTTTTGCTGTTTAAAAACTTCTATGCTGCAGTCAATGAGCCTTGACTCAAGTGGACATTCTCCTGTCAAAAATGTGAGTGAAGGGCTAGGTTGTGAGTTGAAAACCCACTAAGTCAAAGTAGATGTGCGTGTCACGACCCAAGAAGGGCTAGCCATATTTGTGCTATACCCCAAAGGACTAGTTCGATCTAGTAAACACCTGATGTGGGATTTAGCGCACGCTTGCACAATTACTCTTATCCTATCCAATTCATGTAATGTGGGGTATCAAAATCTCACCCACTTAAATTCTTGACATCCTTGTCTGGTCCCACGCTGTGTTGTAGTGCCCTTGAGCCATATGGCATTACCCGGTTGGCTTTAATACCATTTGTCACAACCTAAGGAAGCTCTAGCTATATCTGTACTATATCCCAAAAGGACTAGTCAAATTACAATTGAGGATACACTTAATCACTTATATAACCTAGTTTGACCTTGTACGCTGAATATGGGACTCAACACATGCTCACACAACATTCTTATCCAATCCAATCCACATTACCTGAGATATAATAGTGTAACTTACCAATAAAAAACAAAATCATGCTGCATGATTATGCCATTTTTTAATATTAAAATAGTTTCTTTCTGTTTCCCAAAAAAGGAAAAAGGAAAAACATTTTATTGAAATTGTTGTTTCTATTAGGTTGAATCTAAAAATTCTCTCCTAAAGTTGTTTACAGTTTTCCATTAATTTAATTTTTAGTTTTTTACCATCTTCAATATTTTTTTCTTTCATTTTAAGTCTGCCATTTTCTTGGTGTTGCTGTTGGGATATATTATACGAGAGCTCACACTTCTCTTATTGTTCATTACTGGCAGTACCTTTGGGGGAAATCCATTGGCCAGTGCAGTTGCCATCGCCTCACTAGATGTCATCAGAGATGAGAGACTTGCTGAGAGGTATCAAATCCACTGCCTAATGTTGTATCATGAGATGATATAAACAAGTAGGACAAGAACAGCTACATTGTTATTCCATGATAGAAAATTTATTTTCTTCAGTGGCTTAATTATCTGGAGATTCAGACAGTATTAAGATTTCTTACTATAATACTTAATACCTGATTTTCTATTTAGTAGAAAGGATTGAAGTGCCAATATATTTATACAAGAATGAAGCATTTGATGATTAAATGGAGTTTTCTCCATTTCTCACTTCTATGGATTATATTCATCCTGACATTTCTATTCAAGTATTGCATTTCTTGTTTACCCGAAAACCCAAAAGAAAAGTGTCTTAACACATTCCTGGTAGGAATAGCAACGGGACAAGTTTGAGACAGGTATCTCCTTCCTGTGACCCACCCAGCAATAGGGAATAGTCATCCCAATCCAACTTATAGCCCAAGGCAAAGGTGGGTGGGACAGGTATGCCCATGGGTGTACTATTTATGGTAGTTTAAAGCTGAATCATTAACTAAATCATACATTTTGCAACTATGTTTATTCATGTATATAAAATTGCTTTAACTGACATCCTGCAATGAAGACACATATATATACACAATCATCAATTTGAGAACCATAGAAGGACAAAGGAAATGAGAAAGCGGTAGTCAGCTGCGGAGAGCTTTCACAAGGCTCTCAAAAGGCCAATGTAAAATGTGGTGGAACAACTATTTCATCTGTATTATGGTTTGGAAAATAATACTTGTTTGTACTTTATGCAATAGCTTCTTTGAAATAACTATGCTTTCTTTTCCCAGATTCATCATGTATATCTATGGCTGCCTTCATTATTTATTTTTCTTTGTTTTTTAATCCCCATTTGATGCATAAATTGTCTCTTGATATTCCTCAATTCTATAGATCTGCCCAACTGGGACAGGAGTTAAGGCACCATCTACTTAAGATTCAGCAGCAATACCCAAACTACATACGGGAAGTTCGAGGTAGAGGTTTGTTCAATGCTGTGGAGCTCAACAGCAAAAATCTGCGCCCTATTTCTGCATATGATATCTGCCTACAGTTAAAGGAGAGAGGAGTTCTTGCTAAGCCCACCCATGATACTATCATCCGATTAACTCCCCCACTCTCAATCAGGTAAGGAAACATACTTGGTGCATGTTTTCATGTCATCAAAACTTTCAGGTTGTTTTCATTGTGCTTTTCTTTCACATAGTTGACATATTAGTGACTGGGAAACAAGGTTGACAAGTGAGGGGACTTTCGGGTATCATACACCAAAATATATTACACTAGAATGAATAACTGTATTTTTTTTTTTTATATAATTGTATGACTTACATTACATGTATATTTTCAGTTTGGATGAGCTCCAAGAAGCCTCAAAGGCACTGAGTGATGTTCTTGAGCATGATCTACCAAAGATGCAGAAAGCAAAGCCAGAGCATGTCTCCCCAACTAGTTCTAACATATGTGACTGTTGTGGGCGAAACTTATATGCTTCTCCAGATGAAGATAATTGAATAACATGTACATTACTTCTTAAGGCAATCAGTTGCTGAAATTGATATATTATACCTTTAGCATGGATTTTCAGAAATTCTCTCTCCTCTAATTGTTGCTTTCTCTTTTTAATCTTCTTTTTAATAAAATTAAGATACTTATCTCAATCTGGATTTTTCTTTTTTTGGGGTTTAATCACAATAAATGCATCGATGAAGGAATATTATAAAACTATTAGCTTATGCCTATTTAATCCTGATCAATTGTTTATTTTGAATAGAACTTTCTGTTTTAAATCATGTTTTTCTGGTTAGGATCAAATAAGTGCTTCAGTTGCTCAATGTGCCAGACTTCCACTTGAGATGCCTTAAGATATGAATAAGCTTGGCAAGAAACCTTTGAGCTTATAGAATATTGAGTGAGAGACATGTGGTCTGTCTGATTGGAACCTTTACCTTGGGAAAAGAGCATTGTTTATAATGTGCTTTTAGAATATCTTTTGTTTGATGAAGAACAAAAATGCATGCCTAACGCTTCTGTGTTTGTGTGTAGGCTCAGCTGGAGATAGATATGAATATTATTTTTAGTGCAAATTATAGATACCACTCTCTAGTAGTCTCTTTTTATGAGGCATTTACCTCCCTTGCGGTTTGTTTATTTGCTAATTTTAATGAAATTTGATGATTTAGCAGATACCGACAACACCCATTGGAAAAGAAATAAGAAAAAAGAAAGGAAGAAAAAAGTTGTTCTACCTTAAAGCTTACGCCTTGTAAACAGACAAACTAAAATAATGGTTGAAGGAGAAATTTAAAGAGAGAACTAGAAATGAGAGGGTTGAATAATCTTCTTCTTTTTTTGTGTCAAAGTGCCAACATCATACATAGAGAAAGAAATGAAGAAAAAGACAGTTCTATCTTAAAGCTTACGCCTTGTAAACATACAAACTAAAATTATGATTGAAGAACTAGAAATGTGAGGGTTGAAAAATCTCTTTTCTTCATTTCTTTCTTTATATGTGATGTTGACACTGATGCATAATCAAATTCTGTTATGGTTAACAAAAAATCCTTATTAGCAAACCACAAGGTAAGTGTCACAAAATAAATCACAAGGTAATTCCACATTTATAGGGTATATGATACGGAGGTACGTGTAATTTGCCTTTTATTTTTAAAGTTTCATCTAGTAAAAATTGAGTGAGGGGTCGATCTGATTGGAACCTTTACATGGTGGTCAGAATTGTTTTTAGAATGCTTTATGCTTAATGAAAAAGTAAAATACATACTCTGACTGGGTATTAGTAATGAGTTGTCGAGTATATTACGACTTGGTTATTTATCTCTTCTATGATTGTCACACACACTAGGTGTCTTTTTTTATGGGGCAACTGTCCATTCACACATCCTTCTCACAGTTTCCTTTTCATTTTCCTCTCTAAATAAAGCAAAGGGGTTACTAAAGAAGAATATCTATGTGTTATACTACAGCTTCGTGGTTTTTTCTTTGATATATTTGATCTAGTTTGTACTGTTTTTCTTCTACTAGTACAATTTTTCTTTGTTAAAGGAGATATGGTGTAGACACAATAATGCATATTTTTTGGTGGGAATTAAAGGAGGCCCTTTTCTGTTTTATTAAAGGAGGTCTTCTTGATCTAGACATTTTTTTATGAGCCTTGCTGGAATAGCTGGTTTGTGATAATTATCTATTATCTCATCGGGTGTGGACTTTGTTTTTCTGCATCCAATGAACATCAAATTGTTGTAAAATAAGTTAATCTCCTTATATTATAGATATTTTTTATTTTATTTTATGCCTGGATTAGTGGATTGTCAAAATCGCTAAATTACTTGTACCAGTTTTCTTTTTTTGTAATAAAGAACAAATGTGTAAGTTCAACAAATTCAAAGAAAATTTTCACTAAATCATTGTGGCCCTCAGTTCCTTAAATGGGGGATCTAAATCACTGTGACTAATAGTTCATGACATATATAAAGAATATATATAGCAGCGTATGAGGAATGTGAGACTCCACAAACTACAATATTAAAAGCTTATATTTTAATAAATCATGACCAATTTAGGGCTCATAATAATTCATAATAGGGCCTAACGCTATGAAAAAGAAAGAGGATTACAGATTATATTGTCATTTTGGGAAGACTACAACAGGTTAGAAGATTTCCTGGTGTTGGAGGGAACTTTTTGTAGGCTCAATGTGAATAGGTCCATTGCCATTGGGTCCAAGCTTGGCTCAGCTTAGTTTTTGCCCAAGATCATAGTATTCAGACAATTCCGCAACACCCCCGTGCAAAGGGTTGCTGGAACCAAGCAAGTCCCATTGCGGCAAAGCAACGAACCAGAAACTTAGCGACCAACATCAAATGCAATAAGACATGCACCATAATCTACTGTCTAGAGTGTCACACCCTAAGATTACATTTCCTCAGTTGGTCTGAGGGGATGGTGTGTTTTGGATAGAGAAAAAGTGTACTGTTTCGTGATTATTGTGATTATGTAATGTTCATAAGTTATGTTTTTTTTATTTTTATGAGTTAATATATTTAATCGAATTTCAATAGTTTTCAAAAAAAAAAAAATCAGAATTCAGTAATCCTAATATATATATATGTATGTATATTTGTATATTTATAAATTAGAGGTCAGGGGAGATATTATATGCCCTCAATTAACATAATAACACTCTTTGTGAAGTATTTTATAATTACTCATACAATTTTTTAGTTATTGCATGTTAGATTCTTTCGTTCAGATAGTTGTATTAATCAATACAATATTTCTTCTGGTAAAAATAATTAAATTCAATTATGTAATAACACATGGTAAAAAATTAATTAAAAACCTGAGACACATTATTAAAAAAAAGTATTAAAAAACTATGCCGAAGTTTGTCCCACTCACAAATCTAACAGTGCAAAGCAAAAAGAGAACTATCATTAAAATCTATTGCATGCCCAAGTCCATTAGGTGGATCCATTAATTATTATTGTTCGTACAAATAAATGATACTCCATTCTTTGAAATTCAAATTCAATTGAAATTCAATGATACTCCATTCTAGATATCTCATAATAGATTATTATTATTATTATTATTATTATTGTCCAATAAATGCAGTTAGAGAGTTAGAATTCTTTGGTCATACAAATAAAATCAAGGGACAGGGGGGTTAGGTGTAACCTATCTATGGTTGAGTGTGGATCTTTCTTCATGGAACCTTTGGGGGAAGTTTTGGCAATGATAGTCGTAGATGCTTTACTTTTCATCTACTATGGATGCTTTTTCAAGCATTCACATTCAGTATATATACAAGCTCGTCATATTAATGTTAAGGAAGATGAAAAGTCAACATCTTGATATTTATGACCTACCTACATACATATATACATACATATATATATATATATATATATATATATATATATATATATATAAAAAGAGAGGGTTTAAGTTGTACTTATGTAAAAAACAATTCAAAAAATTAACATATATAACCAATCATATTACTGTTTTTGGGTTAATTTGTTCAATTAAAGATTTTAGTTTTTTCTTTTTACATGAGAACATTGTAAATTTTATTAAGAAGATAAATTTAGTACATCATAAGTAATAGCTAACTCACCACACAAGGGTGTGGCCTGATAGTAAAAGTTTTGGTTCTGCACACAGAGAGGAGCGGTTCGAGCGATAACCCTAGCAAGGCCCGTGTGGTACATGTGGTATTACCTATTACCGTCATGTGACGTGAGCTCGATGAGCCCACACCGGAAACCCCATTTTTTATTCCAAAAAAAAAAGAAAAAAAGAAAAGAAGCAATAGCTGACTCAATCCGCTTTAGATTTTTCCTTTATTCAAGTTACAAAATTATCAATATTTTCTACCTATTTTGGCATATTTTGTCAAAATATGTGATGATTTTTTCTCTTGCCGTTTCACATGAGATACACTAGCCGCCCGAAAAAACTTGAAGTTTTTGCCGTATGGGCCGTACTGCTTCCAAGATATTTGAAATTGTGATCAGTGGAACACACAAACCCATGAGGATATCAGCTATAATTTTTGAATCAGGATTACCTCGTGTAAACCAATATCCCAGGCAAAAGAAATCCCTTATTCCTCCAAAGCTTTTGCTTCAATCTCCAATGGCCCTAGTGGTTGGTGAATCTTTTTTGCTCATGGCTGCCGTTACCCTATCTTCATGTTCCTTGACAACCACACCAACACCAGCTTGCTTGAATAGAGTGATTGGTAGTCTGAAATTCATCCAACATAACCCGTCCGTGCCTTTTTATAATCATGGTTGCCTTCTGTTGAATGAGTGTTTTATTGTGGAAGCTTATATTATCACGTCGCTATACACCCTATAAAACTCTTTATGGGTTATGGTCCATACAATACGCAAACATGTTCATTTAAAACAAGATTCTTTATAGTAATAACAATTTATGTGAAAGCTGATGGAAGAAATCTTATGTGAATTTCGGTGAAAGCAAATGGAGTTAATGGAGAAAACTAGAGACATCATGGTGGCATCTTGTTTGGACGGAGGGAAAGTTGAAGTGAATGAGTGATTTTCTGTGGAATATTATATTATTAGGCATAATTAGCCATAAGTTTTTCATTAAATTATGCATGGTATATACAATATCCAAACATATATTCAAATAAAACAAGATTTTTTATAAGCATAATAATAATTTTAGGGTCATGCTAACGAGTACCCATAGGGCAATGGTTAATAATCTATTTTAAGAAAGTTTTAACATCACTTTTATGAGAAGTGGAAAATGCTATCAAAACATTAATTTTTTTTTTCCATAAAAACTTTCTTTAAATGGATCATTAACCATTGTCCTAAGGGTATCACTCTTCATATTTTCTTTATGAATGGTATACTCCCACATCTGTGGGCATGCGGTGATTGTCATATCATTAATAATTATAATTAATTAATTTAAAATTTTCACCACTAATTTATTATAGTCATAACGAGTAATTCTTAGGTACTTCTGAAATACTAGGAGTACGAAGAATGGTACTTCCTCTTTTCACATTCATGATAGAGTCTACTAATTAAATTCATGGTGGAGTTCACCATGAATGTGAGAGAATTAAGCACCATTTTTTTATATTGTAAGAGTATCTAAGAATTTTCTAACCATAATAAATTACGAAATGATAATATTAGCAAATTTATAAGGACATCTTCTTGTTCAGAAAATTAAGCATAAGGTATATACATATTGCATATCATCGTTTCCAATAAAAATGCTCTTTGGGGAGGCCAATTCCAACATAGGTACGTACTTTATGATCATATGCACAATTGGATGACACACACATATATCTTTTTCTCTTTTTTTTTTTTTGGAGGCACGTATATCTTATTTTCTTCTCATGCTACCTCAAAGTTTTTCCCATTTGCCTAGCCTTGATTAACATTTATGGCTCAACTGTATGTATTATATATGATTTGGCTGTAAAACTAAAACCTGCCTCCTTGCTATGGGTATGGGTAGCATGAACTTGTCTTGTCTCTAATCTCTACAGGCCTCGAGTTGTGGGAAATTTTCTGGGGCCTGAAAGGGCCACTTTGGCCTCTTGCTTGGTTTTTTGGGCATCATTTATTACTCTTTACATTAAGAAGTTCCAAATTAAGCACCTTCCGAGCTTCTGATTTAAGTTTAGTTTGGATAGTGCGTTTTGTGGTCACGTTTTGAGATTCTGTGTTTTTTTTTTTTTTTTAACGTACATGAACAGTAACCAATACTGTTCATGCACGTTATCTTACTGTGCGGGAGACCAATTTTATTGTTCACGTACTGTAGCTGCACTGTTTACGCACTGTTTATGGGACCCACACGCACTTTATTCAGAAAAAAAATATTAAAAATGGGTCCCACAACACTATTCACATATTTAAAAATTATTTTGCTACAGTATTTTCAGTTTTCAGCAATAAGCTCTATCCAAACGGACCCTTAGGTTCGTAAAGCATGATAAATTGACAATATGATAAGAAGAAAGATATACGTGTTGTATGCCCTACCTTAAGATCCTGCTAATAATAACATATTGATATCTATGGTCCACTCCCTAGCTCCTACTTACTCATCCTGAAAGATGATGAAGTAGCTCTGTAACTTCAAAACCTGAATAAATGAGCTGGGCTTGTGGTTGTAACCAATGTGGTCGATACCGTACCGGCCAGTGCATCGGTACCGGTACACTTCTATATTATACTGGAAAAAATACTGGCAGTACCGGCCGCGTACTGGCCATACCGGCCAATTTCGGGCAATACCGGCTAGTACCGGGCGTACCGGCCGGTACAGAAAAAAGCTTTTTTTTTTTTTTTTTTTAGTTTTGTAATTTTTGAATTTTTGTAAAGGCATAATGGTAACTTATTTACATTAATTTCTTAGTATTATTTGTTTTCTTAGTATGCAATGAACAACTAAGCTTTCTATTTTTTATATTGTGTTTTTTTTTCTTTTATTTGATATTAAAGTCTAAAACTATGAATAATTTGTTATGAATTGAGGTAATGTTTTATAATAAACTTTTATATTTACTATAATATAAGTGAAATATTATATGTTTATAAACATGGTTCTAGAGATTTTGGTGTGTGTATGTGTGTGTATATATATAAAATAGCGGTAAACCCGAAACGGTACACCGGTATTGGCCGGTATCCGAAATATATCGTACCGGTAGCCAAACCGGTACAGCCTCCGGTACGGTATTAACTTCCTTGGCTGTAACCGCTAACTACGCAGATCCCTACAATTCCATTGACAAATTGTTTAGTGCTTGTGGTCCAATCCAAACAGAATGATGCTATAGATAATATAATAATATTTTACTACATCTACATATAAATTTTATATGTCACTACTAAGTAATAACAAAACAAAAAAAAAAGGGAGAATTATATTAGATTCAGATCCTTCTAAAAAAAAAATCAGATCGTTAAACAAAGAAAATTCTTGAAAATTAAACACATACAAAAGATGCTCACTTTCAGTTTCAGTCCTATCAAAGCTGACCCATTATGAAGTTGCAATAGCCAGCCAAGGTTTTTCGAGAACAATATGATTTGAATCCAATATGATTGCAATAATTGCATTACATTATCATATTATGCTATAAATACCAGATTGTGTAATATAAATTATGGTTCTATATATATATATATTATCACCAAAAATATATGCATAGGAATAATTATTTTATTACAGCTCTTTTTGTATTTTGTAATACTTAAATTCTATTCCCAAATGGTTATTTCACCAAGCAGTAAGCACCACTTCGATATTTTGTACCACAAGAGACCCAAATCCGCTTCAATGCAATGGTTTAAACTTTGTCCCCTTTCATTTAAAGGCCTTGTTAATTACAGGCAACTATTAGATGAGCCTAATACAATCAACAAGGACCTAAATATTGAAGTGCAATAATAAACAACATGTCGTCCATGTGATTGCAGTAGTACTAGCTAGCGCGCACACACACGAGGTAATTAAGGTTGGCTAGAATCATAATTCTAGCCTGAGATTATGGTAAATTTAGGTTATTTGTGTCTGTACTATCAAATTAGTACGGATGTCTATTTTGCATGAAGTTGTTATGTGAAGCAATCCATTAAACACATGTCACAACGTGCGGGTGTTTTCTATAATGGTTTATTAGATCTAACTTATTTAGAACTGCACATGATATATGATACCTTGATACCTAGAAGGGTTACAATTTGTATATTTTATATGATTTATAGGAATTAGGAAGTGATCAAGTCTTCCTTCAGCTATAAAAAAAATGGTTAGGGACAAGTTCAGTAAATGGAATAAGATTAATTAAACCAAAATTTTTTGGAACTTAGTGCAATATAATTGGATCTTATTCCTTTATTTCTCTCTCTCTCTTTTTCTTTTTTTTATGGACACACACGATGATCACCAACTTCTATATTCTCTCATTTATTGTACCACTCATTCTATTATTTGCTTTCTCTATCATTCTAAATGCAATTAACTAATATTCAATCCATCAATAATCTGATTATATAATACTTCAACGACACTCTAATTAATTGGTATATATCATTTTGGATTATTAACAGGTTGTATTGGGATGCTTTGTGAATATAAACCTAAACCCAGCTCATTAATTATAAACAGATCGAAGCACTTGTTGAATGAGTTGACAAAGTAAGAAATCAAGTGATGATTGACTCCATATATGATACAAAATCAAGCAGCTGAATTGGGTTGATCCATCGTGATGAGCTTGACATCCTAACTAGAGCTAATTCATTGATATGAGATTATGAGCTATAACGTACTCATTCTTATCGTGCAGGAAAGCTACTAGGAAATCAATTAGCTGACTTCCTAAACAAAGCTTGGATGCATGTAGGACTTGTCTTTTGTTTTACATAGTATACCTCTATTGCAAGTTAACTCAAGCCTTTGATAGATTTTATTTTGTTGGTGTAGATGTTTTTAATAATTTTACTATGTAATCTTCATAATTTTCAATTATTAAGCACGAGAAGATATTTGGTATCATATGATACTATGTTAGTCATATTAAAAGCAAATAGATAAAAGATATGTATGCAAAAAATAACTACCCATTAACACCCTTGAGAATAACAGTGAAATATTGATACGGTCATTTTGCACACATCTTTCAATTATTGAATTTTTATACATGTGGTGTTGTATCATTTGATACTAAATATTTACTCTTAAATAATCTCCAAAACATAAAAAAGATACGACTTATGTTGAGGGTAAAAAGAAAGCAAGCTGCTATTTATTTAAAGTAGAGAGATTTGACTTTCTTTACTTTGTTTAACTTCACGATTTTACCTTAATATTTGTGGACCCAATGGCGTGGATGGTAATCCCTTAATGGTGGGCATCACCTACGCAGCATTAAAGAGAAAATAATCAAACATACAGAATGAACGAGGAGCTCTAATATTTATAGATTTCTTCATGTCTCTTGTGAAGAGATATATTTTGTTTGTGAAAATATAAGTTTAACCAATATATATACTTTTTTTATTTAAGGGAAAAGTTAACCGATACTCTAAAGATATTGGTTTAGAAAATATTTCTAAAATTATTTTATGAGAAAAGAAAAAAACAATTAATTTGTCTGAACACTTTTCATTATTCCCCTAAAATTGATAAAATTTTTCTAAAATTATTTATTAAAAATTACTTGAAGGGTATCCATTAGTGACAAGACTGTTATTTAATAACTAACTTAATGTTAAATAAATTATGTACAGCATTGGTGAAACAACACCATCTATCAAGTGAGGGTGCACTATATTATGATGTGATCACTCATCACTTTTTATACACTAACAATTATATCATAGGGAAGACTATATAAATAAAAAAATCATGAAGTTTATACTATGTTTCAAATTAAACCTCAAGTATTTTATTTTGTCAATTAAAAATCTCAAATTTATAAAATTTCTTCAATTTAATGACTATGTTCATATCCTTTATTCACTTGTTATTCCGGGCAATTAATAAGATGGTATATAAAAGTGAGAAACCATTGAACAAAAGAGGGTAAAAAGAGAAAGTTTTGCTTAGACTTAAGTGAATGATAAAAAATTGAAATTGATTACTAAGATGAAACACAAAATTTTATCAATCATTTTTCGCCTCACCCCTTTTGGCATTTTGCTTCACCCATGGCTATCTCTCTTAAAATGCACCGAGCATCACACATAACATGGCTAGTTGGATAATAATATAAAGAGTGAGTAATTAATATTATATAATTGAATTTAAACTTTATAAATTTAAAAATTTATGTTATGTGGTATGTGGTGTTCGTATATATTATATTAACTTTTTAATTTTTCAACCTATAATCTTATTCTTGAATTTAACATCGTGCATATCATTAGACATATGACTTGTTATTCCCTACCTACTGTAATATAGGGTTACTTCTTTTCTTTTTTTCTTTTTTGAGGGTCATAATATAGGGATACTTGGTTGGGTCTAGCCGTCTTGGCATGAAAGTGCTTAACTTATGATATCGACCACTTTAAATATAAAGCATGCATTGGGAAACAGCATAAGCCCCTTAAAAAAATGATTTAATATACCTTTCTCGGTCCTACTCCCAACTGAAAAAAGAGTGATTGTTGAGCTGTTATCTCTACCAAAAGTGGGTCTAAGATTGGCACAAAGTGTCATCAACCTAAACGTAAGTGGTTAGTTGCGTATTATTTAACTACTAATGGATTAGCCTAACCTCTCCTAGGACTGCAAAGTTGCAATCTTCTTCTGAATATTAAAGTGGTAGAGAAGATTTACTCGAGATAAGAAAGAGGGTTTTATATAGACGAAAAAATTAATTAGAAGAGAAAAGAATTTGGACTTTTTTTTTATTTATTTTGTAGGAGATAATAAAAGAACTTAAAGTTAAACCAACCTATGAAAAAGTCTAAGACCACAAAAATTTTCTCAATTTCTTGTCACAACTGTAATGTGGTAAAATGTGATTGGAAAAAAAAAATTATCGGTTCAGATGTAAATAATAGTTATTCACTCACAATCTACCACGTCATAATTGTGATAAAAAAAATTATGGAATAATCTATGATCTTAAAACCACTCCCAATCTCCCACCCTATCTCACTATTTCATATATAGACTCTCAATGTTTTGACACCAATTCTTTCGCCTATTGGTCTCTTCAAACCAAGCTCCCTAGGGCCCTAAGCATCTTTCTTTATAAGCAAATGAGAGTTTATTTTATAATTTTTAGGCTATCATCTAGCTATACCACATAGCTTGAGGGTGCCAACCAAAACAGAAAGTGCTCAAATTCTTTAAGAATTGGCTCCCTACCATTTAAAAATCTCACATTCACTCTCATTTTAATTTAAAGGACTAACACGTAGCAGACAAACAATCCAAAAGTTAAAAAAGAACAATGTCATACTAAGTTTTCTCTCTCTTCCTTTGTTCTTTTTCTTTCTCTCTTGTTTGCCTCTTTCTTCATGTGTCAATGGAATCAAAAAAAAAAAGTGAAGAAAGGTCATTTTTTATACATTATAGTATTGTCAATTCTCTTTACGTTTCAAATGAATCGGGTTTGGTGTCGCCCAATCATTCATTTTGTGGGCTTAATTAGATTTTTGTCTCTCTTCGTTCATAGCATAGTGTTGGGCTGCTGAGTTTTGCTGGGTTTGCTCATACAATTATTTACATTAAAATTCTAAATTGGGCTAGATCACTTTAAGCATCCAACTTGCCTAAAAAAAACACCAGCAAATGCCAGCACAACCTATTCGGCCGTAACTTTCCGTAACTTTCTACTATTTTTTACCTAAACAATTTTTACTAGCATGACAAATTTCATTACTTATCTACAATGGATGCAAGCTAAGATTAGAAAATATCACTTTTACAGTAACTCTCCTTGGCATTAGTTTTCTTCTGCATTGAGCAAAAGTTATCATCTCATGCGCGAAAAAATCATTTAATTCGTTGAAAGCTAATTTAGATCCTTATTTATGGTTTATCCATGGTAGAAAGGTTATAGTAGAAAGAAACTAAATCTAGATTTTTATTTGTATTGTAATTTTTTTTTAATCTATATATATATATATATATATATATCATATACTATATAATAAAAATTGGGTTTAGATACCGTGGTTACGCCAAGTGGCTTCATCATATTGCATAAATTTTTTTAGATTTTTAGATTTTAAGAAAAAATATATACAATTTTTCTTCTCCTATAATTTCTAAGTTGATGAAAATCTTAATTTGATTACAATCCAAATTCTTCATCTAATCCATCTAATTCTTATTTTTTACAATATATTTGTTCTTATTAATTTCTTTGGATAAATAACAGTAAGTGTTTTAACAAAAGGTGCAACCTACAATAAGTATTTTCTAAAATTTCAAGAAGAGATTAGTTGGTTGGTCTATCTAAAATATTATCAACAATGGCTAAAATGAATAGGATAGAATTACCTGAAAAAAATGACAGAATTTCAATAAATAAAAAATACATAAAATAAAGCAAATAAGATAGAATTAAAAAAAAAAATACTTTTTTTTTACTACGTTTCTTCTTCTTTTTTGTGGATAAATTTTCATCTAATGTCATTTTTTTCCTAATAATAAAGTTAAAAAAAATAATTATTTGAGTTTCACCTAAACTCTTTCTTTTTACTCGTATCATCTTCTTCACAACCTAAAATTCTCTCCATATATACACACAGTTTTTTAGTGTCCCTACCTTTATTTTTTAATCTTAAACTTTGAATTAATTCTTTTAGGATGATTCCTGTGGGGGGTAAAAAGATCCTGATGGGAATGTGGGCCTTTTGGGCCGTGCCAAAGAAGGCCGACCTGCTCCTGGGTTTAGAATTTGTTAGTACTATGGGTCGGCCCACACGCCGAGGATCCGAAGATCCAGCCGAGGGTGAACTTACCCTCGGATGGACACCGAAGACTCGGGATTTCATAGTAGAGATTAGGGGATGACACGGTTAAGGCCAATGGTTAAAAGGGGTGAACCCTTGAATGCCCTAGAAGCACCGATGTTGGAGAAATGTCAAAGATAAAGGCTGCTACCTCCACATTAAAGACCCTGCACCTACCACCCTGGCTGCATTAATGGGAAAGTGACACCTGAACAGTGGAAGGGAAACTTCTGGTTACTATTCAAAGGCACTGAGAAAAGAAATATCTAGGCTAAAGGAGAGATTGGACAACACGTGTACAAAGTATCAAAAAGAGGAGTATTTAAGGGGCAACGTAGAACAGGAAGAGGGGGGACTTTTGTAATTTAAAAGAAAAAGAAAAAGAAAAAAGAGAAAGAGAGAATATAAGAACAACTCTTGGCTTACGTCCGAGGAGATTGATTTACAATATTCTCCATTATTTTTCGAGTGTTTGCAATCTTTGGCTTGTCATTTAATCCTCACACACTTCTAACCTGGGTTTCAAGCCCACACTTTACAAATTCATATTGTTTAAGGCTCATTGGGCCTGAGCCCGTCACTGTTCTTGGGGCCAGGTGCAATTGTGCGCTTACAATTGGCGCCGTCTGTGGGAAATCTAGTCTAGAAGAGGTAGGAATATTATGGCAGGCTTAGGCTCTCACCATGCAGAGTCACAGGGATCACAACTGGAAGACCATTTCGAGCGTCTTGAACGTCGAAGGGATCGTGAAGGGAGTGTCCATACGGAATACCCTGGCGCTAGCCATACTCATGGCGGGGGTAGCACCACCCACGAGGAGGGTTCTAAATCCATGCAGGAGGAAATCAATCGTTTGAAGAGAAAGTTGCGCCGTGCTAAACGTAAGTTTTCACCGTCCTCGTCTAATTCTTCCTTGGAGAAGGATAGGGGAGGTGGCTACAGCTCGAGGTCGCGCTCCCCCGCCAGTGCAACATCCTCCGGCAGAGGGACGACCGCCCAACCCATAGACGTAAGAAGCTTCGTTCTAGGGGCTTAGGCAACGATACTATGAGTAGGGCGTTGCACCAACTCTCTAAATCTCCGTTCTCACGGAGAATTGAGAGGGGGAGGCTCCCCAGGAGGTTCACCCAGCCCACCTTTACCATCTATAATGGCCGGACTGATCCGGTGGAGCACGTGAGTCACTTCAACCAAAGGATGGCAGTGCACTCTCATAACGAGACTCTGATGTGCAAAGTTTTTCCCTCCAACTTGGGACCTGTGGCTATGAGATGGTTTAATGGTCTCAAATCGGGGTCCGTAGGCTCGTTTGGGGAGCTAACCAGGGCATTCGCTTCGCGGTTCATCACGTGTACCAGAGTCCCTCAGCCATTGGACTCGCTGCTGTCCATGGTTATGAAGGAAGGGGAGACACTGAAAGCATACTCCGACCGATATTGGGAGATGTTTAATGAGATTGATGGTGACTTTGATGAGGTGGCGCTTAATACCTTTAAGGTAGGTCTTCCTACTGACCACGACCTAAGAAAGTCTTTGACGAAAAAGCCCGTCCGCAGCGTACGCCGCCTTATGGATCGTATTGATGAGTACAAAAGGGTAGAGGAAGACCAAAGAAATAGGGGAAGGGAAAGGAGAAGGTTATCCCGCAGGAGAGAAGCGGATTTCAGTCGGACAGATACCACAATAACAAGCCGAGGGATTACTTCGGGCAATCCGGCTCGGCAGTACCTGGCGGGTGAAAATACTGTGTTCCGAGAACCGTGCATCGCCATCGGAGAAAGTTCGTAAAGAGCCCTTCGATGGCCCGGCAAGATGGCAGGGACCCTGCGAAAAGAAATCAAAATTCTTTTTGTCAGTACCATCAGGATGTGGGCCACACTACTGAGAATTGCCGGACCCTCTGGAACCACTTGGAGCAGCTTGTCAGTGAGGGAAAATTGAAGCAGCACTTGTGCCACCCTAGCGGGCAGGGCAATCAACCTGTTTCAAACAACCAGAGGAACAATTCATCTCGGCCTGCATTAGGAACAATTAATGTTATCTTCGCTGCACCTGGTAGAATCGGCTCAGGTCCCACTAGAGTGATGGCGGTTTCCCATCCTCAGGCCGAGGATGTGGGTAGCAGGCCGAAGAGGTTGAAGGGCACCTTGCCCATCCTAGGTTTCTCCGAGGAGGATAAGGTAGGGACTATTCAGCCCCATGATGATGCTCTTGTGGTCACCCTCAGGATAGGGAACTATGATGTGAGAAGGGTGATGATAGACCGGGCCGGTGCGTACATCATGTACCCCGATCTATTCAAGGGGTTAAGGTTGAAGTTGGAAGATCTTACTCCTTATGATTCGCCGCTCATAAGTTTTGAAGGGAGAGCCGCGTGCCGAAGGGAGCCGTATCTGTTTGCCCGTTCAATCCGGCTCAGAAACGGTATTGAGGTGGACTTTATTGTGGTCGACGCGTACTCCGTATACGCCCATCCTCCAGCCATGGCCGCACGATCTTGAGTCTCTCCTCTACCTTGCATGTTAAAGTTAAATTTCTCTCGGGGAATGTGTCGAAGAGGTCCTCGGCGGCCAATCGGTGGCCGGGCGTGCATATCGGCTGCCGTTCGCAGACGGAGGCCGAATCTTCGGCCCTGATCACTAAAGGTTTATAGCAATTAACTGCTCCCGGTTCATCTGGGATGGCGACAGGGGAGGAGACATATTGTGAGGAGTTGGAGAAGTTTCCAGTAGCCGATGACCCAGAGAGGTTCTTCCAAGTCGGTGTACTTTTGCCATACCAAGAGAAGATGGAATTGCTAGGATTCTTGAAGGACAATGTTGATGTTTTTGCGTGGGATCCTTATGAAGCTCCAGGCGTTGATCCGAGCTTCATTTGTCATCACTTAAATGTCAATCTAGCTATCATTCCTAGAAGGCAGCCGTCTCGGCGATCTTCTAGGGAACATTCCGAGGCCATGAAGGAAGAGGTTCTCAAACTTAAAAGGGCCGGCGCTATCAAAGAGGTTTTCTACCCTGAGTGGTTGGCCCATACGGTTGTCGTCAAAAAGAAGAATGGAACGTGGAGGGTATGCGTGGACTTCACTGATCTGAACAAGGCCTGTCATAAAGATTCGTTCCCAATGCCACGTATTGATCAACTGGTGGATGCCACTGTCGGACATCCTCGGATGAGTTTTTTGGACGCCTTCCAGGGTTACCATCAGATTCCCTTAGCATTAGAGGACTAGGAGAAAACTGCCTTCGTTACAGCGACGGGGAATTATCATTATAAGGTCATGCCATTTGGCTTAAAGAATGCTGGGGCTACCTATCAAAGAATGATGACCAGAATGTTCGAACAGCAGATGGGGAAAACCATTGAGGTATATGTTGACGATATGGTGGTGAAAAGCTAAACAATACCCTCGCACGTGAAAGATTTGGCCGACACTTTTCAAATACTGAGAAAGTACAAGTTGCGCCTCAACGCCTCAACGCCTCAAAATGCTCTTTCGGCGTGGGGTCTGGGAAGTTCTTGGGATATATGATTACTCATAGAGGCATAGAGGTAAATCCGGTGCAGGTCAAGGCCATTCAGGATTTGCAGTCTCCTCGGAAGCCAAAAGAAATCCAGAAGTTAACGGGAATGATTGCTGCCTTGAATAGATTCATATCTCGGTCAGCTGACCGGTGTCGCCCTTTCTTCCAACTGTTGAATAAGTGGAAAGGGTTTCAATGGACCGAGGACTGCGAGTTAGCTTTTCAACGGCTCAAGCAATATCTTTCTCGGCCACCCATTTTGTCTCGTCCGGAGGCACATGAGATTTTGTTTGCTTATTCCGGCGTGGCCGTCCGTCCATGCGGTCAGCCTGGTCCTGATAAGAGATGATGACGGGGTGCAAAGACCGGTATATTATGTTAGTAAGTCTTTGGGTGATGCCGAAGTGCGTTATCAACCTTTGGAGAAAGCGCTCCTGGCCGTGGTTCATGCCACGTGAAAGCTTCCCCATTATTTTCAGTCTCACACGGTGGTTGTTCTGACTCAGTTGCCCCTCAAGGCGGCGATCGCGTAGCGCCGACTACTCGGGAAGGGTAGCAAAGTGGGGGACCATCCTGGGGGCTTTTGATGTTAAATACAAGCCTCGCACCTCGGTGAAGGGCCAGGTCCTCGCTGACCTGGTGGCGGAATTTGCCGAGCCATTGCTGGAAGAAACTCTGAAAGAGGCCCACATGGGTGAAAAATCAGTTGGGGCAATCACAGCTGCGGTGTCTCCGATTTGGGAAGTGTATATGGATGGGGCTGCTAATCAGAGAGGGTCTGGTATTGGACTCGTTATAATGTCCCCTGAAGGAATCGTCTTTGAAAAATCTTTAAGATTGGCCTTCTCGGCTACTAACAATGAGGCCGAATATGAAGCAGTCTTGGCATGCATGCAGATGGTACGTAAGATGGGTGGTAAGGAAGTCCATGTCTTCTCGGACTCTCAACTGGTGGTTGGCCAGGTCATGGGGACCATGGAGGCTAGAGACCCCAGAATGCAGGAATATTTGGCCCAGATCAAACGCCAGCAAACTGAGTTTGATTCCTTCACCTTAACCCATATCTCTCGGAGCGGAAACACCCATGCAGATTCCTTAGCCACGCTGGCAACTACCTCGGCTCAAGGTTTGCCTAGGGTTATCCTCGTCGAGGATTTACTAAAACCCTCTGTTGTCATTGCCGGCGCACCTTGCATCCATCTAATAAGGCCTGGACCTAGTTGGATTGACCCGGTCATATCTTTTCTTAGGAATGATGTCCTTCCTGAAGACAAATCTGAGGCAGATAAGATACGCTGAAAGGCGCCGCGTTTCTAGTTGTCCGAGGACCAGAAACTGTACAAACGATCCTTTTTAGGACCATACTTGTTGTGTGTACACCCTGACTCAACGGAAGGGCTTCTGGAAGAACTGCATGAAGGGATTTGTGGCAGCCACACCGGGGGAAAATCCTTAGCCCACAGAGCTCTAACTCAGGGTTATTGGTGGCCTAATATGCAAAGGGAGGCTCAAGACTATGCCAGGAAGTGCGATCAGTGTCAGAGGTTCGCCCCTAATATTCATCAACCTCGGAGGAGTTCTTAACCCCTTTCCAAGTCCTTGGCCCTTCGCACTGGGGACTAGACATAGTCAGCCGTTCCCGTGGGCAACAGGTAACAAAAGATGGCTTCTCGTGGGAACAGACTATTTCACTAAATGGGTTGAGGCCGAGCCCTTAGCAAATATTAGAGATGTTGACTCCAAGAAGTTCGTCTGGAAAAACATCGTCACTAGATTCGGAATACCACACACACTCATCTCAGACAATGGTGTCCAGTTCGATAGTAAGGCTTTTAGGAAGTATTGTGGTGACATGGGCATCATAAATAGATATTCCACTCCAGTTTATCCTCAAGGAAATGGACAAGCCGAGGCCGTTAACAAGGTCATTGTTAGTGGGCTGAAGAAAAGGTTGGACGATGCGAAAGGCAGATGGGTAAAAGAGCTCCCTCACGTTCTGTGGACGTATCGAACCACACCGCGCAGGTCCACTGGAGAAACGCCATTCTCTATGACTTATGGAGCCGAGGCGGTGATACCACTGGAATTTGGTTTCCCTACTCTAAAGACGAGTTCTTTTAGCCCAGAGAATAATAAGGGGCTCCTAGAAAAAAATCTTAATTTACTTGAGGAACGGCGTGAGGCAGCTATGGTCCAAATGGCTTATTATCAACAGAAGCTAAAACGGGGGTATGATGCCCACGTGAAACTAAGACCGCTCGCGCCAGGTGATCTTGTACTAAGGAAAGTTGTAGGCACTTCTAAGAACCCAGCTTGGGGTAAGTTGGGACCCAACTGGGAAGGCCCCTATCGCATTGTTTCAGTAGCAGGCATAGGGTTGTATAGGCTAGCTGACCTAGACGAAAGAATTGTACCACGTCCATGGAATGTAAATAATCTTAAAAGGTATTATTATTAATGAAATGTGCTTTGGTCAGTTAATATTTCAAAGTTATGAATAGCTCTGTTGTTCGAAGTTACTATCTTTAAGAATCAAACAGAAACTTGGTTAAGTGCAGTCCTCGGACCACAAACCTTGTGGAAATTGATATCTTATCATTTGTTAAACAGAACCTCAGTTATGTCGGGTTCTCAGACCTCCTACTTTGGGAAAATTAACATTTGAAGTTACTATCTTTAAGAATCAAACAGAAACTTGGTTAAGTGCAGTCCTCGGACCACAAACCTTGTGGAAATTGATATCTTATCATTTGTTAAACGAACCTCATTATGCCGGGTCCTCAGACCTCCTACTTTGGGAAAATTAACATTTGAAGTTACTATCTTTAAGAATCAAATGAAACTTGGTTAAGTCAGTCCTCGGACCACAAACCTTGTGGAAATTGATATCTTATCATTTTTTAAACAACCTCGATTATGCCGGGTCCTCGGACCTCCTACTTTGGGAAAATTAACATTTGAAGTTACTATCTTTAAGAATCAAACAGGAAACTTGGTTAAGTGCATACCCTCGGACCACAAACCTTGTGGAAATTGATATCTTATCATTTGTTAAATGTAACCTCGTTATGCCGGGTCCTCAGACCTCCTACTTTGGGAAAATTAACATTTGAAGTTACTATCTTTAAGAATCAAACAGAAACTTGGTTAAGTGCAGTCCTCGGACCACAAACCTTGTGGAAATTGATATCTTATCATTTGTTAAACAGAACCTCAGTTATGCCGGGTCCTCAGACCTCCTACTTTGGGAAAATTAACATTTGAAGTTACTATCTTTAAGAATCAAACAGAAACTTGGTTAAGTGCAGTCCTCGGACCACAAACCTTGTGGAAATTGATATCTTATCATTTGTTAAACAGAACCTCAGTTATGCCGGGTCCTCGGACCTCCTACTTTGGGAAAATTGACGTTTGAAGTTATGACTATCAATAACCGAACAAGAACTTGTCCAAGTATAGTCTTCGGATCATAAATCTTGTTGGTGTCCTTGCCCTTATCGCACATGTTAAGGAAATTATTACTTCTACATTTGTTAAAATCGGATCTTTGGTTCTTTATTTTTGGGTGTCAAATCTGCTCAGATTATAAAAGTTTGATCTTTATGTGAGTTATTTGCACGGTGACACTTTTTAATATCTAAAGTCATATGATAATTTTTGAAGTCATGATGGTTTGCATGATAGAGTGACATTCCCTGTAATTGCGTGTTGTTACAAACTCTCATGGCAAACATAAAGAAAACAAAGTAAAGTAAAGGCAACAATAATGGAGGCCGAATAAAATGTTTTTCATTAAACGTATATAAAGAAGGGGAATACAAAAGTTCCTAGATTAGGCCCTAAGCTAGGGAAGGGGAGCTTGATGGGAGCTGCTGCCAGCCTCAGTATTCTTCAACTCCATTTCAAAGGTTGATGAGGCTTGTTTTCCTTTGTCCGTTGAAGGCATGAGGGGCTCCATGCTTGGGGATTCCTCCTTCTCGGCAGCATCACGCTTGTCCTCCTCTTTATGGGAACCTTCAAAGCTCAGTAGGAGTAGGAACAAGCTCTTGTACCACCGGAGTAAGAGCAGGGAGAGGCGGGGGACAAAGGGAGGGTCTTCAATTTCTTGAATGTCTAAGGGAAGCCAAATATTTTCGGGCTTCCTCGCCCGGAAACTTGAGGGAACCCTCGCCATATTCATGGCCTCCCCCACTTGCCGCATCTCACGGCACAAAGCCGCGAAAGCCTCTGTCAGTTCTTCTTGGGTTTTGATGACCCCCTCCTAGTAGCTGGCCTTCTTCGCTGCATCCATGGCGCGCTTGTGGGCGTGAGCTTCCTCTTTAGCCAGCGCAAGCTCCTTTTCAAGATCGGAGCGTGCCTGTTGGATTTGGGCAACCTCATCCTCCTTTTGACGGAGGAGCTTACGCTGCGCCTCCACCGACTCTCCATTGTCTTCGGCCGGCCTTGTCGCCGTCTCTCTCTCTTCGGATCGGCCACTGTGAAGTGAGCCTTTTCTCTCGCTGGGCTCCGGCCTAGAGACTTCTCTGCTTCTTGCCTCAACTCCTGCTCCACCCCAGCACGCTTTCGAGAGTCCTCCACGAACTTCTTGGCCGCAAAAACTTCTTGGATGGACTGAAAAAGGGTTAAGAAGATTAAATGCAATGAAATGCTTATAAATAAATGAAGAAAGTAAAAGTGTATAATTGGAGCTTACCAGAGCTAAACCCCTTTTTAACGAGAGGAATAGCTGCGGATGGCCCATCTTCTCCAAAGACTCCATGTCCTTGCGCAGCAGAAGAGACCGCTCCAGCAACTCTGCTACGTGCTGGGCATGGCCATGATGCACCGCTCTCCGATGCCTGGAGTGGCAGGGAATGGGCGCACCGTCCAGTCTCAAGTCAGGAGACCAGACGGTGGGCGCTCGTCGCACCTCAGCCACATCTCTGATCTCCCCACTCTCAACCGAGCGGGCGCGCCCTTTGCCTTTGTCTGGCTTTTGCTGCTGGGCCGGCGGTGGTTGCTGCTTTATTTTCTTTGCCTTCTCCCCACCAACCACCTCGGCGTCCACCTTTCTCTTCTTCTTAGGATCGTCGGTGGGAGGCTTAGTGTCGGCTGGAGGAGGAGGAGGTGGTGGCAAGGCAGGATGAGCTTGGGACCCCCTTGCGCTCTTCTTTGCCACCCGAGCACCTCTGTCGGACATGAGATCCTTAAGCGTGTCCATTTCTTCTTCGATTGAACTATCGTCTGGACGTGCTATCACTAGACCTTCAATCCCTGAGGCCTCGGCTTCTTCTTCTTCCTCCTCGTCGGAGAGGATAACAAACGGGTTTCCGCGGGGACGTGGAGAGCCCTCGAACTGGAATTGTTCTATCTCCTCGTCCAAAGTGTTGGAAGAGGATACTTGCTCCTCCGGGATGGCAATGCCCTGAGAATGTATGGCGAGAGGAACTGCCGCTATGGGCTGGTTGTGCAACACGGTGTGAGGAGCGTCGGGGAGATCGCGGTCGTCCAAAAAGTTGGGCCGGGCTACGTTTATTCTCCTCCGTCTTCGGTCACCTGCGATTATGGCGTTTTCTATCTCCTGGAAGTCCGAGGAGATAGGCTTGTACCCTAGGATCAGATGGGCGGCCCTAAGTTGTAGGTCTTCACTAATGAACACCTCGGAGCGCAGTACTCGGTTTAGGTCTGCGACGTTACAATGACTCAAACGAGGGCGCACGTGTTGTTTATCTACAAAAGAGACGTCAAAACAAACAAGCCTGGTCAGATTCACACAAATATGTAATAAGCTTAAGTAAATGTGAATACGCATTCATGTGTGTGTTAGAGGAAGTTGTGTTGCGGGGAGATTAATCCTATGGCATCGCACCTGGAACCCCCCACTCCACTGGACAGTGGAGGCCGTTGTGCCAGTTCCCAGAGACGATCAGGTAGTGGTCCTTCATGCCTTTGTTGGATTTGGGCAGACAGGAGATTAGCCTAATGACACTGGAGCGAGATTTAATGTAGTAACCTACATTGGAAAGTTTGTGGGATTCATATAGAAAAACGACGTCGTGCCAGGTGAGGGTCAGACCCATTTGCTCGTTTAGAGCATCGACACTACCCAAAACTCTAAAAACGTTTGGGAGGCACTGATCGGGGCACAACCGGTGGTTGCGAAGGTATTCCCTAGTTACAGGTCTCATTGGGAGAGTCATCCCACCCTCTATGAAGGCTATCATTGGGATGACAACCTCTCCCTCTTTCCTAGAACCGGCCACGGCTTCTGCCGGGCAATACTTTAAACCCACATCGCCTGGAATGTGATACTTGGCTCTGAAGCCTTCCATTCCGGCGGCAGTATCAACTAGACACTTAAACCTACCCATTAGAAAGAAACGAAAGATTAAACTCTAAGAGGGAGAACGTTTATAGGGATAGCCGAGGACAAGGTCCGAGGATAAAAGGTTAAGAATAGAAAGAACAAAAACTTACAAAGCTGAAGATGTGCAAATTTCCACGATTCTCTGCAGGTAAAGTATGATGGCTGATGTTTTGATGGGATTAACCCCTGGGGAATTAAATGAAGGCGCAGGTTCCAGAAGCGTTACGGCGTGCGGAAAAGCGGCCTCGAAATTATGTTTATCCCGCCAAAATTTTCGTGGAGTAGTGAGGGCCGTTGGATGCCCATCTCGCCGTTGAACGTGGGGGACAAAGTGTAACTGGCAGTAATAAATGGGCGCGTTGTTGAAAATAAAACCGCCAAGTGGCGTCTTCTTGGACGCGAAACGATTTCCACACGTGCCATCACTCACAAAATGTGTGGAGTAGGTTCTCGTCGGATCAAAACCCTATTTTTCTCCTCGGACGTTGAAAATTAGAGTTTTGAGGGGCTATTGTGGGGGGTAAAAAGATCCTGATGGGAATGTGGGCCTTTTGGGCCGTGCCAAGGAAGGCCGACCTGCTCCTGGGTTTAGAATTTGTTAGTACTATGGGTCGGCCCACACGCCGAGGATCCGAAGATCCAGCCGAGGGTGAACTTACCCTCAGATGGACACCGAAGACTCGGGATTTCATAGTAGAGATTAGGGGATGACACGGTTAAGGCCAATGGTTAAAAGGAGTGAACCCTTGAATGCCCTAGAAGCACCGATGTTGGAGAAATGTCAAAGATAAAGGCTGCTACCTCCACATTAAAGACCCTGCACCTACCACCCTGGCCGCATTAATGGGGAAGTGACACCTGAACAGTGGAAGGGAAACTTCTGGTTACTATTCAAAGGCACTGAGAAAAGAAATATCTAGGCTAAGGGAGAGATTGGACAACACGTGTACAAAGTATCAAAAAGAGGAGTATTTAAGGGGCAACCTAGAACAGGAAGAGGGGGGACTTTTGTAATTTAAAAGAAAAAGAAAAAGAAAAAAGAGAAAGAGAGAATATAAGAACAACTCTTGGCTTACGTCCGAGGAGATTGATTTACAATATTCTCCATTATTTTTCGAGTGTTTGCAATCTTTGGCTTGTCATTTAATCCTCACACACTTCTAACCTGGGTTTTAAGCCCACACTTTACAAATTCATATTGTTTAAGGCTCATTGGGCCTGAGCCCGTCACTGTTCTTGGGGCTAGGTGCAATTGTGTGCTTACAATTCCCTCTTCATAAATAAACAGGAATTATTTTTTTTATTGATCATTGTAATTAGATATATTATATATAAGGACAAATATACAAAATTCAATTATTTTTTAGATTTTTAAAAATAGATTTTTTTCTCTCTCTCTCTCTCTCACACACACACACACACACACACACACACACACAAACACAAATTTCTTTAATAATTGTTATACTATTTTTACAACTATAGTTTTTATAATATTTTTTTGAAAAAAAAAATGCCAAACTTGAACTTACATAATATACATCTTCCATATAATTTTTTTTTTCATTTTAATTGTTATTCAATTTAATTATATTATCAAAATATTTTTTATTAAGCCGCGCATCGCACGGACATAGTACTAGTCTATATATATATAAAACCGAATCCTTTGAGACTCCCACAATTTTTCACATCAGCACAGTATTTAAATAAAATTATTATTTTGTTTAAATAAAATTATTTTTGTTTAGTTCAAACTTAACAAGGAATAAAACTCTATCTTTCTAACAAGTCCAACTTAAACTCAAACTCAAACTCATCATTATCATATATATATATATAACCGAAACTTCTGAAAGTCTCACAATTTTCTACATCATTATTTAATTTATAATTTTTTAAAAATTTTAAAACTAAATAGTGAGAGAGTCCTAATAGGAGTCTCTCTCTCTCTCTCTTTTCCTTAATCCTTAAGTTTTTTTTTTGTGAGTCTTTCGTTTTTTTTTTTGAAACCTAAAGTGAGTCCTTTAAAAAAAAAAAAAAAATTCTAACATGTGGTCTTTTTTAAAACTAAATAGTGAGAGAGCCCTAACAAGAGTCTCTCTCTGTTTTCCTTCATCCTAAATTTTTTTTTAATATTATATATAGATAATAATGATGTAGCAAGCTCTAAGGATATAAGAATGCAATTTGTAGATCTACTATCAAGATAACATAGATTAGATTGGTGGTAGATAGTAGATTTAATTGTAGTTGAATATTATGTGAAGTCATTACCATTAGAATAACCCATGCTAGAATGTGTTATGTGGAACCAATGATATGAAAGAAAAAAAAATTTTCTAAACCATTATATTGAACAAAAAATTACTTATTTTCATGCATTTTCAAGTTATACATTTTTTAAAGTTAAGTCATAAACCTTTAATCAAAATAAGTACTTTTACTTTTTATTTAACTATCTCATGTATCGCACGGGTTAGAGACTAGTATATATATAAAATCGAAGCCTCTGGAACTCTCACAATTTTCCATATTAGCACAATATTTAAATAAAATTATTTTTTGTTTAGTCCAAATTTAACAAGTCCAAATTAAACTCAAACTCAAACTCATCATTATCATTAATATTAATATTTAAATAAAATTATCATATATATATATATATATATATATATAACCGAAGCATCTGAAACTCTCACAATCTTCCACACTAGCACAATTTTATTTTATTTAAGTAAAATTAATTTTGTTTAGTCCATACTTAACAAAGAGTGAAACTCTATCTCTCTAACAAGTCCAACTTAAACTCAAACTTATCATTTTTTTTAAACAAAATTATTTTTTTTTAATCCAAACTTAACAAGGAGTTAAACTCTATCTCTTTAACAAATTCAACTTAAACTCAAACTCAAATGTTATTATTATTATTATTATTATTATTATTATTATTATTATTATTATTATTATTATTATTATTATCTCTCTACTTCACTAACGTGATATTTAATGATAGGGTGTAAACTTATAGCCATGAATTATTTTTTTAAATGTAACACAATCTTTTTCTTATATTTTTCTATTTTTTAGTCAAATATTTTTTTTGTTTCAATAATTTTCTAAGCCGTGAATCATTTGATTCTTTAATATTTTTTAGTTTTTCAGAAGTTTTAATATATGAATTTTAAAGTTATTTTTTGTGGTATCTGAAATTGGCTGATAAATTTTTTTTGTAAGCCATTGTACGTTCAAGCAATAATTTATTTATCAAATTGTAACACAAATTGAAGTCATACAAGAGCAAATCATGTAATGATGTAGTTTCTTTAAAAATTTAAGATTTTATAAAATTATTTTAGTCTACCTCACAAATAGGTAGGTTTTTGCACATAGCAAAAGTTAGCAACTAGTTTCAAATAATAGCGAAGAATGTTGTATCTTAATTAGTTGAAATATTCTGTTGAGTGCGAAATTTATTTATCTCTTTTTAGAATTACTCTTATCTTATATGAGATGGATCCTTTAATGTGTGAGAAAATTTCTATCATTTTTAAAATTGATCTTATCTTATATCTTATATGAGATGGATAAAATTTAAAATTTAAAATTAGATATTGTTATTTTTATAATAAAAAGAGTTTTAATCGGATTCCATTCAATGATTCGTCAAAACCACTCACTAATCTTTGTATATGCAAATAATAATCATGTTAGTTTTAATTAATTAAAACAAATAAGTAACAGTAATTCTCCAAATATCACTCAATAAAAAAGGAATCTAAACTCTGAAGAGTAATAAAGATTAGGTTAACAACAACCGTACATGTGAGGTTGTGATTACTGATTTATTACCCTACAAATCTCAATCAGACACCAGTAATTTAAAAATCAAAAGAGCAACCAAAAAAAAAAAAAAACAGTACAACACACACTCACTCACACCCAACACGCACGCACACACCCACACCCACTTTTTTTTTTTTACTCCTTTTCCTTAACGCGCTTAATAATAATAGTCTCCCAATCTCTCTCTCTCTCTATACATCACTACTCCCCTTCTTCACATATGAACAAAGACAAAACAAAAAACCGTGGATCTATCTATATTTTCATTCTCCACCGCCATTTCCAATTCCCAGCTCACATCTCTCAAACTCCAATTTTCTGCCAATCTTAAAAAGAATTTTGTTCTATTTCTGTTTCTTATACATGTGTATATATAAAACAAACCTTATCTTAATTTGAAAGTAAAGCAGAAACAGAAACACATGGCTTATAATTTCCCAGATCTACACCAAACCCAGTTGCTATAGTAACGAATTCAGATCACAAAGCAGCCTACGTTTTTTCGCAATGTCAGATCTGACGTTTTCGGAGCCGCAATCCCACATCGACCACTTCGACGGTCTTCCCGACTCTATCCTCCTCTTGATCTTCAACAGGATCGGCGATGTCAAGGCCTTGGGTCGGTGCTGCGTCGTTTCGCGCCGCTTCCACTCTCTCGTCCCTCAGGTCGACAACGTCGTCGTTCGGGTCGACTGCGTTATCTCCGACGACGACTCTTCGTCCTCTTCCCTCTCCGCCCCGGCTATCTCCTCTTCCTCCGACAAGTCTCGCAACCCGTTCTCGAACCTCTTCCGGTTCTTTTTCGGCGGAATCGTCAAGCCCCTTCAGCTCTTTACCCAGCTCCTTAACCCAAAGAGACCGGCTTCGTCCTCTTCCGCCTCCTCCGCTCTGTTGCTCTCCGAAGACTCCGATACCGAACACGGCGGAGGCGGCGGCGTAGGCGGCGTTACTCACCATTCCCCGACCCAGGTCCTCAAAAACTTCAACGAAATTCGCTTCCTTCGAATCGAGCTTCCCAGCGGCGAATTGGGTATCGAGGATGGGGTCCTGCTCAAATGGCGTGCTGATTTCGGCTCCACCCTCGACGATTGCGTCATTCTCGGCGCCTCTGCGGTGTTCCGGTCACCGGCCTACGCCGCCGCCGATGCAGCCTCCTGCGGTGCCGCCGCCACCGGAGAAGACAACGGGAGCATACCCGAGTCGTTTTACACGAATGGGGGTCTGAAACTGCGCGTGGTTTGGACTATAAGCTCTTTGATTGCAGCTTCAGCTAGGCATTACTTGCTGCAACCCATAATTTCGGAGCACAAGACGTTGGATAACCTCGTGCTGACTGACGCCGATGGGCAAGGCGTGCTGTGTATGAATAGGGAGCAGCTGGAGGAGCTGAGAGTGAAGCCGCTATCGGCTTCCTCTGCCTCGAAGAGGACCCAAGTTCCGGCTCTTAATATGCGCCTTTGGTATGCACCGCACTTGGAATTGCCTGATGGGACGGTTCTCAAGGGTGCCACCCTTGTTGCCATTCGACCCAGTGACCAGTCTGTGCCCGCCGCCATGAGCAAGAAGGAAGTGTCTGATGTGTCGTGGGTGTCCACGGCTTTCGAGGAGCCTTATGGTACTGCCGCCAAGATGCTCGTCAAGCGGAGGACTTACTGTCTTGAGATGAATTCATTCTGAATTCACACTTTCACAGAGAGTAATGGGATCTGAGGTAAACAAATTTGAATAATTCAGAGAAAATTGCAGTGTTAACCCCGCTATAAGGAACCAATGAGATGTTTTTTATTGTTGTTATGTAGTATTCTAGCTTTTGATATGGTCTTAGTTGTTGGATTTTGATGTGTCTTTTAAGATTTGGGAATTCCTCTGTTATAAGGAAAGATAAATGTCTTTTGAGTATGAATGAGACCTCATTGTTTTTTGGGAGGTGGAAACTCACAAAATTGAAATTGTATTGGTCATGGTACAAATGTGAAAGTAGCACGAAGTATCTGGATTATGTATTTTCTGCATTGTTTTTGGTTTTGAATTGTGCTGCTTGTGTGTCCTTTTGTTTTATTTTAAAAGATAAATCAGAATTTACTCGTGAATCATTCATATGTATGCTCTTTTCTTATACTCTACAATGGGGTTTTCCAGTTAAGGCATAATGGTACAGGAGAAAGTGGGGATCTTCATATGCATTTTTTTTTTCAAACAGAGAATTAGAAGACAATTTTGTATTTTTTATATGGCATTCTAGGCTTTGGATATGGAGTGTTCATTATGCCTTCCCCGCTATATCAGGAACCAATGAGATATTGTGTATTATTGCTATATAGTATTCTAGCTTAGGATATGGTCTTCTTGTGGATTTGATGCATCTTTTAAGATTTGGGAATTCGTATGTTATAACATATGCTCAATGTCTTTGAGTAAGGATGAGAGCTAACTGTTTTTTGGGAGGTGGAGACTCCCAAAAGAGAAATTGTATTAGTTGTGATACAAATGAGAAAGTAGCACAAACTATATCTAGATTATATATCCTGCATTGTTTTTTGCTTTTGAATTATGATTCTTGTGTTTTTTTTTTAAAAAACAAATCAGAATTTACTAATGAATCATTGTTATGTATTTTGTACACTCTATTCTTACTCTAAAATGGGGTTTTCCAGGGAAGGCACAATCATACAAGAGAAAGTGGAGGATGTGCATGTTTTTTTGCAGACACAGAATTAGAAGACAAATTCGCTTTATGAATATCTCAGTTGGGTGCCAAGCCAACTTTTGTGGACTGCCACTGAAACACCAATCCTTGGTTGAATATGCATGCACTGTTAATCTCTCACCCAGTATGCTTGAATTGATGGTGGAAATGCATCTGTGCTGGTTGTTTTGATTTGAGGCATATGCTTGTAAGATTACACAGATGCAACTAAAATGATGTTGTAAGATCTTTCAGTTCGTGTAGTCATTTACTTTGTTTAAACCATCTCTCTGTATGTGAATATTGTAGTTATGATGAATATGTGATGTTTATGTTATACTTAAAAAGGTTATTGAGCAATTTACTATTATGCTTCAAATGATTCATGGTTAAGTCACTCATATGTAGCAGTGGTAAAATGGAAGATGTGTGTTATCTGTTTCTTCTTCAATGGTATTTGCCAATAGAGAATCGCTTTAAGTATCTTAGTGGTTAGGAGTGTACTCTTGCCAAGATAACTCAAGTGGCACTCCTGCCCTGGTGTTTTCAAGGGAGACATCTAGGTTCAAATCCTCACACCCCCTGGTTATCTAATTGTCAAAAATGGTAATTTCTAATAGAGGACTTATTGGACTACATGGATTTTGGGTAGAGTTGGGAGAGGAAAGCTGTAACAGAGTCTGAACCTAGGCATATGTTGTGAAAGATGACTTTAATGACTGCTACAATTGTAATGTTGTCTGACAGAGTGTGAACCTAGGCAGATAGTGGCGGTATAAACGGTTGTTGTGTTTATGGTTTACTGCTTTTTTGGGTTTTCTGCTCTTCTCGGGAGTAATTGTCATTGACTATTGATGAATTGATGGCATAGTGAAGTCCCTCAAAGCTTTTCTTGTTTAGGACAGCATAAGATAGCATGTCACAGCTTCAATGAATCCCAACTATGGTATGTTGAACTTGAACCTCAATATAATGTTACCATGATACCCCATCTGCTTCTAAGTAGAAGTGAGTTGCTTGTTTGTGTAAAAATGAAAAAAAGGAAAAGAAAACAAGGGAGTTGCGAAATAACCCATACAGTATCTTGATGCTGATGGTTGCTGGTGATGGGTAATTGTGCTGTATGTGTGAAGTGTGAAAACTGATGGTGTATCAATTTACTTTCATAGCTGTGTTGTTGAAGGGTGGGCTGCTTTTGTCTCATCGCTTGTTATGATTCTGCCATGTTGGATCTGACAGTGCATTGAATAGCATTGATTGTATGATATGAGTTTCATGGAAATTACTCATACCCAGCGTATGTTCGTTTTCACTACAAATTATCAAAGGGTTGGTCCTATTTAAGGACGGGAAAAATAATGCTAGTTACTTTTTATGGATAGTTGGGTCACTTTCTGTCAAAAAATTCATGTAAATACAAGTTTAGTCACTTTCAGTCAAAAATATTCACGTAAATACAAGTGGCGTCCAATTGATGCTTTCTTGAGCACCATTAAACAAAAGAGACATTATGAAATGGCTTATCATATTCTACAGAAGCATATAACTTGACATTTTTGTGTGCAGTGTCGTGTGGAATCTCTTCTTTACATTGGTACCGTTCATGAGTATGTAAGCAATTGTACAATTATAGAAAAATTTACCTTAAACCAAATTGGTGTCCATTGAATTAGCCAGGATTAGAGAAAGTGATAATAATATTTCATCTATATATTTGTCGACGATTAACCAACCATTTTCCTTGCTCTATATTTATCTCGGACCAACCATCACTTCCATGCTCCCCCCCATTGCAAGTTAGTGCTTCCTTCACTGCTCAACAAGTTAATGCATGTCTCAAAAATGCCCAGTGGCCGAGAGGCGCTAACTATGATTGTCATTTAGATAACTAAGTTTCATCTTAAAAAATGTAATGACTTACCAATGGTCAAGGTTGGCCCCTAGTGGTGTAGATTCCTTTGAAAATACACTTCACAATTTAATATAATGCTATTTTCACAGATTCTTAATCTCACAAAAGATTTACAAAGTTTCATGTCATTGTCACCCTAGGTTTCTAAAAATCAAAGAATAAATGGGAAAGAGATAGGAAAAGTAGAGATGTGATTATGTAAAATCTTCTTGAAATAAAATTTGGTATGTGCCCTTCTTTGATGGGAAAGTGATAGGAAAAGTAAAGATGCGATTATGTAACATCTTCTTGAAATAAAATTTGGTATATGCCCTTCTTTGATGGGAGTATTGAGGGGTTAATTTAATCACCATCAAACATAGTGGCATCTATATACTATACACATGCTCTTATTTGATTCGAGAAGCAACTAGACTTGGCTAGTCCTACTCTAAAAATTGAATTTTTTGCTCTAGGGATCATGGAGTGGTTCTCTCTATAAAACATGCCCTTATGTAGAAACAAGAAGAGCTAGGCCTGGTCTTTTGTATTATTTATAACCACCATCCATATTTTATTTTTTGTGGACTTCAACTTTGTTCTAGAAGGAACAGAGTAACATAATCAAATAAGAAAGTGGTTGTATGCGATTTTTTAAATTTTTTTTAAAAATAATATTTGTTTATTTCATTTATTTAATGTTGGAATAACATAATAATATAGTTGAGAATGATGGGGTAAGGCTGTTTCCAGGCAAGGCTTGCGATTTAGAATTATAGTTTGATACTTTTCATTGGCTATTTATTTGTTTATTTTGATTAATTATTAGCTGGTCCTGTTTCTACTACCCCTATCTGTTAGTCACATGAGGTATCTTGTAGCTTTGCATACTCACAATCCACGTGAAAAAAAAGTCTGGAATCAAGCTCAAAGTTTACACACACACACTCACGCTCCAATGGAACAAATTGGGTTTGGGTGAGAGGATTCTATTGACTTTGGGGCCCTGATTTTCCTTGTTTGTAATCTATTTGTTTATTTCAAACTCAATTTCTTTTTAGCAAAACATAATTGAAAAGCGAGTTCTATTTATAATTGAAAGATCTCATCTCACCATTATTCTATACTATATTATATTCTATAACAAAACAGATAAAATGGTGGAAGTGGAGTAATCATATGAGAAATAGAAATGGTAAGCAAGCCCCACATGTTTAACTATAAGCCGGCAATGGGTGTGATAAACAGTAAACAAATAATTTGTCCTTTTGTAGGTAAACACTGCAGGAATGCAAATTAGTCGTCATAGGCATTCATGATTACTTTTCCCATGCTCCTACATGTTTTCAGACATTTTCAAGTGATGTGTCTCTCTTTTATCTTTTAAGCCCTCTTTACAAATTTCAAGGTGGAGCTTTTATGATTGAAATGGCCCAAATTCTTGGTTCTGAATTTCCTTTTTCTTTTTAATACTGTGATAGGGAGAATTAGAACTTAAATACTTTGTATAGGTATAGCCTCATTAATATACTGGCTTAGAATCAAACGCACTTTCTTTTCCCTGCTGAATGAAAACTTTACTTATTAATGATTTTTTAATTTTTCATAGATTGATAGTGAGAGAGGTTTAGGAAGTGAGGTTAGAACTAGAATAAAAAAGTTTATTAAAGAAAAAGCATATGGTCATTTCTGTCAAGGACCCAACAGGCAAGTCCAGTTATAAAAAGAGGCCCATTGGGCTACAGAATGGGCTGACGTCGTCCAAAATAGGAACAATTGATCAATGAGGGAGCTGGTTATCGTCTTGTAGTGAGGTAGCCACATTCAAACATAAATCTGATTCAGCAATACAAACACAAAGAGAATATCTGAAAGAAGAAAGCTATAATTTTATTCGTTTACAAATGAATCACATCTCTTATGTAGAAAGAGGGAGATGCACAAAGACAAAATACAAATAGATAGGAATGTCTAAAAGAAGACTAGTAGTGCTAGTAAGATAGGTATTTTAGAAGTTCATCTAAAATACCTATCTTAATCATATACACAAGGTAGAGGAACACCTCCAACCAAAACCAACAATAGAGACAACAATACAAAGGCTTCTACTATATCTATATCTAAATCAGCTGTTATATCCATCTAATTCCCCAAAGCAGTTAAAAGTGAGAGAGAAAAGAAGAAGTAAATGACAAATTGGTGGAGGGAAAGTGGTTGGTAAAATAAATTAAACATTAGTGGTAGGTGTTTGGCTCCCAAGTGTCTTGTTCAATCTCTTTACTCCCCAACACGTTTCACACCCCACTGATCTCAAGCTTGTATGGTTCTACCCATTTCGGCATAATCAATAATTAAAAACACTTGGCCTTCAATGTCAATTTGTTCAATCTTTGTTCAAAAACATGTTGTACACATAACAAGGACACAAATAAAAGTTTAGAGATTGAAAAGGTTGTCGAGTATGGAGAGTTAAAGACTGCTTATCTTCATCTAAAACAAATATAGTTGTTTCATAGTGAAATTTATTATAAGATCTTCATATTTAAAACAAGTGTTTCTTATCTTGTTAATAATTTAATTTCTTTCTTGAATAGAAAGTTGTGGATCTTTATATAAATGTCTCTAATAGTCCAAGATTTGTTTTTGATTTGTTTTCGTACTCAGTGTAATTATAGTCAACTTCTTGTCAAATGACCATTATATCTTCTATTCAATAAAATAATTGAGAGCTTTAAATCACTTTTAACTATTAATTCCATCAAATTATTTCATACTCGTTAGCGAGCAACAAAACAACGTTGCTCTCTCTCTCTCAAAGGCCAAATTAGTCATGGATATGGAAATTGGTAGACTAAAATGAAAATCCTGAAAACTCAAAGGACAAAAATGAAAATAATCCCTAGCTATAACAGTAGGAAGAATTTTGGGCTTCGAAAATTCTTTAAATAGACGTGCTGCTGTTGCTGCTGCCTCCTAACAAAAACAAGGTTTTCTAACGCCATTGTAAACACCAAAAACAGATTATAACGTATCAGTAAAACTACTCAGCTTTCAAAGTATAGACTGAAATACTTGGTTGTGCAAGCCCCAGCCCCTAGACTTTTAAAGCTTGAGTAGAGCTAAACTCTTTTTCATGCCAAAACTTGTACGTACAAGGACCACAGACCATTCGAAGATAGTTTCATCCTGTACATGCTCAGCGGTCCAAAGCCTTGATGTGGCATCACATAATTCTAATTTGATTAGGATGTTACAATAAAGGACAGACGAAAAGAAACCAAGTTGATACTTGCATCATCCAAAACCAAACAATCTGTGACATACTAGAAACTAAAATGACGCACGTGCTACGTGCAGTGGTGCAATTTTCTAGATGGAAATTGACTAGAAACTAAAAATGACGCACGTGCTACGTGTAGTGATGCAATTTTCTAGATGGAAATTGGCTTCATATTGTTGTGGGATAACGATGAATGATCATATCATAATATGGTGCATCCTCACTCACATATGTAATAACACCTTTTGAGTGGATGATATTTCATCATACCATATGATTTAACTGTTGTCTTTTGGATAATACATATCACTTCATGAAAGAAATATGCTTATTACTAAGAGGTATCTTAAGAATTTGTAAATAAGAGAGCTCTCATTTAGTTTTGGATGCTTGATTTCTTTTGCATGCATACTATGTTTCTAATCACGAACCTAATTGCCAATCTATGTTTGGGAAAGTGGCGTAGCCAGAATTTTAGTTGAAGGAGGCAAGATTAGAACAGCATTAAAAGAACATTAAGTATTTTTTTCCTAATAATTATGTGTTACTTATGAGGACCACTAATTGAATTGCCATGAAAAAAGAAGTGTGATAAGCATTGAAACAACAATCATAAGTGGTAAGTTGTTACTGGTTCAAATTTCAACCCACCGTTGAAATTAATTTTTTGCTTACCAATAACAACCTATTACTTAAGATTTGTTGTAAGAGCATTCCCATCAAGTATGTCAAATGCCAAATATTTGGCATTTAACATACCAAGCTCTAAAAAACCACTTTCATCAAATGTATTAAATGCCATAATATTTTACATTGATGAACAGTGCAATCTCAAATTTGAGACCACATTATTCACAAATTGTAAAATTTATATTATTTTTTTATTTAGGTGGGGCCCGCTCTCTTTAAAGAGGTTGAGTGAAAAATAATAATAAAAATGAATAAAAATATTAAAGAAAGAGAATTTAAATGAACTTGTAAAAAAAAAGAATATTTGATGTTTGGTATATTGTAAAATGAGATGTTAAAGTTGTAAAAGTTGTGTTTAGAAATTGTAAATGCAAAAAAATTTTACGATTGTTAATGAGAATGCTATAAGATGTTAAAATGCCGTGTACATAAAATTTCTCAAATCTAAAACTATAAATTCTACTGGAAAAGCTCACAAACTGATGTTACAAGAACATATGATAATTAAACAATATAATAGATAAATTTTTGAATGAACATATGATGAATTTTTTGAATGAATTTTCATCCTTTCATAAAAGTTTTTAGATTACCTATCAAAAAAAAAAAAAGATTGATAATACGTTAATTTGTAATATTCATAGCATTACTCCACAAGAAAAGTGTTGTAAATAGTAAACTAAGAATAAGGATCGATAAAAAAATGAACAATGAAATGGGTGAGGACATCCTTGTGAGATAAAACTAAAAAAATAGTAAATTTGGTGAAAAAGTGTATAATTTGGTATGTGGGATAGAATTTTTTTTTTTTTCTACTTTCTTGGATCTAAGGGCCTGTGCATGTATTAAAGTGGGAGTCTTTTTTTTGTCTTTACCAAAGAATGGTTCCTAATATACCAACTTCAAGGAATTTTTTTTCAAGAAGCCAGGGGGTCAACTGCCCCCCACCCTGGCTCCGCCTCTGATTTGGGACCAACACAAAAGTAAGGATGAAAAGTGGAACTATAAAGAAAGTAGAGAATTACCATCCCAAGTATTGGATTCCAAATTTGCCCGGTCAGATTAAACATAAAAAATCTGCGCTGGACACTAAATTTGTAGGTTTATTGAGTATGTTGTTAAAGTGTCATGGACACAAACTGGAATGGTTTGGCAGGCAGATTCATTACAATTCCAAAGTAATTGAAGAGAAGGGGAAAAGAATAACTTCAATTGAATTGTAAGTTATAATTCTTCAAAACACAACATGCTCCGCAGCACTAGATAAATTTATCCAAATATGTGAACGCAATAATCCAAGTGACTTGACTTGAAATTTGATTAAATAGACATACTAGCAATTTCAGAATCATAACAATAATGTCTCAATCAATGCAGGGAAGGCAATGCATTTGCCCAATCTTGCCACAACATCTCCTCCATTTTCCTGCATTAAAGTTTCCCACTATAAGCAAATGGAAAAAGGATAAATCAGATTTGTTTTTTAGCCTGTAAAGTAAGCACAACTTTTTTAAATTGAAATAAGCACCCAATCACACTACCATAGCTCCAGGATGTGCTTCACATGAAATAGTTCTGTACAGCAAGAGTTTCAAGCTATTTATCACATATGATTTACACGTTTAGTATATAAAAGACATTTGTCCCTGCTATATATGGGTTCTAAACAAACAACAAATTCAAGCCTACTCACAAGAACATAAACATGTAAACATTTTCTTTTAAACAAACATACATGCTTTTAATTTATGAATAAATGTTAGCCTTTTATTTGATCTTTCAAAACCTTAAACATCATATAAATGAGATTTGAAACCTACAATCTTACTTGCAAGAAAAAGCAAACCATCAAATAAATGCGAATGAGATTAGTAAATTTAAGTATGAATTATTCATCAAGAAATTGCTTCTTTATTTATTTTTTCATTGGTAAGTTAAACAAGCACCCAATGGGTCTTGAATCCACGTTCTCACCCTACAACCAATTATTATGAGAGAAGGATATGCCAATTGAGCAATAACTCATTGGCTGTCATGAAATTGCTAACAATTTTTTGATCAATTTGTTACAGCTTTGGAATAATTAGATATGCAAGTACCTATCAAAAAAAAAAAAAAAAAAGATATACGAGTACTTATCATATCAAATTTATGAGAAAGATCTTGGTGAAAAATAATTAAATAAACAAATAAGAAGACAATCTTTGGAGTTACATATACAGAATATGCAAGACTTGTAGATTAAGGAAATTCATAGTTAGTTTCTTCGCATACTCCTAATATTCATGCAATGGAAGACGAAGGCTTTCTAGCCAAATACTAGGAGATAGACTGGTTGTTTATGTCCCTTAATCTTAGAGCAGCTCTGCTAATCTATCCCCAAAGACTCACCAAAGTGAAGAAACTGTTGATCATTTTCAAAACAATGTTACACCTTTTCAAAAGTTTTAATTACTTCTATCATAATAATTTGAATATAGAACACCAAAGCAGGCCAATACAGATTAGATAAACTACATCGTAAATTCAAAATTACTATTATTAGCAGTCCCAGTTTTTCTGGATAACCTCCACTAACATAGCTAAAGTTAAGGCACCAGGAGACTCATAGTCAAGTGTTGCAGTACATACATGAGTGAGGCTCCAGCCAGGAGATCTTGGTAAATCTTTAGCAAGAAACTCACATAAGAAATTTTCTAGTACAAGATTATGAAGGGTGCTGCATCATGACTTACTATACACACCTGCAACCCTATATTTTAGGGATGAATTTTGCTCTCAAAACAATCTTACATATAAATCTTCTTCAGATTTTAATAGCCATCTATGAAATATCCTTCTTAATATTGCAATACTTTCAGTAATTCAATTAATGTAGAATCATATATCACTACTTCTACAGGTAAAAATAAATAAATTGATTTGTATTGTGGCACTATGCATGGAACTTATATCATAATAAGCAAGGGCCATTCTGTCTAACACTTGAGTTTGTGCACTAAGATGCAAAAGTTGTGGAAAAGTCATGTTCAGGCATAATGTTATGAATTGGAATCCCAAATTTAGAAACAGTGAGTTGTAAGCAAGTTGCTTTCCATGACTATTGCGACCTTAACGGTCATCAAGCAAAGTCATACACTATGCTTTACACACCAATGACATATTTACATCATACATTCAGCAATCATAACTCTGCTGACATCTGTCAGGGACAACAACCAAACAAAAGCAATTTCAGAAACTCTTACCAGAATCACTATCTAATCAGCATAACAAAGACCAGTTGAAAGTATAATAGAAACTTACAACTTAAATCATAAGCTCCAACAAATATTTTGGTTATATCCCAGTGGATACATCCAAAACGTTCAGAAAGCAATTGAAAGAACAAAAAATCCTACACACAATGAAAATTCTTGTCTTATTTACCATCAATTGCAAACTTATTCCAAGTGCTAGCTGTGGGAAGAGTAAAAATATTTCTTTTTCAATCTCATTGAGGATTTTCTTCTTTTTATTTATGTTTTAAATGTCCAAGGAAATTCCACTCTAATGAAGAAACTTTATATGAAATTTATTTGGCAGCCTACCATGAAGAGGGGTACTCAACCTGAGAAATCCCAATAACACTTTACCCAATTTTCTTTCTAAGCTTGCTAGCTTTCTCTCTCTCTCTCTTAACCACAACAAACTATGAACTTATAAGAGACAAACAGTTTCAGGCAAAGCTTTAAATCACATGCAGTGATCAACTCCATAATGGAAGGTACACTAGGTGATGTAGAAAAAAAATATGCAAGTTAACTTCTTTTATTTTATTTTATGTTTCTTTGTAATTTTCAGAAATTTTTAGGAAAAGGTTTTTTATTTCTTTGTTTTAAAGAGCTTTTAGAAGTATTTTAGTCAAAATTGAGTTTTTTTTTTTTACTGTTAGGATGTTAATTAGGAAATTAAGAGTTTTTTTTAGTGATTTTTCCTTTACTAAGCCTAATTTCATGTTCACCATGAATTAGGGTTTTCTAGGGCTTCCAAAGGGTCTCCTACTTGACCTAGGATTTCTTTGTCATAAACTAAGCCTTCTCAGCATGCAGACTATTTTGAATTTGATCTATAAACTTTGACAAAGGTTTTTCCTTTTCCTTTTCCTTTTCCTTTTTGGTGGTTTCAATAAATTTCTTTGTGGATTCAAGGGTTATTTTCTTAAGATAAACGTGTTCTATTTCTTGCAACTTTCCACCCACATTAGTTGGTATCATAGTCTTATCCTTCTCTAGTTTGATGGCTAATGAGCATCACGTTAACAATTTCGTAGACTTAGATCTTCAAGAGGTCCTTACCAAAGATGAATTCTTTAGTTTCAATGTGACGCCTAACAACATCGAAGGCACACCTAACAATCCTATAGAATACCCGGTAACTATTTCTTGAAGATTAAGCTATTTTTTCCAACCCATTATAGCTAACTATTTCTTTAAAATTAAGTTTGGAGCTATTTTTTCCAACCTATTATATGGTCATGTGACTAAAATTACATATGGATTGTCTCTTTATTCGTTACATCATGGACTGGAGCAAGATAGCTCCAAGCTAATTTGGAGCCAAACTTAATCCTTAATAAAACAATCCATAGTCTCCAAAGAAATCAATCTTGTAACAAATGCTTTATTAATTTATCCACAGTTCTACAAGTATGAAATAAATATTTATTACCCTTCTCAAAACCACAACTTAAATCGAATTGTTCTATCTCAACATATGCATGCACTCGTGCATGCATACATTAACTACCCCTACAAAATTTATTTTATTCTTTATGTACTCCTTCAGGCTTTCTCGGGTGCAATGAAAATTACCTGCTGGACAAAACAAAAGGAACAATAGTTTTCACCAAAAGAAGTAACCACATGTGCTTCGCATGAAAGTGATGGGAAAAGAAAAAAAAAAAAAACTTTCTCTATATTGTCCTTAATAAGAGAAAGGAAAATGAATTATTTTCCCATACTTAACTAGTATACAATTAATAAGTTTACAAACTAGGTACAAATTATATAATTTGACTCCCAAACAACAACAAAAGGCCTCAATCCCAAATTTTTAGGATTGGTCACATTTTTTACTCCCAAAACTATCTTGTAAATCAACTCAAAACCTAGGAAGTTCCAGAGGAAAAAAATCATCAAGTTTAGTATCTAATTCTAGGTATGAAAGAAAAAATACATGATTCAAATCATTCATTCTAAATGGTTGTCAATCCTATGCCGAAATTGTTAGTGGAAAAGCACCTCATTAAGGCATTTAAAGAGTTTAGTAAGCCCTTATCTATAATAACAATAACGCAAAATGTGCAGGAGAATAGAGATAAAAAAAAAAAAACAACAACAAGAAGAAGACAAACAGAACCAAGTCTAGGCTTCACCACCTAGAATCTACATGAAAAGCTTAGGCATCACTATCAGCACCAAACAAAAGAGGAGCAAACTCATAAGATTATTATTCAAAATCATCTGTTTTTCATCATTGCAAGAGCCCAAGCTTGTTGTGAAAAACAAGTCAAAAAGAATGGCAAGACTTTATTGCCAATCAGCAGTTTCAGCTAAGCATGCGGGTACAATCCACACATGCTTCCAAATTAAAGTAAAATGTAAAATCTCTTTTGACTTTGGTGCACCTTGCATCAGAGAACTACTAAAAAACATGCCTTAAACTCAAATATGTGAAATTTACAATGTAAGGATGAAAATTGGTAGGATAAGTAGGGTTTTCGCTGCCCTATCTTGTGAATAGGGCTAAATCCCCCTTGGAATGGCAGAATTGTTATGAAAGATGGAACTTGAATCAGTGCATCCCCTCCATTGACATGAATTCCAGCAACACGAAAACAGAAAATTCCCCATGCAAATTGACAAGGATTGAAGTCATTTCCACTATGACTCCACATGAATTTTAACAATCAAGAGCATATAAGGTGAAAATAGGAAAGATATAAGACCATATTAGCATAGGATAAGTTGGTTTATTAAAATCTCATATTAAATAAAAATGATAAGAGTGAGTAATTAATATAAGGTAATTTGGCCCAAACCTATAGGTTTAAACTACTAGGTCAAATGACATCCCAACATGTTATCTAAAACCACCCACAAAAGGTGTTAGTGTTTAACTTTCACAAACCCAACATCCCAACATGTTCAAAACATCAAGAAAATGGTGTACCTTAAAACTATAACTTTTAGACTTCAAGCTAAGCGTATTGTATAACCATTAAGACCACTGGCTTATAAAATGCCCTTTGGAAAGCTATTGTCTTTTTGTTTCTTCAATTGTGATTCTTCAGTTTACTTCTTCTGTGAAAAAACAGTAGTTATGTTGTTGGGGAGGATGATAGAGATGGGAAAGCCTGGTCTAGCTTGCAGGAAGTATCTTTAATCTTTATGCAGGCAGTGGTGCATTTGGAATGTGAGAAATGGCAGAGCATTTGAGGGACGGAAATTCCCCATGTCTCTTTTCTTGGGTGTCCAAAAAATTGAACTTTTTCTTTGCTTTTGGTTTCTTAGATGTCCTCATGTTTAGGTCCCAATCTGTAGTTGTATATTAACCTTATATATGGGCGTTTCCCTCTCTAGTGTGATTTAATACAGCCTCAACTTGAAGATCAAAATGATCTGACAAAGCATTAGAGCATTTTATTTTTACATGACAATCAATTCTTTGACATCCATTATAGTTAGCAGCTTCCATAGCATGAAATTCCAATGGGAAAACTGGTCTCCTACAAACAAGCCATATGTGTTTGGTGATTAAGTACTGTTGATAGTGGGTTTTAGTTGTCATTGCCCGTAGATGTAGGATTGGAATTTGCAGAACCACGTTTAATATTGTTGTCTTTTGTGGATTTTTTTTAAATTTTATTGTTCGTGTAAATGCACTTTTAATTATCTAAGCATTCCCTCGACTTTTTGAGTAACTTTTCAAGTGTTCGACTAAATCCTTCAGTGGTGCATCTAGCATTGGATAGACCACATACAATAACCATCCTAGCTCTACTGTATCTTCTGTATCGCTTCGACTCCTATTCTCCAAAAAGTAGATCACGTTCTAACACAATGTCTCAATTGGGTTATACAATGTTAGTTCTAGGCTAACTCCAAATCACAACAAACTGTTATTAGAGCTTGAGGTTTGATCCTAGGGAAGTTCAATAAAAGGTTATGTTTGGTGCATTTTCAAAGTTGGTTCAATATGCGTCCAAAAATTTGGCTATAGTCAAGAAAATGACTATTTTCTTCAAGGAAAACTTGTTTGGATTAAAGTGGAGTTGCCGCAAAAAATAAGACTACTTAATGGAATTTGAATTAAGGTATCGCAAAAAATAAGACTACTTATTGGAATTTGAATTAAGGCGGGGGTTTGTTAGAATTTAACTCAAATTCCTATTTTGACTTGGCTTGGGCTTTCCTGGTGTGGAAGGATAGAGTTTTTTTATTGAATAAATAATTAGGTATCCCTTGTTCATCTAAGAATAAAATTGAATATTTATAAATAGATAGTGTTGTAAAAGATTTAGTGGCTTCAGCCTATAGGTCCTCTCGTATGGGAAGAAGAGAATACTCTTCAAAAAAACATAAGTATATTTGAAAAATACTTTGGTAAACTTTTTAAACTTAAAAGATATTCATATATACTTTGGTAAACTTTATAAAACCTGTACTTTATGGTGTTCAGTCTGACTGGTCAAGCAACTTGTATCCTTCCAAAATAAGTTATTAAGCTGGTGGGACATAAATTCAACGCTTTTTCTTTGGAATGGGCATGCTGGAAGACGAGTACCGTACAAGAGCAACGATTACCTGGAATGATGTTTACCTTCCCTAAGAAAAAAGGTGGTCTGGGGCTGTGCAAACTTGAAGAATGGAACAAAGAAACAATCATGAGATTCATTTGGAGTTTGTTTGCTAGGGCAATATCTTGTGGGGGGCATAGGTTCATATATATACATATACCTGTTGAGAGGAAAATCTTTATGGGAGGAAAATGTTACATCCAACAGTTCTTGGGGTGAATGAAATTTTAGCAGTTTGAGGGAGAAAACTAGGCCTTTCCTAAGGCATCTGATTGGTACCGTAAGCAGCATGCTAGGCCTTGTCTAGCATGGTCATTAGCACCTGAATGGTCCACTTTTCCCAAGATATGGCTTTAGAATGATCTATGATTCAGCTAACTCAGCCAAATTTTCAAATTTCATGAGAGTGAAAGATGGTTTTGGCCCCCCAACCAGAAATGAGGAGCTAGTTGAAATACTTCATAAGTTGTTTGATGTTTAGCTTTCCCAAATCAATTGTATTCCTGTAATACAACCTAAAAAGCCATCATATCATGTAAAGCTCTGGTGTCAAGGAGTAACTGATTTGGTTTACTGAATTAACCCCAAGCATGCTTTTATTAGCTGGTTGGCAGTGCAGAATAGCTTCCTCAACGTGAAAAGGTTTCTTAGGTTATAAAGTGTCTTTTATTAACTACAAGTTAAAATGTATTTAATATGGTATTAGATAAATTTTTATATATTTTTTATAAAAAAAAAATCAAAAATTGTAAAAAAAAAATATTTAAATAAATAAATATAAAAATAATAATAATGAATTTGTGCATATAAACCAATAAATTATTGATCAATATACTTTCATTTTTGATAAGTGTGCATTACAGCTCTTATATAAAAATAAAAATTTTAAGAAAAAAAGAAAAAGACAAAAGAAAGTGTGCATTACAGCTCAATTGAATATTTATCATTTAACTTGTACTGTAAAGACACTCGACCCTATATAAAAGCTATGTTCAAGGGTCACTAACATATGTCAAAACTATAGTGCTTTATCATATAACTTGGATAAATGAAAAACAACATTATGAGTACAAATGAGATATAGTATATAACATCATGAAAGAGGCTTTGTCATGAATGTAAGCTTTTTATTTTATTATATATATATATATATATATACACACACACACTACTTCATGGGAAAATATAACAAAGCAGTCAAAGTGTTCAGTAAAGAGGAAAAAGAAAAAACCATGTTATCGATCTATCCAAGTATGCATAAATGGCCAGAATCTTGTTACTCAAATATGACTTGTTCTTCAACATTTGACCAGCACATAACAACCCTTTTCCATATTACATTATTAACAACGATTGCTAATCTATACCCTAATCAGTGTTAAATTGACACCAATTATGTTCATTAGAACATTAGTTTGTAAATCTTTATTTAGTACATATTCATTAATAAGATCGGCCAACTAACCTACTCTAAGTAATTAATGAATTGTTAGTCCTCAAAAGTTAAATCCACCAATTATTATGATCATTAGCAAAACTTAAGCACTCATATTTTTTCTAGAGTAATGTTAGAGCATTAGTATTAGTGGTGCTAAAAAGGTATATTGCTATTTTTAGCACCACCAAATACCAAAATGTGGCTACATTGGTGGGGCCAAAGCCATATTTTTTTGCTCCACAGCTACAGTGCACAGCCAAAATAGCTGTGCACTGTAGCACATAGTTAAAAATAATACTATTATTATATTTATGTGTTCACACTGTACTAATATTTAAATAATTTCTTATTTTTCTTCATCTTCTCCAGACCTGCTTTTTTTTGTTCTCTTTTGTTTTTCTCTCTTCGTATCCACTCTCTTTCTGATCTCAATCTCCGGTAGCTTCCGATCTGTTTCGATGAGGCACACTGCTTTTTTTAATTTTTCTTTTCTTCCTTTAGTGGCTATGGTGGTGGTTTAATTTTTTATTATGTTTGTGGGTTTGTTTGTGACTGTGGGGTGTGGTTGAAATGGAGGTTTGGTGGCTGTGTTGGGGTGGTTTCGTGTTTGATTTTGTCTGTGGATTTGATTTTGGCTATGGGTTTGGTTGTAGAAGTGGGTTATGGTTGTGATTGCCGTGGGCTGTGTTGTGGTTGTAGTTGTGGCTGTGTTGTGGTTGTAGTTGTGGCTGTGTTGGGTTTGGTTTTGGCTGTGTTGTTGCTGGTGGAGTGGTGTTGGAGGTGGTTATAGCCGGTTGAAAGGTTTTTGTGGTGGATATTTTTTATTTTATTTTAATGGGTTCTTTATATTATTTTAATCAAATAGCTAAAAATATAGATCTATTGATGTTGGGTGTATTGTAAAGTGTAAAGGTAAAATAGATAAAGTAACTTTTGTAGGTGCTTAATAGCCAAATTTTGGCTTCCACCAATGTGGATGCTCTTAGGAATATTACAAATTTTACCATATAAGCTTTATAAATTGATGTGTTGCCAATAAAAAAAAAAAATTAACATTTAATCATTATATTGTTGAAGTAGCTCCAATCACATTGATTCTCATATCAATTTATAAACTTTTGTTAGTAAGATTTATAGTAATTTTAGCATTTTCCTCTTTTCTATAGAGAACTCAAAAAGTTAATACTCCCTTTGTCTTGCAATAAACAAACTTCAGAAATGGCATGATTTTCTATAATTGGCTCTTGTTAACAAGTTCCTTAAAGTCACAGGTTAAGGAATATTAAATGTTCAATTATGAACTACAATACATACTTTTGAAAAGGGAAAAAAAAACACTTGTCAACAATTTACTGGTCGATACACACAAATTCAAGGTATTGTGTACATTTCATGATATTTATGCATAATTGGACTTCTTTTTTATATAAGCAATTAAACTTTCATTCAAACAACCAACGCAAAAACAAGATCTCTCTTCCAAGCATCCAAAACAAAAGCTAGGAGGGAAGAATTATTACACCTAAGAAAACTAATAACATTTCAGGAACATTTAGCAAGAGCATGGGGGCACAGAATTTATGTTTTGAAAATAATCAAAAAAGACTAATTTAGTATTAAAGGCACCTTATCTTCCTAAATTATAGTTTACTTTTTATTAGATATGACGCAATGTTCTATAAAAAAAAAGTGTTTGCATGTAGAAAAAAATGTATGTACTATTTTTCTATATTACAGTAATAGTGAAAATTGAACTTCCATTTTTTAAAACTTTCTATATATTTTAGGCCAACAAATAAGAAAAATATTATCTATTATGGAACAGGAGTATATAATTTAAATAGCAAAAAGTTTATAAAAAATGATGGTACATAAATATGAAACTATAAAAAACAAAGAAGAACACTTCTTGCACTCAAAAAAAAAAAAAAAAGGAACACTTCTTGCAATTATGTAGTGGCCACGAAAGTAGATTGTTTAGCTTTATGATTTGATGGAGGGAGATGAGAAATATAGGTGAATCCTCAAAGCTGAAAGGAGAAAATATTTAGTTTTAATAAATTTTTATGTACTTCTCTTCTTACCCTCAATAACTTATTTAAATTTTATATACACACTCTTATACATATTTTCACATCAAATTTACATAAATTTTAAAATTTGTAAATGCTTCAACTATAAATTAGACTTTCATAATTATTATATTAGTAAAATAGCAATCCAACCTTTAGAATGATTTGGCGTGAGTAAAATAGTAAAACATTTGATGGAGTTGGAACAGCCAACCCAAAAGATTAAACAATAATCTTTGTTAATATATTTGTTTGATTTGTATGACAAGATCTTTGAATTATTGGATGATAGTGTTAGGAAATTTTCCCTTCTTTGTCTGGTTTTAGAATTCCTAGATGGTTTAAGTTTAAAATTATTTTCCCTGTAATGTCGTTGTACTAGCTTCTTTTTGTTGACTAAAGTATATTATTTATCAAAAGAAACCTAACCATTAGACCAAAGCTTCTCCTAGCTATCAATGATGTTATCACTTTGATTATATAAACATAAAAATGAAATATTTATATATAAATATTTTTAAAGTTATTTGAATCCTAAAAGACTGGTATTAAAAGCTATGTTTTTTCATAAATCTCTAAGACAACAGGCTCATAAATTTCATCACTTATTTCTGGGAAACAAAAGGGGTACTACATTTCAAGCACTTTGTACTGTTCCAACTTCCAACGCTTTTCTTTCAAGTTTGGAAAGGGGTTCCTAGCTACGTGCATGGGCATAACCAACAGGAATAGAATTAGTTAGCCATTCACGACATTCAACAAAAACTTAATTTAACAACTGAAAAACTAAGCAACACTTTCCAGATTCCGACAGTATGCCTAGCCATTGCCATGTGGAACAGCATGGAAGGTAGAGAAAAAGAGAAATTGGGATTCTAAAGCTACTAAGCTAGTGCCTCAGATTTTCGTAAAAGTGGAGCTATAGCTCCACTCCACTCCACTCCACTCCACTCGGTGCTTAACACATGGCCCGGCCCAACACAGAAGCCAACACCTGGCGTGGACTAGCAGATGCTAGCATTTAGGGAAACCAAGAAGAGAACAAACAAGGAGACAACCAGCCGATTCTTAGTCACAGCAATCCATGCTGGAATCAAATAAAGACAGTTTTAACAGGTAACAACCATAAAAAAAAATATGCCCAATGGTTTAGTTTTTTACAATTACCAAGGGGGCAAAACAGTTCATGGTATTGCACAAAACACATAAATCCAAAAGGCAAAAGAGAAAACTATACAAGCATAGGATACGGAAAAGTAACAAAAACCCATGTCAAGAATGAGGCAAAGAACCAAACAGGCACAGGTACAGAGAAGTATATGCAACTAATTAAGCTGAAACTAATTTGAATGTGAAACAATAAGAACCAAAAATAAAATTAATATAGTTAATAAAAATGTGGATCAGAATGAATGAGACAAGGAAACTTACCAGGAAGAAGATGGGCCAAAAGCAATGTAGCTGTCACAAGAAGTCAGTTCTTTCCTTTTCCCTTATGGTCAGAATGCCGGGTTCCATCGCTGTAGCAGAGTTGCAAGCGGCCGTCGATTCCAGGTGAGAACTGGTGGTGGTGGTGGTGGTGGTGATGATTCTCCATGGGTGGAGCCGCTGCGGCAGATGCAGCAGCCACTGAAGTCATGAAGAGGGGTAGGTTTGGTGCCTCCAAAGTAGGATACCTCTGGAGGTGATGAGGCAAAAGAGACGGTGAATTGGACTGAAGGGTCCCCCTATTATATCCGGCGAGGCCGGAAGATATGGTGAAATTGAGGTTGTAGTCACTCCCACCGGGCTGCTGCGATGTTGCAGCGCCCACAGGGATGAGATGTTCGGGAACATTGTAAGGGAAGTGTTGCTGCAGCTCTGGATGATTGTCTCCAGAGACATTGAACACCGACATTGCGTGTGGAAACGGATTTCCCAAATGGATTTGGCCTGGAAACCCAGATGAGTGATGGGTTCGCAACGATGAGGATGATGGCCCCAGAAGTGGGGAGTCGAAGTAGTCCATCGGAGTGGAAGCCGTCCACTGCCTTGCTGGCTTGTGAAACAAATTAGACTGATCACTGCCGCCGGGGTTTTGATGAGCCGAGCCAGTAGGACTATGATTAGCAGCATTAGCATTGCTGTTCATTCCAACAGTCAGAAGCTCAGTGAAAGAAGAGCTGTTGTGTGAAATGTGGTTCACATTCTGAGCAATCCGGGACTCGTTTTCCTTCTCCTTCTCTTTCGCCGCCCTCTCCCTCGCCCGCTCACGCGCCCTGACGCGGCTTTCAGACCGTGAGAGAGACAGGCCGGAGCCTTTACTGGTCTCTGAAGTACTGCTGCAAGCGGACTTGGACAAAGAAAGATGCTGGCTTTGATTTTGCTGGAAATTGGGGTCACCATCTAACTCCAAATCAGCTGAATCAAAGGCTTGTTCCGTACCCCCACTCGCTCGCTTCTCGTCACTCAATTGCTTTGGGGTATCAGGAAAAGGACTCTTCAAAGAAGGAAGCTCAGAGATTGAATCAGCAGCCGCTTTGATCAGCCACTCCACTGCTTTGCTGGGCTGATCATAACCAAGCCGATCTTGGAGGTCATAGAACTGAATGGCAGTGGTCACAGACAATCTAACCCTGCGGTCTCTTAAACCCTTTGAGGTCCAAACTTTGCTGTGGCGATCTTTGCCACCTGAGGCCCTAGAAACCCTAATGATTCGAGACGAGTGGTGCCAGCCGCGAAGGCGGTTGGTGTTGGCATTGGCAACGGCTGTTTCACTTCCAACTGGGCCACCAATAGTGGTGCTAAGCGTTTTGAGCTGGTCTCCATCTTCTTCATCATCTGGGTAGTGATCAGAAACCCCTTTGGAAGCTAACTTAGTTGAGTCGTTTCTGCCATTTCCGACCCTTGGGAACTTACAAGCTTGTCCCTGCTGAATCCCATCCACCTCCATGCCACTTTCATGCCTTTCTCAAACAGAAACTCATGTAATTACCCACACAAAGACACAGAGAGAGAGAGAGAGAGAGAGAGAGAGACCCTTTTGGGTTCTGAGCTCTTTTATGTATTCTTATCCTCTAGAAAGAGAGAGAGAGAGAAAGAAAGAAAGAGAGGGTGTGTGTGTGTATTATTTTTAGAGAGAGAGAGAGAGAGAGAGAGAGAGAAGAGGTGTGGTGAGATTAGTGCAGGTGGGGTTGGGATGTCCAATGCATATTGATGACGATAATTCAGAGAGTACTTTGGCTGTGTAGTGATAAAAAGGCCTTTTTTTACGCTGTTGATATATCACGGTCCAAGTCAGTGAAGACGAAGAAGACCAGACTAGACCGCCTTTCAAAAGCAAAGCCTGAATTGGTCTCAGACTCTCTTCAGCCTCTTCAGCCCTGCAAACCCCCAAATAAAAAAAATTTAAAAAAAAAAAAAAGCAAAATTTACCCACCCATTAAACACAACAGTAAAATAGATAAAAAAGACATTTTTATAGTTGATAATAATAATATACGTACACACACTCTTTTTCTTCTTCTTTTTTAACCACACACAACAAAGCTGAGAGAAAGAAAGACAGAGAGATCTGACTTTGTTTTTGTGGTGTTGTACTGTACTATACACACTCACACCTCCCAGCTACAACTATCTATATGACTCTATATATAAGTGTACCTTCTTAAAGGGCCTTAAAAAACCTAACACAGTGCTTGCTTTTAAAGAAGATAAAAAAGCTTTAGCAAAAGTTGAAAACTTAAAAGAGGGCCGGCCTATTATGATAAAAACTTGATCTCTCTCTCTCAGTCTTTTTCTGCTTCAGATTTAAGCTATAAAGCAGATGATGCAGTAAATAGCCGATCTGAACCAAACTCAGTCCCTTTGTATTTAAAGCTTTTGCTGACCCTAAAAAAAATGCCAGCCAACCCATTATTACATTCACATTTACATTACCACTGATCTTAGATTCTTGGTCTTATTTAATTAAATTCCCCACTCATTAATAATTAAAAACAAAAGGACACACTTAACTGTCCCAAATTTAGAAAAAAAAAAAAGCTAGAAAAAGATACTTACTTTGAACATTGATTAGAGAAGTCTGATAACTGATTGGTGATTGGCACTAACTTGACAGGTGTTGAGCTCTGAGGAGTAAGGAGTGAGGAACCTTTATTCTGTTATGTAGTAAATTAGTTATTTATTAAGAGACTGTTTAATTAGACAATTTGGATAAGCCAGTCTCTAAAAAACAAAAACAAAAACAAACAAAAAAAAGCTCACAGATCTGTGCTTTTTCTCTCAAAAAAGCTTGCTTTTTTGAATCACAACCTGCAACAAGTAAATAAAAAAAAAAAAAAAAACTTTCACAGATCAGCTCCACAATTACAAATCAAAACCCACAAAAATTTTTCCAAGAAAACATCTAAAGAAGAAGAAGAAGACCTGGTTGGAATTTCTTGCTTCTTCTTTTTTTTTTTTTTTTTTTCCTTCTCTGTAATGCAGAGAAAAAGTGGGAAAAAAGAGTTAGCGCATGGTGAATTCAGTGCTGTTGAAAAGAGCTGAAATTTGGAGAGAGTGGTATTGGCACTTACTTACAAGTATGAAAGTAGTGGTGGGGGTTTAAGAAAGAGAGAGGATTAGGGTTGGTTGTTGTTGTTGTTGTTGTTGTTTGGTAAGTGAGGGAAGTGAAAGGAACAGGAAATGAAAAATCTGGTGGAAATGGGAATTGAGAGGGTAATGGAGGGAGTGGAAGTATAGGGGGGAGAATAGGGGGTTTAAAAACAGAAAAGTGGGATGAAGCTAATGAAAGTGAGAAAGAAGTAGGAGTAGGGGGGAAGTAGTAGTAGCTAGAGAAGAAGTAGGAAGGAATTGGGGTTGTTCTTCTTCCATTCCAAATTCCAGCAAGGAAAAGGAAAAGGAAATCACACCGGGCTTATCGGGAAAGGACAGACACTGCGCCGTTTCCCACCTTCTAAATATCTCCTTTCTCTCCTATTTGCCCTTCCTTCTTCCCCTTTTTACTCTTCAACTCCTCCTACTTCTATTAATTTTCTTTTCTTTCAATATTTATCATCAATAAATATCCTTTCATTATATTAATTCATATTTAATACCTTCTTCTTCTTCTTTTTTCTTCTTTTTTATTTTTTGTTGTTAAGAGTCAATTTGAAACCTAAGATCATTCACATTAACCCCTACAAAAATTATAATCCATTTTAATATAAGAAACTACTTTTTTTTTTTTCTATTTTACATTACCACTTTTCAAAACATCTCACACAAAAATTATAGTCTATTTTAATATAAGAACCGATTTTTTCTATTTTACATTATCACTTTTCAAAACATCTCATGTTAGATTTTTTTATTTTACACTACATTTCTTTAAAATATAAAAAAAAAATTAATTATTTCTCTTTCTTTACACAAAACAATCACCATCTACTCTTCTTTCTTCCCGAGATACATAAAGAGAAGTAAACAATTAAATGCAAAATAAATAGTGTCAGTGTAAATTTACAACCGTATAAATTTACACTGATACTATTCAGTATAAATTTACACTGACACTATTCATTTTAGTTATTTATTCTCTCTTTACCTTTCTCGAGATAAAAGAAAAGTAGATGATGATTGTTTTGTGTGAAAAAATAGAAATAACTTTAAAAAATCAAGAAATTTTAATGTGAACAAGTTTGGATCATTTTAAAGCAAATTTATATAAATTCTACGTATGTAAATGCTGTGGACATTGCATTTTTATTTTTCTATTATACACATGTAAATGCTCTAATTCTCTTTATGGGAAGACCAATCAATATCACTAGATTACAAAACCCTTGACTTCATTTCATAAGTGTTCCAAAATTCTAGGCAAAAATATATTCGAGTTTTTGTAAATGAGCTAAATAAACGTAATCTCTAATAAACTAGGCAAATCCAAATTCCGTCCATTTTAGATAGTCAATCTCAAAAATCAAGCTTTAATGGTCTCACTATCTTAGGAAAACAAATTTTGGTTGAGCTACAATAACTCTTTTGGTGTGAAGAGCATTGTAATTTCTATAAACACACTTTTGGGATTAAAATATTCAGTCCTTTTTCTCAAACCAATAAAAAAATCATTAGGTAGAAAAAAATATTTTAAATTTTTTTTAGAAAACTATTATGTTAATAAATTAGAGAAAGTGAGAGAATGTCTATTAACGTGTATTTGAAAAAATACGTAAGCAAGCAAAATAAAAAAGTGAATTTTTCTCTCCAATTTGGGTGAAAAAATACAAAGGCGGCTGGAGATGCACAATGTTTTGAAAATGATTTTAAGTAGACCAAGCAAAGCAATGTGGGTTTAAATTTGAGAAAATTTGATTTCAGATTCACTAATAATTAATCTTTCCAATGCATAGGAAGTAGGAACATAGACACATAGTGTAAATGGTTTATAAATATTTTACTTGAGTGATACAATTATTGATCAGGAATTATGATTATTAATTGAGCAATATCATTTTAAATTTGCAAGAAAACATAGTGGGTTCCAGTTAACTCAACTGATAAAGTCTCTGATGTTTGTATAAGAGATCTAGGGTTCAATCCTCGCATACACCAAAAACTGATTAGTGTCTTGGTCTGATGATAAAGAGCTATCATCAGGAGCGGACGTCATAGGTTGAAACCCTCAAAAAAAAATTGCAAGAAAACATATATATATATACACACACACACACACACACACTCAATACAGTTTATGAGAAAGAAAGCAAGGTCACTACCAGGATTGCAGCCCATAATTTCTATGCTTTATGAATGTTTGGATGTTGAATTTTTTTTTTTTCTTTTTTGGAATTTGGATATTCCATCTATCAAAATTTTTTTTTTTATGGGACCATCTATCGATTTTAAAATTAAAGAACAGTAAATTTATGATTTATAAACTTATCGTGCCCTATAAAAATCAAAGGATTTCAACATAAATATGACAAAGACGTAATGCCTCTAAAGAAGACCAATGTAATACTAAATGTGATTAATAATTTATTTAATGTTTAACTACTTATGTACAACAAAACTTGTGATATTAAGTTCTAGTTAGTTTTTTTACTAATAAACAATGAATTAGTACCTTTTACAAATTATCAAATTTAAAGTGTTGACATGGAGAATAGCTTTCAAAGGTGATGTAGCAACACAGAAAGAACTCACCCAAACAAAACATAATACTTCTGTTTCATTATTATACTAGTATATTTATATATGAAACATTAAATGGTTAAAGACTTTTATTTTTCGAAACTCTCTCATGTATTTTGAAACAACCAAAAAAGGAAAGTATCACTTCAGTTTTGAGATGAATTCTAAACTTTGTTTGGTTCTTTTTCAAAAATAAAATTATAAAAAAACTTCAAATTTCATATTTATTTAGAACCAAAGGGGCTTATAACTTTAAATAATGTTACACCACCTAATATTTTTTAATTATATGTGAATTTTGATAAATCCTCTAATGGATTACTTTATTTTCGTATAATTTTCATGCTTACAAAATTTAAAGATAATTAAAGATCAATAGTTATGGTATCAATTAATTGATTAAATTCAAATTTTTATAATTTAAAATAATACATAAAAGATTATTTATGGATCAAATGGTAAATTACATCAAATTAGCATGAAAATTGGCATACATGTTAAAAACATATAGAACATGTAATTCAACAGCTAAATTTTTAAAATATAAATTCAATAACAAGTTATTAGATGGTGTAACATTACTTAAAGTTACACCAAATATCTCTCTCTCTCTCTCTCTCTCTCTCTCTCTCATGCACTATTAAGTATTTTATATTCTTTTTTTTTTTTAGTAAAAGGTATTTTATATTCTTGAATATTATTATTGTGTGTTGTTACATTTATAGCTATTATAAAACCCATATACTTTTGCTTCAAAGTCTATACCAGCCATTAACCAGTTTCAATCTTCGGGTCCGTTTGGATAGAACTTATTGCTAAAAACTGAAAACTGAAATCTGGAAACACTATAGCAAAATAATTTTTGAATGTATGAATAGTGTTGCGGGACCCATTTTTAATAAAAAATTACTAAAAAAGTACGTGAACAGTGCACGCACAGTACGCGCACAGTACTCGCACTGCACGCTTGTCTCCCCGCAGCAGAGAAAAAAAAAAAAAAAGCAAAACTCAAAACGTGGACGCAGCAACAAAAAAGCTGGATCCAAACGTCCTTGAAGTTAGGCTAGTATTTGGCGTTAGGGAACTTGGTTTTAATTAGGCACCGTGAAGCTTATTGGTGGTTTTAGGTACCAATATCAGTCTAGAATGACATCATATAAAATTGATAAGATAGAATGTATTAGCCATTAATTAGGACATGGTAAAGAAGAATATAAACACATGTTACATTTAGATCGTAAATCATGAAAATAATATAAGTAGTATTAGAGCTAATTTAAATAGTATTAGTGATAGTATTCACTCATGGTTCAAAAAACTAGAAAAAAAATGATTAAAATCAAAATTATTTAGAAGCTAAATTAGACTCTAAGTCTATAACAATAGATAAGACAGATTATAATATAAAATAGATACGTAAATTAGTAGACTTCGATCTCAAATCATATACTAATAAAGTATTAAATAGTTTAGTTGATAAAATAGATAATATCTCACCTGATGGTATGAATAGCCCAGGAGATAACAAGATCCCTAGGTTATTTTATGGAGCAAAAAACATGTGCATAATGGTCCTTCAAGAAGAAGTTGACTATGATTACACCGAATATGAAAACATAAAAATGAGATCTTGGATTATTGAAGACGTCTATATAAAAATCTACAGCTTTCTATTCATGAAGGAAATGAAATCTTTAACAAGATAAGAAACACTTGTCTTGAATATGAAAATCTTTATATGAAATTCCACTATGAAACAACCATGTTTGGTTTATATGATAAAAAATTAAAAATATTCTATATTCAAATTCCTCGCACACTGCTAATTTGGTAAGTAAGTGTGGGAGTGAAACTGAAATCAAAGAAGAGAAAAAGGGAAAAAGAAAATACTTCTTCACAAAAAAAGAAATATAGATGAACCACTAGATCCAAAAGAATTTGAATCATGAGGCACTAGTGTATTTGATACCAAAACAATGGCAACAGAGTAATGTGCAATTGAACTTTGGATTTCTAAATTTCTAGGGCAAGCAGAGGGGAAAAGATGTAATGATGTGAGAAGTTGCTTCATTTGAATTTTACTTTTTTTTTTTGTTGTTGATAAATCGGTTGCATCTCTTTGCATTGATTGCAGTAGCAGTTGTTATATTAAGATTAGGACTTGGGGCAACGAAAGGTTGTCAATAAATAGACTTTCCACTGTTCATTCAATATGAAATAACTAGACAACAAATGCATATATTATTCAACCAACCAATACCTACTACCTTTTTTTTTTTGATAAAAAGTTACAACCTATGATGTTTGCTCCTGATGATAGTTGTTTATCATTAAACCAAGACATTAATCAGTTTTTGGTGTAGGCGGAGATTGAACCCCAAAACTCCTATACAACTATCAGAGATTTTACTAGTTAAGCTAACTGGAACTCACCTATATTTGATTCTCAGGAAAAAAAAAAAAAAAAAACTATATACTATAGTTACCAGCATTAAACAAATCCTTTCTTTCTACTATATGTTATTGTAAACAAATATTATTTAGATTTGCTATATTGTTAAGGCCTAAACATAAAACATCTTTGTCTCTAAACTAAATAATTTTGTGACATAGTTAAGGGATTTTTTTCCGTACATAATTTTCATTTTTTTTGGCTGACTTCAAATATAAGAAGCAAAGAAAGGCTTTCATGAAAATTCTCATAGAATCCATAATGAAGTTTTCACTATGTACATGTCTGATCATGAATTAGTGTCTGCATCTAATCTCTCAAAAAAATCTCAATTATTTCGAACTTTCTCTTTTAGGAATGGAATATTTACAGAATCCTATTTATTTATTTATTCTTTTTCTTGTCATGACCAAATAGTAGGATCATAGGATGTATCAATTACGATCGGAGGTAGCCAGACCAAGAAGATGACCTGCTTAAAATTTCCAAGAACAATTTTGATGAAGATAACCAAAAGAAACATAAGATTCTTTGCAAATATCTATGATAAAAGTTGCTCTTAGAGCTGCCATTAATTTGTAAAAGTAAAATAGTATGATTTCTTTGTCAAGAAATTCATGGGTTCATTCAAAGAATGATACGTGTGAACTAACTGGAAATTATTGGCACCTTTGTATGTATTGTTACTATCATCATAAATATTATGTATTATTAATAGCTCTTTAATCCCCACCATTCCTTAACTAATATAAATAAAATTAAAAAACTTCAATTATAGATGTGTCACATTAGTTTTCATTAAAAAGAAAAAAAAAGAGATTATGTTACCATATGCTAACGGTAATAATTATCAGTAGTTGTGAGTATCCTAGCAAAGAATGAGAAAATTATTAAGTACTCCCGGAACACCATAAATGCGTACTCCCTCCTCTCACATGAATTGTGGGTCTCACCATGAATTTAATTAGTGGGACCTACCATTCATGTGAAATGGGAAGTACGCATTTATGGTACTTTGAAAATACACAATAATTTCCCCAAAGAATGTTTTATAGAAAAATAAATAAAGAGTAAATAAAGTCAACCAAATCAACGGTAATGCGGTGATGCCTAACTACGAAATGCTTTGGTCCCACGTACAAGTTTTCTGGATTGAATATTTTTGACTAACCACAGTTAAATTTAAAAGCTCTTGTTCAGGGCAATCTCAATCAAGTTTAATTTCTCATAGAATCACATTAGATAAATATAAATTTTTCCTCGCAATGAGTCGAGTTGGGTTGAGTTCAAGTTTGACTCAATCAAGTTTAGCATTATTATGTTTAAATTTATCTAAATTTAAAAAATGTTTAATTAGTTAATTAGTATTCTTAGACAACATTTGTTAATGGACTATTTTATGAAAATTTTGATACTATTTTCATGGAAAATAAAAAAAAATTATAAAAAATTGGTTGCTTTTTATTCCTTTCCCATAAAAGGTTTATAAAAATATTTTTTAAATTAATGCTCTTAGAACATCTGTTAACATTTCCCTTAAACAAATTACCATTTTTTAAATTGAGTAATTAATTAATAAATGAAAATTGAAAACCATCAAATACCCCCAATAAGGTGGTTGAGCTTGTGTTTTTTTTTACCTTGTTTTGCCCCTTTGAAAGCTGAAACCGAGATTCCCATTAAAATAAGGAAAATGTGGTTAAAAGCAAACTATGTTGAGCTTCATAACTATTAAACAAAGCCTAATTAAGGAATAGGAGAGTTGGATCCAGGCAATGAAATTGCATGTAATAATTTTGGCTTTTTCATATCAAATCACACCAAATTAGTCAGTTGAAACAACCCTAAAAATGAGCCATACAAAAATCCTAAAATTTTCAAAAATTGGACAAAAGTACAAAACTTACTCCACAATGCGAGCATTTTCAACTATAAATTTTATAAAAACTATGCTTCACAACAAAATTGAAGATGATAGTTTGACTATGAATCACTAAGATTAGGTTAATAAATAATAATTACAATTTATCATATAATTGTTCATGAAATACCGATCACATATATTGTCACATTAACATTTTTTTTAGTTAAAGTGTAAAACAAAGGGGTGAATATGATTAGTATCATGGGGCGCCCATTGACTAGGAAGTAGGCACACAGAATTGACTTAGCCCGGCAATGAGGTGAGTCATTTTTTTGGAAGGAAGAAGCGGATTACATTGATGTGTGTGTATATATTAGTTTCAACATTTTCTTCTTCCATTTTACAGACAATTAAATAGAATTTATATCTCTTATTTTAGAACAAAAAACTTTACCAATTGAACTAAATAAAACACACTAATATGCCCCTTTCAAAATATTGGGTTTTTTTTTTATCATTTATACTTTTAGGCAAGCCTTAGTGTTAATGGCCACCCTATTAGCTTTGAAAATCCTAGCCCTTGGGTTTTAGAGTGGCCTATTTAAGCATATTATTCTAGATAAATATTAAAACCCCAAAACATAACCAGAGGCACACACACCTAGCCACTCACCTATCTCTCTCTACTTAGGCTCTTCATTTTAATTTGTAGGGTTCCATTAGGGGGGGAAAAACCCTAGGCCTTGTCTACAGAAGTTACTGCAGACACTCGCATTGTGGTTTCAATGTCGTTGCCAACAAAGGGTAGACATGGAGCTCGTTGTTGAGGCTTAGAGAATGTGGCAAGCAGCCTCGGTTTGTGTTCTTTTGTTGTGCAAAGAATACTCCGTCAACTATATTGTGAAATTGGAGAATTATATATTAAACTCTTTTAGTTTTTGGTTTAGAGAATAAGTTTGTATACATTTCCTTTGGTCTGAATGTGATACTTGAGCACTAAATAAAATTTTCTAAAAAATTATAAATAGATTTAAAGTATTTCTTACAACTTCGGACATACACATTTCTATTAATCAAATAATAGACACAAATCGAATGATTCAATACGATTCATACAATATACATATGTATCGAATGATACATAAGCATTTCCAAATTTAGGATATTTGTATTTTAACATGTTTGTTCAGGTAGAACCTTTATCCAACCCATTTTTATATGAGTCAGGTCTCAAGTTGACCTGTTGTACGTGTTACGAATCATAAATACATATAACATGCCTATATCCACCCCCAACCCCTCCCTCTTTGGGTTCAAGCAGTATGACCGGTTCAAATCAAATTTTCTATGTTTAAAATTAATGCATTTCTTGGGAGATGAGTTTGTAAATAAAATAAATTGAAGGAGGAATTTGAACCATTAATATTTTTGTTAAAATATAAAAAATTGTCAATTGAGTTACAAGGTTCTCGATTTGTGTCATCTTTCGTTCAATATTGAATGCCCATTTACCTCATTGTCTTCTATCCTCCAAATCATGTGATTCCAGTGTCATAGTGTCATGCAGTGCAAAATTTTACAGTTTTCAGCAATCAACCAAAGCACCGAGATTTCAACTTGAGATCTTTGGTTAAATTCAACAACTGAGCTACATGTTGGGTTAATAAATAAACTTGCTCCACGTTCCAACTCAAAACTTCTTTTGTACCATACAAATTTTGAAAGTCAGTGTGCTTAGCCTTAAATGCTTGTGATAATGTTCCTTCTAACGAAACAGAATTTTTTTTGTTCACTTATAAATTATAATACAATCTTCCAAATGTTGTCAAATATAATCCAGGGTTCAATCACTGTCTTACTCATAGCCAAAAAATGACAAACATATATATCTAAGTTATCAATACTGATTTATTGAATTTAAAATTTTAAGCAAATATATTATGAAAATATAATTATTTTTATATAAGTATTTATTTCCATCAGATTTCATGATTTTTCTATTAGACGCACTTGGCTCAAGAAAAAACAGACAGGGCCTTACGTTTGTTACACCCATATAAATCTTGGATAGGGCAGACTACTTTATTCATTGATAAACGTAAAGCAAAGTGAAGACTCTCTGGAAGTTCTATACAAGCATGAAAAATAGGAGGACATAACTTAGGGGAAAAAGGAAAGATAATATAAAGGAATCAGATAATTTCTTCGAACCATATCATGTTTCGTGCTATTCCTTTCAATGCTTCAAATTTATTCAGGATGTTTTATGTGTAATGTTTTGATTATCTTCATTTTCTTTTTTAGCCATAAATTAGAGTGATAAAAGTAAACTCTAATTACATACATTTTATTTTTTGTTAGGAGCTTCATAGTTCACCTAACATTTTCTAATTGTTTCTAACAAATAGATTTAGAATACCTCCTTTGACCTCTCCCATTATTGTAACTATCCAACTATTAAAAATAAAAGAGTAAAAGTTATGAAACTTAAATAGAAGTTGTTAATTTATTACTCAGGAAATCTAGTTGAGTTGGGGTGAACACATTGGTTTTTATTCTTTGAACAGCTTCTAAAAAAGGATAAATTGTCCTCAGCTTCAGAAAAAAAAAGAATCTAACTCTGAATTTACCTCGTAAATGTGGCGAATTTTTACTGTCATTTTTTAATGCCAATTTAAAACTCTCTCATACTGTTTCTCAAAAAAAAAAAATCTCATACAATACAGGGGCCAAAATTGGGAATTAACACTAATTTCCAAACAATATAATTAGTAGGCACTGTTACAAAACTATATTTTTTATTAACATATCGAGTCTAAAAGACTCGATTTTGAGCTTATAAATCGAGTCTTTAAGACTTGATTTCAGTGTTCTGATTTAGCGTTTCTTCCACGTGGCGTCTACTTCGAAATCGAGTCTCTAAGACTCAATTTATAAGCCAAAAAATTTTTTAGTCTAAGTCATGTACAAACTGTGGGGGGGCAAAAAAATCCTGATGGGAACGTGGGCCTTGTGGGCCGTGTTAAGGAAGGCCGACCTGATCCTGGGTTTAGAAATTGTTAGTACTATGGGTCGGCCCATACGCCGAGGATCCGAGGATCCAGCCGAGAGTGACCTTATCCTCGGATGAATGTTGAAGAACTCGGGATTTCCTAGTAAAGATTAGGGGATGACATGGTTAAGGCCAATGGTTAAAAGGGGTGAACCCTAGAACGTCCCAGAAGCACCGGTGTTGAAGAAATGTCAAAGATAAAGGCTGCTACCTCCACATTAAAGACCCTGCACCTACCACCCTGGCCGCATTTATGGGGAAGTGACACCTGAACAGTGGAAGAGAAACTTCTGGTTACTATTCAAAGGCATTGAGAAAAGAAATATCTAGGCTAAGGGGAAGGTGAGGCAACACGTGTGCAAAACATTCAAAAGAATAGTATATAAAGAGCAATTTAAGGCAGAAAGAGGAGGGGATTTTTTGTAACCTAAAAAGAAAGAAAAGACTAAGAAAGGGATATAATATAAGAACAGCTCTCGGCTTATGTCCGAGGAGGCCAATTTGCAATATTCCTTATTGTTTCCAAGTATTCGAAATCTTTAGTTTGTCATTTAATCCCCACATACTTCTAACCTGGGTTTCAAGCCCACACTCTACAAATTCATATTGTTTAAGGCTCATTGGGCCTGGCCCTTGGACCGTTCTCGGGGCCAGGTGCAATTGTGCACTTACAATTGGCGCCGCGTGGGAATCTAGTCTAGAAGAGGTAGGGGTATTATGGCAGGCTTAGGCTCTCACCATGCAGAGTCACAAGGATCACAACCTAAGATCACTTTGAACGTCTTGAACATCGTAGGGATCGTGAGGAAGCGTCCATCCAGAATACCCAGGGGCTAGCCATACTCATGAAGGAGGTAGCACTACTCACGATGAGGGTTCTAAATCCATGCAGAAGGAAATCAATCGTTTAAAGAGGAAGTTACGCCGTGCTAAGCGTAAGGTTTCCCCGTCCTCTTCTAGTTCTTCCCGAGGGAAAGATAGGGGGATTGTCTACATTCAAGGTCACGTTCCCCCACCAGCGCAACATCCTCCGTGAAGAAGACGATCAACCAACGAGCGCAGGCTGCGTAAGAAGTTTCGTTCTAGGGGCTTAGGTAACGATACCATGAGTAGGGCGTTGCACCAACTCTAAATCTCCGTTTTCACGGAGGATTGAGGCTTCCCAGGAGGTTCACCCAGTCCTACGTTTACCATCTATAATGGCCGAACTGACCCCGGTGGAGCACGTGAGTCACTTCAACCAGAAGGATGGCAGTGCCACTCCACAACGAGACTTTGATGTGTAAAGTCTTCCCCTCTAGCTTGGGACCTGTGGCTATGAGATGGTTTAACGGTCTGAATCAGGATCCGTAGGCTCATTTTGGGGAGCTAACCAGGGCATTTGCTTCGCGGTTCATTACGTGTAGCGAGTAAATCCCTCGGCCATTGGACTCGTTACTATCCATGGCCATGAAGGAAGGGGAGACACTTGAAAGCATACTCCGGCCGAGATCCTGGGAGATGTTTAATGAAATAGATGGCGACTTTGATGAGGTGGCGCTTAATACTTTTAAGGTGGGTCTCCCTACTAACCACGACCTAAGAAAGTCCTTGACGAAAAAGCCTGTCCGCAGCGTACGCCGTCTTATGGATCGTATTGATGAATATAAGAGGGTAGAGGAAGACCAGCAGCAGGGGAAAGGAAAGGAGAAGGTTACCCCGCAGGAGAGAAGGGATTTAAGTTCGCAGAGATATCACAACAAGCCGAGGAGGGATTACTTCGGACAATCCGGCTTGGCAGGCACCCAGGTGTAAATACCGTGTTCGAGAACCAGTGCATCAGCGTTATTAGAAAAAGTTCGTAAAGAGCCCTTCTTTCATGGCGCAAGATGGCAGGGGGGACCTGCTAGAAGAAATCAAAACCTTTTCTGCCAGGACCATCAAGATGTGGGTCATACTACCGAGAACTGTCGGACCATGGAATCATCTAGAGCGACTCGTCGGTGAGGGAAAGTTAGAGCGGCACTTGTGCCTGGCGTAGGTGCTCAGGTCAAAGTTGGTTCAAACAATCAGAGGAACAGCAGTTCATCTCGGCCAGCATTGGGAACAATTAATGTTATCTTCGCTTGCACCCTGTAGGACCGGCTGAGGTCCCACTAGGGTTATGGCGGTTTCCCATCCGAGGGGGCGGAGGATGTGCAGATGCCGAAGAGATTAAGGAGCACTTTACCCTGCTTGGGTTTCTCAGGAGGATAAGGTAGGGACTATCCAGCCCCATGACGATGCTCTTGTGGTTACCCTCAAGAATAGGGAACTATGATGTGAGAAGGGTGATGATAGGTAGGGGCAGCGGTGCCAATATCATGTACCCCTGATCTATTTAAAGGGCTAAGATTGGAGTTGGAAGATTTAACCCCTTATGACTCCCCACTTATAAGCTTCGAAGGAAGGGCCGTTATGCCGAAGGGACAGAATCCGTTTACCCGTTTAATTGGCACCGAAACGGTGGAGGTAGATTTCATTGTTGTTGACGCGTACTCTCCAATACAGCCATCCTCGCCAGGCCATGGTTGCACGCCTTGGGAGCTTGTCTCCTCTACCTTACATGTTAAGGTGAAATTCCCTCGGGGAGCATGTTGAGGAAATCCTCGGCAGCCCAGGGTAGTGGCTAGGCAATGCATATCCGCCGCGGTGCTTCGTCGAGGCGAGAAATTGAGTCATCAACCTTGCCCATCAGGAGTCATAGCAATTAACGGCTCAGGAAGGCACCTGGAGCGATGACAGGAGACGAGGCTATTTGTGAGGAGTTAGAGAAGTTTGTAATAACAGGACTACAGAGAGGTTTTTCCAAGTTGGCATACTTTTGCCACACCAAGAGAAGATGGAGTTGTTGAAATTTCTGAAAGATAATTTAGATGTTTTTGCGTGGGACCCCTATGAGGCTCCAGGTGTAGATCCGAACTTTATTTGTCATCGTTTAAACGTCAATCCTGCCATTGTTCCGAGGAGGCAGCCACCTCGGCGATCTTCCCGAGAACATTCTGAAGCTGTGAAGGAAGAGGTTCTTAAACTCAAAAGGGCGGGGGCTATCAAAGAAGTTTTCTACCCTGAATGGTTGGCTCATACTGTGGTTGTTAAAAAGAAGAGCGGTAACTGGAGAGTGTGTGTGGACTTTACTGATCTGAACAAGGCCTGTCCTAAAGATTCGTTCCCAATGCCACGGATTGATCAACTGGTAGATGCCACTGTTGGACATCCTCGGATGAGTTTCTTGGACGCCTTCCAGGGTTACCACCAAATTCCCTTGGCGTTGGAGGATCAGGAGAAGACTGCTTTCATTACTCCAACCGGGAACTATCATTATAAGGTCATACCGTTTGGATTAAAAAACGCTGGGGCTACTTATCAAAGAATGATGACCCGAATGTTTGAACAGCAACTGGGGAAAACCATCGAAGTATACGTGGATGATATGGTGGTGAAGAGTAAGGCAATACCATCGCACATGACAGTGACTCTGGCCGACACCTTCCAAATGCTAAGGAAGTATAAGTTGCGCCTTAACGCCTCCAAAGTGTTCTTTTGGCGTGGGATCTGGAAAGTTCTTGGGATATATGATTACTCATAGGGGTATAGAGGTAAACCCGTGTATGCTTAAGGCTATTCAGAATTTGCAGCCGCCTAGGAACCCAAAAGAGATTTAGAAATCGACTTGGAATGGTGGCTGCGTTGAATAGATTTATTTCTCGGTCAGTCGATCGGTGTCGTCCTTTCTTTTCAGTTGTTGCACAAGTGGAAAGGGTTTCAATGGAACTCGGGCTGGATTTGCTTTCCAACAGCTTAAGCAATATCTTTCTCGCCCACCTATTTTATCTCGCCCGAGGTGGACGAGGTTTTATTCGCTTATCCTGGCCGTGGCTATTCACACGGTGAGCTTAGTCCTTATAAGGAATGAAAGCGGAGTACAGAGACCGATCTATGACGTTAGTAAGTCCTTGAATGAGGCCGAGGTGCGCCATCCGCCCTTGGAAAAGCACTTCGGCTGTAGTCCACGCCACGCGCAAACTTCCTCATTATTTCCAATCTCGTACCGTGGTTGTTTTGACCCGGTACCTGCCTTTAAGGCGTGTCTGCGTAGTGCCTGGTACTCCTGCAGGTGGCAAAATGGAGAACCATTTTTGGGAGCCTTCGATGTTAAATCCAGGCCTCGCACATCGGTAAGGGGACGGTCCTCGGAGACGGTGGAAGAGTTTACCTGAACCATTGATAGAAGAAACTTCAAAAGAAGCACACATGGGTGAGAGAACGAGTTCGGTGTGAACACAGACGTATCGCCCTCGGTTTGGAGAGTTCATGTGGATTGGGGCTGCTAATCAAGAAGACCTGGTGTTGGACTTGTTCTAATGTCCCTGAAGGAATTGTCTTCGAAAAATCTTTGAGATTGGCCTTCTCGGCTACTAATAACGAGGCCGAGTATGAAGCAGTCTTGGTAGGCATGCAAATGGTACATAAGATGGGTGGCAAGGAAATCCACGTGTTCTCGGACTCTCAGTTAGTGGTCGGCCAGGTCATGGGAACCATGGAGGCTAGAGACCCCAGAATGCAGGAATATTTGGCCCAGGTCAAACGCCAGCAGGCTGAATTCGACTCCTTTTCCTTAGCTCACGTTTCTAGGAGTGGAAACACTCATGCAGATTCCTTGGCTACTTTGGCAACGTCCTCGGCTCAAGGGTTACCAAGGGTTATCCTCGTTCAGGATTTGGTAGAACCTTCTCTTGTAACTGCTAACGCACCTCGCATCCATCTAATAAGGCCTGGTCCTAGTTGGATGGATTCGATCATATCTTTTCTTAAAAATGACATTCTCCCCGAAGCCAAGGTTGAAGCAGAAAAGATACGTCGAAAGGCGCCGCGTTTCTGGTTGTCCGAGGACCAGAAGCTGTACAAACGATCCTTCTCAGGACCGTATTTGTTATGTGTGCACCCTGAATCAAGAGAAGACATTATCCTTGGAGGAATTGCATGAGGGAATTTGTGGGAGCCACACTGGGGGAAGGTCTTTAGCCCATAGAGCCCTGACGCAGGGTTATTGGTGGCCTAATATGCAGAGGGAAGCTCAGGACTATGCTAGAAAATGCGATCAATGTCAGAGGTTCGCCCTAATATCCACCAACCTGGAGGGGTCCTTAACCCTCTCTCCAGCCCTTGGCCTTTCGCACAGTGGGGCTTGGACATTGTAGGGCCATTTCCGAGAGCTGTTGGCAACAAAAGATGGCTGCTGGTGGGAACAGACTACTTCACTAAATGGGTTGAAGCTGAGCCCTTAGCCAATATCCGAGATGTCGATTCGAAGAAATTCATATGGAAAAACATCGTTACTAGATTTGGTGTACCACACACACTCATCTCTGACAATGGTGTCCAGTTCGATAGTAAGGCTTTTAGGAAGTATTGTGGTGACATGGGTATCATAAACAGATATTCCACCCCTGTTTATCCTCAGGGAAATGGACAAGCCGAGGCCGTTAACAAGGGTATAGTTAACGGGCTCGAAAGAGGTTGGACGATGCGAAAGGTAGATGGGAGAGGAGCTCCTCATGTCCCGTGACGCATCGGACTACACCGCACAGATCCACTGGAGAAACGCCATTCTCTATGACTTATTGAGCGGAGGCGTTGATAAATTTTGAATTTTGTTTTCCTACTTAAAGACAAGTTCTTTTAGCCCAAGAGAAATAACGAGGGACTTCTAGAGAAAGGTCTTGATTTACTTGAGGAACGGCGTTAGGCGGCTATGCCCCTGGTCCAGATGGCCTGATCACTAGGAGAAGCTAAAACGAGGATATGATGCCCATGTGAAGCTAAGACCACTCGCACCTGGTGATCTTGTATTAAGGAAAGTTGTAGGCACTTCTAAGAACCCGGCTTGGGGTAAGCTGGGACCTAACTGGGAAGGCCCCTATCGCATTGTTTCAGTAGCAGGCATAGGATCATATAGGCTAGCCGATCTAGACGAACGGATTGTACCACGTCCATGGAATGTAAATAATCTTAGAAGGTATTATTATTAATAAAATGAGCTTTTCTCAGTTTGTATTTCAAAGTTATGAGTAGCTCTGACATTTGAAGTGATAATTTTTAAGAATCAAACAGAAACTTGGTTAAGTGTAGTCCTCGGATCACAAACCTTGTGGAAATTGATGTCTTGTCATTTGTTAAACAGAACCTTAGTTATGCCAAGTTTTGGACCTCCTACTTTGGGAAAATTAACATTTGAAGTGATAATTTTTAAGAATCAAACAGAAACTTGGTTAAGTGCAGTCCTCGGATCACAAACCTTGTGGAAATTGATGTCTTGTCATTTGTTAAACAGAACCTTAGTTATGCCGGGTCTTCTGACCTCCTACTTTGGGAAAATTAACATATGAAGTGATAATTTTTAAGAATCAAACAGAAACTTGGTTAAGTGTAGTCCTCGGATCACAAACCTTGTGGAAATTGATGTCTTGTCATTTGTTAAACAGAACCTTAGTTATCGGTTCTTGGACCTCCTACTTTGGGAAAATTAACATTTGAAGTGATAATTTTTAAGAATCAAAAGAAGAAACTTGGTTAAGTGCAGTCCTCGGATCACAAACCTTGTGGAAATTGATGTCTTGTCATTTGTTAAACGAACCTTCATTATGCGGGTCTTCGGACCTCCTACTTTGGGAAAATTAACATTTGAAGTGATAATTTTTAAGAATCAAACAGAAACTTGGTTAAGTGCAGTCCTCGGATCACAAACCTTGTGGAAATTGATGTCTTGTCATTTGTTAAACAGAATCTTAGTTATGCCGGGTCTTCGGACCTCCTACTTTGGGAAAATTAACATTTGAAGTGATAATTTTTAAGAGTCAAACAGAAACTTGGTTAAGTGCAGTCCTCGGATCACAAACCTTGTGGAAATTGATGTCTTTTCATTTGTTAAACAGAACCTTAGTTATGCCGGGTCCTCGGACCTCCTACTTTGGGAAAATTAACATTTGAAGTTATTGCTCTAAAGAATCAAACAGACACTTGGTTAAGTGCAGTCCTCGGACCACAAACCTTGTGGAAATTGATGTCTTATCATTTGTTAAACAGAACCTTAATTATGCCGGGTCCTCGAACCTCCTACTTTGGAAAAATTAACATTTACAGTTACAATTTTTAAGAATTAAACGAAAGATTGCTTAATATTTATCTTCGGACTACGGCTTTGATTAAAGTTAACTTCTGATTGTGTCTGGATGTTAATACGTTACTGTTTATTAACTCAAATCGTAAAGTTAACTTCTGATTGTGTAAGGAATGGTCCTCGGCTCTTACATCTTACTAGAAATAGAGCTATGCATTACAAGGGTTTAATCGTTATATGAGGCCCTCTCTTCTTCTTATGAGGCCCTCTCTTCTTCTTAATCGAGGCATTATTCAAATGAATTAACCATGTCACCTTGTATTAAATCTTTAATAATATACGCATGATTATGTGGAAGTTATGATTGTGCAATCCTTGGAGTTAGATTTTTATACTCTGAGAAACTTTTGATATGACTTAATGGGAAACTTTTGTAATAAGTACAAAAAGAATAAAGTAAAAGCAGACACAATCCAAGTGAAAAGTAAACGAAATCGTTCTTCATTAATCAGTTGAATATGCATTACAATATATAATTCAAAAACAAAAAAAGAATGGAAAAAGAGAAGCCCTAAGCTAAGTCCTAAGCTGTTGGAGGAGGATCTTGCTGAGAGGTACTAGTACCCTCGGTCTTTCTCAACTCCAGCTCAAAAGGAGTCATAACCTGCTTTCCTTTATCCGCTGTCTTTGTTGGAAGGACGTTGGGTTCCACTGTCTGGTTCAAGTCCTTCTCTGCATCCACTCCTCCTTCCTTTTCTTTATTGGAACCAGAAGGTTCTGTAGGATCAGGAATTTGCTGTGGGACCATTGGAGGTACAGCAGGAAGAGTTGACTCAGGGGTGGGAGTAACAGCAGGAGCCTCTTCAATCTCCTGTATTTCTAGGGGAAGCCAAACGTTCTGTACTTCCTCAAATCCGAAGATTGGGGAACTCCTGCGACGTTTAAAGCTTCCCCCATACTTTTTGACAGGAATCGCGGCATAAAGACGCGAACTCCTCTGCGGCTTGCCCGGTGGTTGCTACCCCTTCATCAAAACTTGCCTTGGCGGCGAGGAGAGAAAGTTGGAAGGAGCTGGCTTCTTTCTTCATTAACTCCGAGTTCCTTCTTTAGATCGAGCACTCCCCTTTGAGCTTGGGAGAGCTCTTCATCTCTTTCACGAAGGAGCTTGCGCGTCCTCTGATCCGGGTCTTCATGGTCATCAAATTCGACTCGACCCCATTTTCTCTCTCCTCGATCAGCCACCTCAGAGGTCAACTTCTCATTCGCAGGAGTGGGCTCGTGCCCAAGGACTTCTCGAGTTCCATCTTATTTCGAGCTTAGCGGCTATTTTCCGAGTGTCTTCAATAAACTTCTCAGCTACGAAGACCTCCTGAATAGCCTGTGGTAAAGTATGATGGAGTTAAAAAACAACAAAAAAAAAACAAACTTACTCATAAATATTGTTAAAAGGAGAAATACTTACCAACGCTAAGTCTCTTTTTAGTGAGAGGAATAGTTGTGCTTGGCCCATCTTTTCCAAGGTCTCCATGTCCTTGGGCGGCGAGAAGAGGGCGTTCCAGACCTCGGCCTTGGTGGTGGGCGTGGCCTTGTTGAACTGCCCTTATCTTGGATTGGCGAGGAGATGGGAGCGCGTCCAGCGTTAAATCGGGGGACCAGGTGGTCGGTGCTCGTCGCACTTCAGGCCCCCCTGATTTCCCCAATTTCAGGCCAACCGGGCTCTACCCTTGCCCTTGTCCAGCTTCCGCCGCGGGCCGGCGGAAGTTGTTGGCGTGGTCTTGGGGTCTTTAGTAATCGTCCCTCGTTATCCCCCTTCCTCTTCTTCTTAGGATCCTCGGTTGGTTTGGCAGCTGAGGAGGAGGAGGAGGTAAAGCTGGGGAACTTGAGATGTCCCTTTCTTTTTCTCGGCAACCTTAGCAGCCCATCTGGTGAGGAGACCCTCCATTCTTCCCATGTCTTCTTCAAATTCGTCTTCGGGAAGGGCAACCACAAACCCTGCAATTCCAGGCCTCGGTGGCTTCTTCCTCCTCGTCGGAGAGTACCACAAACTGGTTCCCGCGAGGTCTCTCGGTGTCTTCGAGATGGAATTGGTCTATCTCGTCGTCGAGTGTGTGTGAAGAAGACACTGCTCTTCCCGGAACGACAGGTTGCTTGTGAGTGCACGGCGAGAGGGACTGCCATCGGCCGGTTGTACAAAATGGTATCTCTAGGAGCGTCCCGGGAGGTCACGGTCGTCTAAAAGTGGGGCCGAAGCTGACGTTTATCCTCTTTCGTCTTCGCCGCCCGCAATTATGGCGTTCTCTATCTCCTGGAAGTCTTTGGAAAGGGGGGTGTACCCAAGGATAAGGTGAGCAGCCGAGTTGTAGGTCTTCACTAACGAACACCTCGGAAGCGAAGTTTTAAGATCCTCTGCCGATGTTCCAAGTGACTTGAGACGAGGACGCACATGTTGCTTATCTGCAAAAAAGATGTCAAAACAAACAAACTTGGTCAGATTTATATAGATGTTTAACAAATTTAAGTAAGTACGAATACGCATTTCTGTGTGTGTGTTAGGAGAAGTTGTGTTGTGGGGAGGTTAATCCTACGGCGTCGCACCTGGATCCCCCCACTCAATTGGGCAAAGCGGTTTAGTTTCCAACACGATCAAGTAGTCGTCCTTCATGCCTTTGTTTGATTTGGGCGGACGGAGAATAGCCTAACAGTGCTGGACCGAGATTTAATGTAATAACCTACTTTAGAAAGTTTGTGGGACTCATATAGGAACACGACATCGTGCCATGTGAGGTTTAAACCCATCTGCTCGTTTAGAGCATCTACACTACCTAGAACTCTAAAAACGTTTGGGAGGCATTGATCGGGACACAACCGGTGGTTGCGAAGGTACTCCCTAGTTACAGGTTTCATTGGAAGGGTCATCCCACCCTCTAGAAAGGCTATCATAGGAATGATAACCTCTCCCTCTTTCCTAGAACCAGCCACGGCTGTTGCCGGGCAGTATTTTAGCCCTACATCGCTGGGAATACGGTACTTGGCTCTAAAGCCTTCCATCCCAGCGGCGGTATCAACTAGACACTTGAATTTTCCCATTACAGAGGAACGATAGACTAGACTCTAAGAGGGATAGTGTTTGTAGTGATAGCCGAGGACAAATATCAAGGAGAAAGAGGTTAAGAATAGGAGCAAGAACTTACGAGTTTGATGGAGTGCAAATTTCCACGGTTTTCTGCAAGTAAGGAATGATGGCTAATGTCTTGATGGGATTACCCCCAGAGGAATTAAATGAAGGCGCAGGTTCCCGAAGCGTCACGACGTGCGAAAAGGCGGCCTCGAAATTATGTTTGTCCCGCCTAGAATTTCGTGGGGTGATGTGGGCCGTTGGATGTCCATCTCACCGTAGAACGTGAGGGACAAAATGTAACTGTCAGTATTGAATACGCGCGTTGTTCAAAATAAAACCGCCAAATGGCATCTTCTGGGACGCGAAACGATTTCCACACGTGCCATTACTCACAAAATAATTGGAGTAGGTTCTCGTCGGATCAAAACCCTATTTTTCTCCTCGGACGTTGAAAATTAGAGTTTTGAGGGGCTATTGTGGGGGGGCAAAAAGATCCTGATGGGAACGTGGGCCTTGTGGGCCGTGTTAAGGAAGGCCGACCTGATCTTGGGTTTAGAAATTGTTAGTACTATGGGTCGGCCCATACGCCGAGGATCAGAGATCCGCGAGAGTGACCTTATCCTCGGATGAATGTTGAAGAACTCGGGATTTCCTAGTAAAGATTAGGGGATGACATGGTTAAGGCCAATGGTTAAAAGGGGTGAACCCTAGAACGTCCCAGAAGCACCGGTGTTGAAGAAATGTCAAAGATAAAGGCTGCTACCTCCACATTAAAGACCCCTGACCTACCACCCTGGCCGCATTTACTGGGGAAGTGACACTGAGACTGGAAGAGAAACTTCTGGTTACTATTCAAAGGCATTGAGAAAAGAAATATCTAGGCTAAGGGGAAGGTGAGGCAACACGTGTGCAAAGCATTCAAAAGAATAGTATATAAAGAGCAATTTAAGGCAGAAAGAGGAGGGGATTTTTTGTAACCTAAAAAGAAAGAAAAGACTAAGAAAGGGATATAATATAAGAACAGCTCTCGGCTTATGTCCGAGGAGGCCAATTTGCAATATTCCTTATTGTTTCCAAGTATTCGAAATCTTTAGTTTGTCATTTAATCCCCACATACTTCTAACCTGGGTTTCAAGCCCACACTCTACAAATTCATATTGTTTAAGGCTCATTGGGCCTGGGCCCGTAACTGTTCTTGGGGCCAGGTGCAATTGTGCACTTACACAAACCATTCCCAAAAATACAAATTTTTTTTTTTTTTTTTAAGAAAACCCAAATCAGATTAGAGAGAGAAAGAATCCGAGGTATATTGTGAAATTGTTTTCTTCAATGGAGTCTACGATCTCAAACCCGTATTTCAACATAGAAGAAGAAGGGTTGAAACGAACGAAGCGTAGAAAAACCGAGACGCAAGATCCAGAATTGGATCCAAAACCTGAGACGATCAGATGGAGATCTGAATTGGAGCAAAGCTCGTTGAAGCTCTCCGCAAAGTCTGCCACAATTCCTCCTACTCGCCGTCGTCAGCCAAGCTCTCCTCCTCCTCCGTAGGACAACACCGCGAGATCCGAGACGCGGCGAACTGAGTCCTTGCCGTATCGGCCCCACAACCACACACAGCCCACGCCGAGCTGAAGCCACCCACACCGACTTGAAACCCACCCACCCATGGTCCCACGCCGATCTGAAGCCACCCACTCTGATCTCGATCTTCGACTGACTACAACCCATGTTTCTTTTTCTGGTTTTTTTTTTCTCTCTCTCTCTCTTTCTTCTCTGATGAGAAGGTGTAAAGGGTGTTTTAAGGGTTATAAATCGAGTCTTAGAGACTCGATTTTTAAGTGGAGCTACGTGGAAAAAATGCCACATCAGACATGATCAAACCATGAAAACCGAGTCTTTGTGACTCGATTTATTGCCCAAAATCGAGTTTTTGAGACTCAAGATGTTAGTAAAATATATTATTTTGAAACCGTGCCTACTAATTATATAGTTAGGAAAATGAGCTTAATTCCCAATTTTGGCCCAATACAGGTTACTATAGATGCAGCCCTGGTATGAACAGAAATCAATATGTATGTGATAATGTGAGTAGTCAGACACAATTATAAGAGTTGCAGCAACCTAGCTATATTGATGGTTTTTGGTAGCATCGATCCATCCAGTTAAGGCATTTATGCATTATGCCTTTGTATCAACAACACAAAGGTCTGTTAATTGATCGGAACTCAATGAGAAATTAACATAGGCACCTATGCTTTGCTGCATCAATGAAAGCAGGCTATAACTTGTGTTCCCTACATACGCTCAGGCTGCATGGCTATAACTTGTGTTCCCTACATACACTCAGGCTGCATTTAAGAGCAATAATCTCTAATTCTCTATACATATAGATATATTCAGCCATATATATTCCTAAAAAGCATATTGCTCAAAATATTTGCAAATAATATAACTAAATGAGGATAATTATTTTGAATGAGAGTTCTCAAAGTTGGTTGTTTAATGACCAAAATTGATAGAACAAAAAATTTGGGTAATTCGATATCATCCGTTAAGAAATATAAATTATAAACGTATACTTAAAAAAAAAAGAAACAGTTACATAATTACATATGAAAAATGATAATACTTAAGGTTAATATTACTGATATTTGCTTATGAATTTTCACCAACTCTTGGAAAAAAGTTTTGATAACGATTTCACTTAGAATATTATATATACTTACATCGAGTCCCTTGAATATTTTATACACTTAAATTTAGGGGTGGCAATTCATGTTCATGGGTCGGGTTCATGTCGTGTCAAGTTAAGCCATGAGTATTCAGGTAAATGAGTGACCCGAACCTGACATGTTTAGTAAACATGTCAAGAATCCTCAACTCTACCACGACTTGTTTATTAGACAAGTCGACCCGACATGACACATTTAACCTGTTTAATTAACAAGTCATGTAAAGTTAATACAAATAACTCATTTAATAATTTGTTTGATTAATAGGTCACACTTGACCTGAATATCTTGTTATCAATTCCCATATATTTAAAATTAAATTACAATTACAACCATAAATATAATAATATAATTACAAAAAAAAATGAAGCAATAAAAATAATAATAACAACAAAAACTAATACCTTTATAAGCTAAACGGATTTACATGTTGAACATTAACACAACCTGTTTGTTAAATGGGTCATATTCGGGTTGACATAACTAACCCGAACCCGTTTAGCCTTAACCCATGACTTTTTTATAAACAGGTTAGTTATGTCAGGTTTGTGGATTGTGTCAGATTTTTCCACCCCTAAGTTAAACTGAGTCTCATAGTCACCAGTTTATTTACAAACACATTATCATTTTTAAATTTACATCATTTAAGAGTGAAGCCTTAATGGCTAAATATGAACTTAATCTTAACTTATATACTAAATAATTGAACATATTTGTAAATAACTTTCTTTAGTTATAGTCCTAATTTTGGAGAATACTTATATTGAATTTATTAGTCTATTACCGCCACCTAGGGATGTCAATTCGGGTTAGCGTGTTGGGTTTGTATCGTGTCGAGGTAGGGGTATTCGACTAAATGACTCAACCCTAACCCGACCCATTTAATAATCGTGTCATGATCCTTCAACCCTAACCCGACCTGTTAATAAGGCGGGTTGACCTGACCCAATGCATTTGACACGCTTAATAAACGAGTCGTGTTGAGTTGACACGAATGTAACACAACCCATATCAACCTACATGACATTAAATATAACATCCATCTATAAATAATTTTTTTTACGTTCCAAAAGTAATGCATACACTTAAAGCCTTCAACTCACATGCAAAATAATATAGTTCAACAAATATATAACATTCGTCTAGAAATAAGTTCTTTACACTCCAAAAGAAGTACACACACTTCAGAGAGAGAAAGAGCAATAACCGGTTTAAGAGTTGACACTTTGAGTTTAAGAATTGGGCGTGAGAAGAGTAGTACGGCTGAAAAAAAAAAAAGGAAAAAAAAAGATATTTATAAGCAGGTTTAGAGATTTAGGGTTTGTAGGGTTTAGAGATCTAGGGTTTGTAAAGTTTCAATTTTCAATTATATCCCTTGTAAATTTTTGTAATTATTCAATTTTCTTTTTTAATTTAAAATATAAGTTGGATATAAAAGATATTTGACAAATCTAAAATAAAATGAATATGTATTTGTTATACGAGTTAAACGGGTTGTGTTAAGTTGGTCATTTTGGGTTGACACAAATAAATTGGCGTGTCAAACGTGTTTATTGCGGGTTACATGAGTTGACTTGCTTATGACACATTTTTTATCGTATCGCTTTCGGATCGACCTGTTTATGACCCAAACCCATTAAGGCCAAGCCCTAACTCGAAAAAACCCGTGTCGAGTTCGTGTCATGTTTTCAGATTGGGTCGAACATTGATGCCCCTATCGCCACCTCCTTTCTTTGAGAACATATACCTAAATTATTCATGTATGAACACTAATATAGATAAGATTGTACACACTCTTCACGATTCGTTGTAGTTAAACCCAATGCCATTTTAAATTAGGATAATTTAAATAGGAGTAGTTTAAATTATATTGTGAAAAAAACCCCCTAAAAGACCTTCTATTGATTCCATACAATAGAATCTTGTCACATTAGATTTATTTTTTTAATATAGTAAAACATATAGTTTTATATACAAACACAATCCTAATTATAAATGCCTACAAACACATATACATAAAGCCTATATTTTTAACTCAATAAAATGATGATAAAAATATTACAAATTGCGTGTGTGTATATGTTGATGTGGTGCTAGTCACGGTTATTGTCATGTTTGTACTTGTTAGCATTGGACAATATGCGATACATATCCAATTAAACCCAAAAAGTGTCATAACGTACTTTCATAGTGGCCATGTGAATGAATCTTATGTTACATAAATGTGTATCATATATAAATTGTATTGATATATAGTTATTATATTTGTTTAGATTGTTTTTGCTAATATTTGAGCTTTTATTTGAGTCCAACCGCTTGTTGGACTTGTTTTTAACACAAATTTATTGGGATATACAATTTCATCCAATAAAAAAAATATGCATGTTTTTTTTTTCCTCTCTCTCCCTACAAAATTTGGACCACATTTTTGTTTATAATAAAGTGGACTACTTAATGTCTATTTTATAACTATATTTTCATAGCTTTATTAAATATTATTACATAAGTAAAGATGAAATTAGTCAATAGTTAAATACGTTTTAAATTTATAATAAATATACTTTTTGTATAGATGCGTTTATTACTTCTATAAATTTTATAATGGTCTTGTTACTGAGTGCTTTATGGTATAAGTTAAGAAATTATAAATATTATTCAACTATGATATGCAATGCATATATATTATAGAAAAAAAAATTGGTCAATAATTTGTTGGTTTGCATGATAGAGGAAAAAATAAATAATGATTATATGTACTATTTTTAATATTTGCAGACATTTTATATATATAAAACGTAAATTAATGGAGTATATAATGCACCTTAACTTGTGCCCTTTAAAAAAAAAAAATTAGTTAATGTTATTCTTCAACATGAGGCTCACAACAATGTGATACATAAAAAAGAGTGTATTAGGCAAGATTTTATTGGAGAATGTAATTAATAGTTTTTATAATAAAAAATTCCTTATAGAATCAAATTTAAATATATTCATAAAAATGGAAAAAGCCTAAATTTCTACCAAATATATCTAATAATTGGAAGCTTGTAATTCTCAACCAAAAAAAAAAAAAATCTTAATTTTTACTAAATGTAGAAAAATAAATTCAACCTATCTAAACCCTACAAAAAAAAAAAAAAACTAATAACATTAATTAAAGAAAGTTTGAACTTATCGCTTCTACTCTTAATGGTTACTATTTATCATTAGATTAAGATACTAATTGATTTTTTTGTATAAATAGTGGTCAAATCACAAAAATTTTATTTAAAGAGAAAAAGGCATTTTAAATAGTTAAGCCAACTAAAACTCACATATTTAAAAACATTAAATCAAATAAAATCCTTGTTATCTTCCACAAGAAAAAAGAAAAAATTATTTATAACTTGATAATGGCAGCATTGTAAATGAAAGTGAATATGGGGAGTTAATGTAAAGGATGATGAAAAGGAGAGCACTAAACTCCCTGCTAGTCCTAGTGATGTAAGAATATATATATATAGGTTTTCTTTTCTCCACCACCCAAATGGCGAGTTGAGAACTCAGTCAAGTCTCCCCACTTATCACAAACTTTTCAAAAAGGTGTTTTTGGGGGTTATTATTTTAACTTTGTTTAAAGCAAAGATTTGAGGGCATTAAGGATTTAACTAATGTGATCAGACTTATTGGTCCGTACCAGTAATGATGTGTCTCTTTGCTTCCCAACCTTATTTTATTTTATTTAGTATATAATTAATTTACTTATTACTATATGAAATGAAAGGTACTACTAGCATTTGATGGGCCATGGAAGCAGCAGCATAAACCCACTATGATCCCTCCACTGGCAAACAGAGTGGGTACAGAGGAGACCAGTCATTTGCCCATTTTCATTTATTTATAGATATATGGAGCACTACTCTTGTTTAATGGTGATATATATGATGATTAAGTCCAATTACTTGGAAAGTAATATCTATTTCTTATGATCAAATCTGGATGAAAAATGTAATATCAAATGTTATTTCTGTACTATATGCTGATTTTAATAGCCTCCCTTAATGTAATTTATCGTCTTTTTTTTTCCTAAAAAAAAAAGGAAAATTAAAAGATATGGGTATCACTACTGCTATTGATAGAGAAAAGTTAACCGTTGCTTTAAAAGCACTATTTTATGAAATATTTTTATATAATTTTTATGAAAAAAAAAAACTTGATTTTTTTACAATTTTTTTTTAAAATATAAAAATGCTATCAAAACTTTCTTATAATAACTCATTACCTGAGGGCATCCATTAACGTCACCTTATGTTTGTATTCTCATTTTCCCCTTTGGTTTGTTCTGTGTTGCATTTGTTCAATTCTTTTTCAAGTAAAACAAAAACATTATAAAAAAAAATGTGTGTGAAATTGGGCTAGCATCTTATTATAACAAGATATGATCGAAAAAGACAATATTTAATTATTTATTATCATCGGAAATCTTTCTATGTTTCTATCCAATACATGACATGGCAGGATAATTTAGGGGAGGGGGGGGGGGGGGGAAGACTGGAAGAGTAAAGGAGAGGAAGGTCAAAGAATGAAAGTTAACCAAAGCATAAATTAAATATATTTTTGTTTTTATATTTTGTTTTTAGTAATTGAAAATAGGCTTTACATTACGCAGAGTTGGGTTTTTAAATGTATACCTATATATATTTTTGGAAAAAAAATGTAAAGTGCATTGTCTAAATTTGACCAAAATTCATTTAGGTATTTAACTTTGTTTTCTTCTAATCAAGTCCTCTAAGTTGTATGTTTATTCAATTAAGCCCTCTTCATCAACTTCTATTAATTTTTTATATAAAATTAAGGAAAATATTTTTTAATAGTTAATTTAAAAATTTTAATTTAAAATTCTTTAAGAAAAAAATAAAAAATTGGACAATTTTCAATAGCTTTAACAGATTTTCGGCAACAATAATTAGCTCGAAGGATCATTCAAAACTATCTTATAAGATTTTCCTTGAAGTTTTGAGTACAGAGCAAGTTTGCAAAGTAGCAACATTAAATGAGTTTGGCAACAAATCCATCCACAACAGTTTTTTCAGTATGATGGATTTTCATTCTGAATTTCAGGACATGTATCAGCATAGTGAGAAAAAAAAAATTCAAATCTAGCTTAATCATTTTGATAATTTCTAATAACTAATAAGTCAGTGTTTGATTGTGATTATTAATATTCTTATATATTTTCACATGCAATAGTAAATCTCTTACGTACTAAAAAAACAATTCAATAAATTAAGGGTCTGATATGGAGATTGAAGAGTACTCATCTTCAAACAAAAGATTCAAATATATATAATAAAATAAATCATTTAATTTGCTCAATCAAATTGAGAAAACTTAGAAATACATCCTTTTCTTGTCCTTTTTTTTTTTGGTGCTAATACATCTTTTTCTTGTACTTTTTTTTGTGTGCTAATACATCCTTTTCTTGTACTATGTAACATATTAGATCTATAGAATGATATTTGTTATATTAAAACCATTGAAAGTAGTCAATGCTGATGAGACATTGCCTTTTTTTTTTTTTGCTAAACTGATGAGACATTGCCTTATCATATATAAACTGTCCCACTTTTATAGCTACACTTTACTTAAACTTCATATTCTATCTTTCTAACCTTTGATTTTAAATAGCCAAGTTGCCTAACTAACCTAAATGGTCCAAATTTTCATCATAAAACATAGGAAAACACATGTTTGACTTTTACTTCTAGGTCAAAAAAATGTTTTTTTTCCCTTCAAGTTTATCTATGGTCATCTTACTTGTTAAAAGTCAAAGGTGTCAATTTTCTTACATTAAGTAACTATCATTTCGTACGATACAATCCATAGACTAAGTTGAACAGATTGGTATGAATCTAGGACGAGAAAAACACTAAAATATAGTACTAAACAGTAGCTCCAATTATGGTGGGTTTGAAGCCAATAGCTTTCCTCATTGATAAGACTTTTTAGTTTGTGCATACTACTTTTGTTTGTCCTAGTACATGCTACTCTCTGCACATTTCTTATTTTTGGTTGAATCCAGATCATATAGCACATATATATATGCATGGTACATGCATAAAGGTTGAACATTTTAGATGGACCTAAACTATATATGTTCATTTATATGCTTCTTTCATGATTTTGTTTAGCATACAGGCTTTATGAAAAGGCTAATAAGGGGCTCTTCGAGAAGCACAGAAAATCAAACCACTAAAGTTTCAATCAATGTCTTATATTAATTAATTAATTTTCTAAACAAATAGTCAAATATAAGCAACACCCTACAAGGTGTGCTTGCTTAAATTTCTTCCAAACGCATGACACCTGTAAAGTTCAATCATCTATGCCAACATTAATTGATTAGCAATTTTCCTAAACAATTCAGCATAATTGGGTCACTCACTCTATGGTTGGTACAAGGCAATAAAATCAAACACTTGGTATTCATTAAAGAAAGAAAAAGAAAATCAATTCCTTGGTTGATGTCATGTCACTCCAAAAGTAAAAATTAAATTGAAGTGTTTGGAAAAGAAGAAAACTTTCAAACCAATCCAGGACTTAAAATCATCCAACCTACATAACCAAATCTATTTGCTTGAATTTAGTACATCAAAATCGTACAATAATGGTCCCCAAATTGAGTGATAGGCACAGAAAGATCTTTAAAATAAAATAGTGAAAAAGGAAGGAATAAAAAGGAAAAATGTGAAGAATAAGGGAAATGGGTGGGTGTACTATGATTCTCATCCAAATCATAGTAATGTCTCCTACCCCAATTACCAACATAGGGTATATGAATGAGTCACCAAGCAGCGTGTTCTCGCAACCCCATACTCAATCACTTGCCGGGTTAAAAGAAGCCAACATTAAATTAATACCCCAATAAAACCCACTTTATTAAATCCACCAAAGTTTTATTTTATAAAAAAATATTATAGAAACCACTACCATAATAAGTAATTAAACTATAGGTTATAGCTATTGAGTAGCATGGCATACTATAATAGTAGAACGTGGTGTGAGGAACAAAGAAAAAGGGTAAAGAAGTTGAAAGATGAGAGGGAAAAAAAAAGTAGTATATAAGTTTGAGTAGTTCAATGCAAGTGAGTGAGAAAGAGAGAGAGAGAGAGAGAGAGAAAAAGGGTTTTTGAGGGGCCAAGTTGTTGGATGACAGAGTTTGTGACATGCTCGAGAGAGAGAGAGTATTGGGAGGCAAGGGCACGTGTCATGGTTGAAAGAGAGAGAGAGAGAGGCTGGGCTGAGATATCGATATGAGTGAGTGAATGAATGAATGGTAGTGATGACCAGAAGACCAGAGCATGTGTCGCGGTCTTCGTGAAGGGGCATCAGCCCCATAATGCTATAATGCACTATGCTTCTGTTGTTGTTGCTGTTGCTGTTGCTGTTGCTCGATCTACATACTATTTACTAGTTTACTACTGTTGTTTTTGCTTTGTTATTTGTGGTACGTGTACTTATTTCTCCTACTACACCTTTACTTCCTCAGTACCCTTCGCCCTTTTGTTTTCTACTTTTTCATATTTCAATTTCAATTTGGTCAATCTACTGTATTCCAGGTCCAAACTGCCGTTCTATCATTTTCTCCCCACTTAACCACAATTTACATTTGTCCAGTTGTGAATGAACTACATTTTAACAATGTTATGTTCATAACATTTTCACAATTGTTAGAGATATATTAGCTCATTAATCGCAAACTCTTAGCGTGATGGTCATTCTACATGTACAAAATTATTGTGGGGTGAAGGAGTAAGAGCTGGAGTTCAAGTTTTCAGAAAGAAACTTCACATACACACACACACATATATAAAGATATATTAGACCAATAATATAGACCCAAGCTTAATCTTACTTTCGTGTGCAAACCAAGTCTTCTATTATAATTTATACTTCAAGCCTATTAACCATAATTAGTGTATAGTTAGTCTTTGATTTAGCCTACTATATATATATATATATTTATGTTGAGTTTATTGTAAAACAAGATTTGTACTTTACTCTTATAATAAAGATATAGTCTTTCAGGATTTTTTTTGTGGCCATAGGTCGTCAGGGTTTTCTCATGCTCTTGTATTACTCTATTTTGTGTTTTTGCTTTTGTATCTATTTTAGCATATTTAATATCAACAAATCTTATGACAAATTGTTATTGATTGGTAAAAAAAATGATGTTAGCGGTGAGACAAATTTAAAACCAATAACAGTTTGCCATCTAGAAGTTATTGTAAAAATGTTGTGAATACAACATCATTCTTACTTTTTACCAAATACTTATGATGGACCTATGTGTAAATAATGAAATTCAATCACAAATTTACATATGTTTAAGTTGTAACAAAGTGTGTTGTGGTAGAAGAATTGAATTACAATGAGTGTGTGTTCTATCCTTTACTCAAAAAATAAAAGTTTTAAATGATATACATAAACAAATAAGCTAAAAAAAAAGTAAATGAAAAATCTTAGGAGATACAAACTAATGTCTACTTCAATCATCACACATCTACTAATTGTATTGATCAATTCATGATATGTTGTTCATTCATGTGAGTATGAGTTTAATGCTGACTTTTTATAACTCCCCCCCCCCCCTCCAAAAGAAAGGGAAGGAGATGTTCTATATCAAAGCTCAAATTATGTCACAATCATCATGGTGAGAAGTTGAGAAATCTTTTTGGGGATTACATTTTTCCATCCAAAACTTTCATCCCATTTACAATGTCTTCAAAACTATCAACTTGCACAATTGTCGCTCCTATTTGAAATGATTGTCTCAATATGCCCCTTGTAGTTTAAATTAAGCACTAAATTAATGACTAATGAGATGGAAAGTTGGTCTAATTATGAAATTACCCTCATTGGTTGCAATGAAAAAAATTTTTGTTTAATTTAACTCTCAAAATTTGGATAGTATGGTATGGCGTATATGATATTATGATTATTGATACAACTCTCTCAAATTGGGATTCAATCAAGCAAATTAATAATCTGGATGACATTAGGGCGTGAAATTTGCCCTTAAATTCTGGAATTTTAATTTTATCAATATATATTTCAAGGGTAATTTACATGGTTTTTCAATTCAATTATTTAACAAATAATGCTTGCAAAAAATTTACATTGCAACAGAGTTAAGACTATAATTTTTTTTTTTATCAATATATATATATATTTCAATACCTTGTAAAAATTTTACATTGCAACAGAGTTAAAACTATAAAATTAGTATTAGTGAAGTTGAAAGTATCCTCCTCGTTCTTAGTATGATTTGTTTTTGCAAAATTAATGGACGTTTTACGATAGAGAGACAGTAACTTAGGACTTATCAATGCATTGCTTCCTCTCTCTTTTTTCCTTTTTTTTCCCCAATATTTTGATTCTTAAATTGATTTGTTCTATTTGTAAAAGCATCTGATGAGATTGAATTTAAGAATCATGTGATCCTGGCTTATAAAAGATGAATTCCCTGGTTGACAAAAACGTTTTGGTCAATAACAGAAATGGAGTTAAGACTACATCAGTGATGGGGCTATAAATTTTGTCAGAATGGCATGTTGAATATATAAAAAAAGCTGTTCTTTTCTTCTTCTTCTTTCATATATATATATATATTTTATAGAAAAATATATGTATTACATATTTACATGATTTCATATAACTAACTTTTTTATATATAACAAAAATAATTACATCAAATTAGTTTCATTCAATCATTTTATAAAATTGTGACATCTTTTAAATGATATTGATTAATGTAAGGCCACAAAGTTCAGTGGCCCAAACCCACTTAGAATAATGGAGCTCGTACCCCCTCACTAGGTCCAAACTAATAGATATTTGTTAAGAGAGAGTGGATAAAAACAAGTAGCTTAGTCTAAAGATTCAACTGAAGCTCAAGTTAAATATATTGAAGGTTCTTTTGAAACTCGCTCGAGGATGATGTTCTTGTGCTAGGATATACACTGCCCTTCTTCTTTCTCACTATCACTGTTCTTGTTCTAATATCTTTTCCTTGATTTTTTTCCCGAATGCCTTCATTTGGAAGTTCCCTTCCTTTATATACTCATCAGTTTCTTGCATCCTAACCCTCCATCTACGATCCTCTAGGCCTTCCTCAGGACAATTGTCCCCCTAGATTTCTGTTGAAGGTGGTAGAAAGAGCTGCTTAGTTGTAAATCTACTGTTCATGGGTCATTTTCTCATTAATGCAGCTGATAAAATTGTTGTCAGTCATTTAATGCGGAGGCAGTAGGTGAACTTTCACAGGAAACTTCTTTCATGCCTTGACTCTCTCTCTCTTAGCGCCATTCTCTCTACTCGGACTTCTAGAAAGTATTTTGTCTCTTCCCATCCTATCATTGGGGGAACTCACTCCTTGGGCTTAAAGGGCTTCCATTCAAGGAATGGATGATGGTCACAGCGGTTTTATTTTTCCTCGGTCCTCGGGTCCTCACAATTAATATTAATATTCTTTAAATATTTTTTATCGATATTTTCTGTTAAATAGATTAAGGATTATACAGTTTAGTGAATATTAATATTCTTTTTGGAATATAAAAAAGCTTCTATTAAAGAGATTTACATTCAATTTTTAGGAACATATATCTTGAACATGTTTTAATTTAATGAGTTATGTACTTATGTGTAGTATAGGACTATTAAAAGGAAAAAAAAGAAAGAAAAAGAAGAAGATAAATTAGCCATTTATATACACTTATATTATTTTAGAAAAACGTATGCCTTGCATTCATTTTGGTTTAATGAGTTACTTTTTTTTTTTGAGAGAGTAGTTATTTATATAAATAAAGTAAAATTTATTTTTAATTCTATATACTTCTTATTTTTTATAAATATATTGGAGGGAGAAGGGGGATTTTCAAATGCCCGCCCCCTTTGACGATTGATTATATATGCTACTATTTTTATTATTGTGAAAAACACACAAAATAATAAAATGCAAACTACACCACAAGAAATCAATTTTAATTTGATTCAATCAACTCCATGGCTATATTTATAGTTAATGTCAACACCAACTGAAATTTACTATTAATGATATGGATAACAGTGACATAACTAATTCTCATAAGCATACTCATAGATTCTCACAAACAATATTCATAAACTGTTAACACAAACACACTCATAATCCCTCACAAATGCAAATAAACCCAAATTCATTACACCCAAAACAAAACTCTCAATACTAACTCAAAACTGTGACACTTACAATCTTAGAGTCTCAATATACCCAATTGTGCTATTTCATTCAAACATTAGACAAAACTCTCAACTCGATTTTTAAAACAATTTTTAAACACCCATGCTAACTTCTTCTGGTTTGATTGTTGGTAATTGTAATTTTCTACCATGATCTCACTGAATATAATCAAATCAAGATGTTTGAGGTTGAAATTATTACTCCTTTGCTAGAGACTATTAAACAGTTAAAAATAGTTTCATATTTTATTTTATTTTTTTCTAAAATTTTAAGTAACTCCTATTGTATTTGTCATCTGTATTATTTATTCCCAATTTTTTTTTAAAAAAATTTTGTTATTTTTTTTCCATTTATTGTCTAAATATATCTTTCTTAAATTTGAAATCACTCTTAATCTTAATTAAAGTAGAACGGTTAGTGTAAACTAAACAAGCAGAACAGTTTTACCTATGACCCACTTTATAATTTGCTAACCTTTATCTCGAGGCTGTGTATTAAACAATTGAAATTTCACAATCAATCAGATAATCTGACTTGCAAAAAGCCATGCCTCGTGCTGAATCGAGGCATGAGCAGCCAATCCAAAGCGTCAAGAAGAGCTTTTCATGGACACTCGATCGGTATATGTTTTGCTGGATCTGATACTGCAGAGATTTACCTCCAGTGACTTCTAAAATTTTATATTTTATAATGACCTCGCATGGTAATGCTCTATTTTTTTAGTCACTACAGGTCATATATGATGCAAGCAATAGAAGGGCTTTTATTAAAATAATAATAATAATATAAAAAAACTTTAATTGTTTAAACATTGCAGAAAAATTGAATAGAGCAGTGTGTACAAAATGATGGAGATAAATGGATAATCCTCCTGTCTTTCTCCAATCATTTTTAACATTGTGTACAAATGAGTCCAAAATAAGTTCGACAAATCAAAATTTAACAAAGGCCTTAACTTTATCGGAGGTATGTTGTTATGGCCTTATGGGTAACAAGCTTTGTTACAAAGTCAGTTGCTTGATTTCCTTCACTAAAGAAATGAGTTAGCTCTAAATAGGATGTTGAGCTCATGAAGGATCTACAGTTTATAGGATTCCATTCTTAGTTTATTTTGACTTTAAATATTTTTTGATTAAATTGTAAATTGTAACCTTTAAATTTAGGGAAATTTTGATTTTGTCAGCAAAGTTTAAACATTTGAAAATTTGTCCATAACATACCACCTTCACTCGAAATAATGTGACTTTAATAACAAAACTATGTCGTTTTGAATACATATAAAAAACTTAAAATTTATTTCCTTTTTTCTGTTTTTATTAAAGCATTCACATCCGTTCGTATATAATAGAAAAATATGTAGAATTTGCTCAATTTTGCTTAAAAATGACTCACATAAGTCTATGTATAATTTGTGTAAATTTATAAGTTTGCTATATTAAGTAATAACCATGTAAATTTATACTGACACTATTCATTTTGTATTTAGTTATTTATTATTTTTTTATGAATCTCATGGATGAGGGTGTATTTAGTTGTTTATTCCTTCTTTACGAATCTCAAGGATGAAGAAGAGAGTGGATGAAAGTTATTATGTGTGAATAAAGATAAACAATTTTAAAAATCTAGAAATTTTGATATATTAATGAAATGTAATGTAAAATAGATAATTTGATGTGGAGTGTTTTCAAAAGTAAGTATGTAATGAGTGTTTGGATTTAGAGTTTTCAGCCTATGTTTGCGTTTTTTTTAGTGTAGCTCCTTTTGCATTGTTCATGGTCCATGAACAATGCATTAAGGCTTATGAACAGTAACTTTTTAATTATTTTTTTATCGGTTTCAGTTTTCAGCAAAATAAACGGTATCCAAATGGACTGGTAAAATAGAAAAAATAGGTTCTTTTACTAAAAATAGATATAAATATGTGCACGACCTGATGTAAGAACTTTTAGGCTTTTAGCTTAAAAAATATTCCCATCCCATCGGTCATATCTATCAGCCAAACCCCTTTCAAACACAGCCATGACCAAAACCCAAATTTCGGATGGGTTTGGATTGGGCGCGTCTGCGTCTCAGCCCCCCCTTTTTTTTTTTTTTTGCTGGACACGCACTTGTCACTGTTCATTAGCCATGAACAGTGATTTTAAGCCAATAAATAGTGATTTTAGGCGTGAACAATGTTTTTTACGCATTAAAAATTATTTTGCTACAGTATTTTTTAGTTTTCAGTTTCAATTTTCAGCTGTATCCAAAAGGACCAAGCCACCCAGAAAGAAAGAAACAGTCATCACATTTCATCAAAGCAAAATAATGAAATACGACGAATCAAGAAACAATTTCACATAATTGACATCTTTATAAATCGTTTGTCAAACGCACAGATCCGAGCAAGAGGTCAATCCAAATTCCAAAGCAAGTTAACGAGAAAGCAATTGAAATAAGTCACAAAAAAGCAGGTAAATTCCATTCAATCCTAACTTTTTTTTAAAGACAAACTCCGAGTGAATTGTAATTCAATGAAAGCCATAGAGATTGTATCTGCAAGAGAGAGAGAGAGAGAGAGAGAGAGAGAGAGAGAGGAACTATGTTCGTGTTCGTTTATCACTGGAATTGTTAGGAATAGTACCTTAAAAAAAAAATTTAAATATATTTTTAATAATAGTGTTCAATTTGCTATGATCATGTCGGACATTATAATTATAAATTCATTTATAAATAGTCAATGGGTTACATCATATGTGATTTAGGTGCGCTAATGACATTAACATACATAAAATCTAAATAACAATTCCCTTGTAACTCATAAATTTTAATTTGTAATCAATGAAAATTTTGGACAATTCATTATTTTGGAAAAACTATATAATATATCAAACATGACAATCTATCTTCATTGTGAAAGTGGAGCATTTTGATTAATATGTTGATGCATTTAGAATGCATTGAACAAATCTATCGTGAGTTATTATTCTCTAGACTATTGCTACTTGAATAATTAAACCCACAACTACTAAGAGCATTCATTCTCAATCATGAGAGGATATGATGGATTCAAGTGTGAAATGTGAGTTGCTTTGATATATTTAATTAGAGTGAGGTCTTGTATGGTCAACTTTGATATATTTTTGAGTGAGATCTTGAATGGTCAAAACCTTGATACGGTTTGCTAAATAAAAAAAAATAAAAAACTTGCTAAGTTGTGTAATTGCATATAGCATTGTGGGAATACTATTTCTTAATATAGATTCCATAATCTTGAAAAGAGACAATAAATATCCACTTAATATAGATTATTCATAAAATCACACTCAATCATTTTAGTATAGATTTACTAAAATATATATTATATGAAAATGTATTTTAAGAGTATAAAAATAATCAAGAAATAGAATTGAAAACTCAATCATTTTACTTGATACCCACAAGTTTGTACTTTGTAGAGACTAGAAACCAACAAACACCACCGTAATGAGTTTGACTAGCTAGTTAAACTCATTTTAATTGATTTCTCTTCCTTTTTTTTTTTTGCCCAAGCACATAGGACACTTCTTAAATTCTAAACAAGAGGAGCAATTTACTGCATTAGTGATAATACGAGAGAGAGAGAGAGAGAGAGAGAGAGAGAGAGAGTTAACAAAATATTATAAGTTGTTAAATTTATTGAAGACGTGCATTGAATACTTTCTAAGTACAAGGCATTACTATCAACTTCCTGTTAGAAAATGGATTACAGGTTTCTCTTCCGTGTGTGCTTGAAACTCAGTATAAGTTGCTCCTATTTTCCAAAACTAAATAGAGTGATATTACAATTCAATCAGTGATGTTTTGACAACACAGTTTCACATCTCTTTCTGAAGAAACCTTTGACATATAGAGCAATTTCAAGTCCACATTGGTTTCTAGTTTGAGAAAGATGGGAACCATATATGGAAAACTACAAGCACTACCTCTCTCTCTCTCTCTCTCCCCCAAGATTTTTATTCTCTGCCAGTTTGGTTAGAGCGCAATCGGTTGACTCAGGTTTTGCTTTTGTTATCTGAAGTGCAACGTGGTCTAATATTTCAAATATATATAATCAATCATCATTGTGAACTAGAAGAATTATATAGGCGTAAAAGCATTATACATTGCATGCCCTAGATAGCGTGAAGGTTCAATATTCATTGAGGGTCCAAATTCAGTAAGAAAAATCTGTTCAGTTTGACCTACATATATAGGAAGTGAAGAAATATAGTCACTTTCACGTAGTGTTGGTTTTGTGCGTGTATCTCTTCGAAAATATTGTGCTGGTAAGATTTGATAAGTTGGTACCAGCAGCAAAAAATTTTGGTAGGATCTAGCTCCTACAATTTTTGACTTATTATATATCCAATTTTTTTTACTTTTTATTTTATTTTAATTTTAGATAGAGGCATTATATCTACACGGCCAAAAATGGTTGGCCTTCAAGTTCCACTTTGAAGGAAAAGTTTCTACCCTAAGTGCACCACTTATACTCTGAATAAATAGATGATAATCAAGCTCAAAATAATATGATTTTGACTACTAAAACAAGATATATATATCTCATTTCTTAATTAGAGGGAATGAATCTTGATAGTAATAATCTTTGAGAAAGAGATGCTGCAGCTTAGTTACGTAGACAAGTGGTAACACCTCTAGTAGTCTAGTCACAAGTGTCCATCATATCTCAATCTCATTGTTAATTAGAGGTCTTTAGGCTCTTGGTTACGTAAACAATTAGTCATACCTATTGTGTCAATCTCATTGTTTATTTGAGATCTTTGGGAAATGTCTGATGTCAATCTCATATATATTGGAGGTCTTTCTTCTTTAGCAAGTTATATAGGATGGTTTTTATTCTCTCACAGTCCATTTTTTCCACTTGCACCTTTATGTTTTAAATGTGAACAATTTTGTTTTACATTTTTAAATGTGTACATTTTCATATCAATTGTGAATAAATAGAATAATGGATATAAACGAATGTGAAATGATATTTAGTCAATATTGATATCAACATAAAGATGGTGGTCTAATTAGTATTGGTTTTACCCTTTAGAATTTTGGTGGGCAGTAGGTCATGAGAATTCAACCCGTGCACAATGGGACATGCTTCCATGGGATTATTTCCACACCATCAACCTAATGTTCATTAGTGTCTTCAGTAGGCTATGTATGGCAATGCTCAACTAGTTCCAAACAAGTAGGATGGTACCATGGTCATGTCCAAGTAAGAATGTCACTTTCGCAGGCCCCTCCTACCTTTTTGGTTCCTTACTCATGCCTTTGTCATATGATTTTGTTTGATGTCCTTGCAACTCATATTAACATGCTTTGTTAGGCTTTGTAACCTTACTTTAGAAATTAAATGGTTTACTTATTGGGTCAGTAACCGAAATGAGACCAGAGCTCATGAACTCACAATTCCAGCTATTCTGGCCCATCAATTTGTAGTAAAGATTCATGACAACTGAGGCACATGGTGCATTAGTGTATCGGGTAAAAAGCATGGGCCATCTTTTTATATAAGCCTACGGTCCACCTTCTAATTAACATTAAAATTTTTTGAAGAATTCGTAAGATAGCAAATTAAGATGAGTTCCCTCAGCCAAGAACAAATCAAATAGGACTTTCAGGTTAAGTGGTGTGGGACGTTGGTCTTGGGTTTATTGGTACCTACGCATTTGCAAGTTCACCCCCACAAATACTGAATTGGCCAAGTTCTACATTTCCAAATTTCAAGTGAAATGAAGAATGTATGAGTCATGATTTAAAGTTGAGTAAATCTAAGGTTTAGATTGTGTCAATTCATTTAAAAACTTACAACTCAAGTTTAGTTTAGTTTAGTTTAACCATAGTTAAATTTAATTATGGTTAAATTATAAATGAGTTGATACAATCTAGACTTTAGATTTATTCCACTTTAAATCATAATCCTTAAAGGGACGCTCTCTATTTCACTTTGAAATGAAGAGATCCTAAGATCCTTATCCAATATGGATTGGCGAAGTTCTAACTTCTAAACCATAAACAAAGGGAGAGAAAGTTGCGTAACTTAAAACCAAGATATAGATGGAAAATAATTTGAAAAACTATAAACTATTTTGAGCAGAAAAAGTTGAAAGGGTTCATCTATCTATACTATACTATTTTTTTGGGTAAATGTTAATAATTTGCATATATTATAATTTAGAAATATATATATATATATATATATATTTTTCAAACAAATAAAAATGATAAACTTTAGAGATAAGAAGTAATAGTAATTTCTTTTTTGAATGTGAAGGAAAAATTTTTTAAATTTTAGGATTTCTCTTTTTAAATTCAAAATGAAATTTATTATTTGACATTTATGACTCTATTTTTAAATGAAATTACCTTTCATAAATGAGAGTATTTTTGAATCACATAAAAATCTAATTGAAAGAGGGAAATCCTCTTATATATAGTATATAATATATTATAGATATAAGAGGATTCTCCTCTTTCAACTGGATTTATTCCCTAAAATTTAGCACTTTTTATTCTTTTTTCACATGAATAAAAGAAAATACTCCCAATTTAAAACATAAAAAATGAAAAAACTAAGTAAACTCTTAAAATTTAGCCTTCATTTCTCTCAGGTTCATCTTATTTTTCCTACCCAAACTTTTCTTAATATCACTACACCACTTTCAAACATACGTTCAAAATCAAAATTATTGCTTATCTTTAAAGTTTATCGTTTTTATTTGTTTGAAAAATAAAAATTTATATTTCCAAATTATAATGATGCAAATTATTAATATTTATATAAAAAAAATAGAAGAACCTTTGAGTATGTACGCGCAACATGAGTGCTTAGAGACCAGTTATATATATATATAGTTACTTCCTAGACTTGGAAAATGGAAGTCGTTTAAAAAACTCATTAGGCCAACTAGGAAACAAGGCTTTATTCATCCAAGGAATCATAACCAAAGCATTCCTAAATTTGAGTAATCCAATGGAGACCATTGCGGACCATTTTTGAAGTACTTTAGTTTAGGTACACTCTTTGAGGTAAGAATAAAACACATATAACCAGAATTTATTAGTACTTGTTCTTTGGCCGGTGGATAGTGGTAGGGCAAGAAAAATTCATCATTTCAACGCCTTTTCCTCTGAATTCTCTGTGGTCGCATAGGAGAAAATCCAAAAAAGATACTGTATCAAAAAATCCTTTCATACAACCACAAATCCCCATTTAGATATCTAAAAGAACCAATCAAATGAATGAAATAGGGCCAGACAATAATCAAAGCTAGCTTCTAAGACTTATATTGGAGTATTATTTAAATTGCTACTTTCCTTTTGTTTGTTTCAATATAGAAATAATAATAAGGCTAAATTGTTGAATTTATGTTATGTTTGGAAGTTTTGAGAGAGGGAAGTAGAGGGAAGAAGAGTAGTGGAGAGGAGAGTAGAGGGGAATGATTATCTTCCATTTTGTTTAGATGTTTTTAAAATTAAGTAAGGAGGAGGGGAATAGTTAGTTTTTTTATTTGTAATTTTGTTAATATAGTAAGGATAAATTTGATAATTCATTTGGTCAAGCATTTGTATGCTCCATTCTCATTCCAAATCTCTCCAATTTGGGAGAATTAAAAATGAAGGGTTAGAAGTAGTTCAAACTCCTCCACCTTATTCCTTAAAAAACATCCAAATAAGGTAATTAAATTACTTTCCCTCCCTCTACTCTACTCTCCCTCCTTCCCGCAACATCCAAACATCTTATTAAGGTGTGTTTGGATATTACTTATTTTACTGAAACTGAAAACTTAGAGCATCTCCAATAGGCTCTCTAAAGCTTAATTTGAAGAGAAAACATAAAAAAAACCCCTCCAATAGCCTCTCCATCTCCAAATTTTTTTTTTAAGATTTGCTACAGTAGCTCTCTTAACATGGAGAGCACTGTAGCAATCACTGTAGCACATCTAAAGAATATTTCCCCTTAAAATAATACCGGTGGAATAAAAAAAAAAAACTTTTTCTCTTTCTTCCTCACTTTCTTTCGCTTCTCCTCAGAAAACAATTAGAAAATAGAGGAGAAGCAACTCTCTCTCACAAAATCAAAATCAACGCAACTTTCTGGCAAATCTTTCAACCCCAAACAAAAATTAGAACGATATATATATATATATATATATATAGAGAGAGAGAGAGAGAGAGAGAGAGAGAGAGAGAGAGAGAGAGAAATATCTAACGATTTTAACCCAATCCGGCCAGAGTCTTAACAAAAAGAAACAAAAGCATGAACCTATGTCTTTGAAAACCTTCTTGATCTACCGTTGGAACCCGAAAAACCCGACGAAACCGGAGCTCCAAAATTACTAGATCGATTTGAAAGACTTTGGGCGAATGGTCCTTGATGCTCTAAATGATTTTGACAGATAGAAGAATTTTTACCATTAGCACAAGAGTATACACTCATATACAAGGGCAAAGCTAGAAATTTTCCTTTGGAGGGGGCAGTCAAGACTAAATGATCATATTAATTAACAAGATATGTGTGTGTGTGTGTGTGTGTGACCCACTCATTACTAGACAAATTTATCAAACATAGACAAATTTGTTAGTTTTGGCATGTATATGAGATTTTTCAAATAAAATTAGTGGTACCATATATTCACTACAAAAAAAAGGTTCTATAGCCGCGTTTTTAAAACGTGGCTATAGCTCCAAAAAACGTGGCTATAGGATGATTTGGTCTATAGTCGCGTTTTTTTAGGCCACGTTTTTAACCATGGCCTAAAATGCGTAACTATAGGATTCATGGGCCTATGGCCACGTTTTTTTAGCCGTGGCTATAGGCAGGACCAATGGCCACGTTTTTGTAACCGTGGCTATAGGACACACTATGGCCATGGTTTTAGAACCGCGGCCATAACCACATTCTATAGCCACGTTTCAAGGTTCCTGCAGAGATTTAGGGAAAAGATTGATCTTGTGCTTTTGGAAGAAGTAAATGATATTACATGGAAAATCTATATCAATGGAATTAATAATTCCATGATTTAAAATCCCATCAATTTACTAATTTCATTTTTTGAATATAATGTACACTACGGAAATTCAATTCATCTAAACCAACAAAATTCCATAAACAACATTAATAACTAATTAGTGAGCCCCTTCATTCTTCAAACTAAGTAGGCTTTCAATTTACTCTAGTTTTAAGTGCACCAAAATCTTCCAAAGTTCTCAAGCTACATTGAACTAGCCACCTTCTAAGGGCTGGAACTTAGCCATGTAGTAGCATCAATTTAATAATTTTTTTAAATATAACTCTGCATCAACAGGGCAGGGCAGAGAGAGAGAGAGAGAGAGAGAGAGAGAGAAGAGGTCAAGAGGATGGGGTTGGAGAGTTGGTTTGCTGCAAGTAAGCAATGGAGGGGTTAGGAAGAGGAGGTGGGTAAGATAGGGAGAAGTGTACCAAAGAGGTTGAAGCCAAATATTTCAAGGGAAGCCACAAATAGTATTTTGAGCCCTCAAATCTGAGTTAGCATTCCTGCTTGAAACTAAAATTTTTTCTTGTGAACACCCAAACAAAGAACTTTTTATGATAGAATTTAAAATTCTGCAATGTGCCTAAATTCAGTTTGCAAATTCCTTACCAAATATACAGTAAGTGATTAAGAATGTATCAAAAAATTCATTTAGAAGATTAAATATAGAAAATTTTGAGCAGAAGTACACCATTCTGGTTCTCAGGTGGTTAAACATTATCAGGAAAGTGGTAGTCAACTTTCTGATTACCACACTTAGGTTCCATGAAAATTTGAGAACAAGTTTAGGCAAGGGAAAGAGCCAAAATGATATAAGGGAAAAAAAAAAAGGAGTCAATTTGCTAATACAACTGCAAAATGTAGACACATAACAAAGGACACAATGCTTACCAAAAATCATGTCTATAACTATTCATGGATGATTCCATTTTTAAGCGTGCACCATCAACCAAGCAATTACCACTGAATCATCTAACACACATCAAACATTTTGCTACCACAAGGAACTAATTAAATCACCAACAACATACCTACAAACCTTTGATCATATTCAAACCAAAAATATTGCCAATTGCTTCGGCTCAGCACCCCTGAGAAAAAAATAAATAAAAAAGAGGTAAAATTTACTCAAAATGACTTCAAATTAATTTCCTAATGCTAAATAGATCTATTATATAAACTGATCAAATATATAACCTTGAAATAATCAAACAATATTAGTACTAAAACTAAGATCAATTCAAAACTTATTTCTTTATGTCTGATTTATCATTGCCCAAACGTGGAAAATTAGAATGCACAAAAAAGAAATTAACTTTCGATAATAATTTTTTATTTTTGTTTTAAAAGATCTCTGAGCTGTTTCAACCGAAAATTCAATGCTTGTTGTCCCAGAAATTACTAAGTTTAAGCATGTGAAATGTACAATAACAACAAAAGAGTTACAGTAATGAGCAATTAAGCACAAACCCATTAAAATCTCATCAATTTCCAATTCAATTACACTAAAAACAAAACCCACTTCAAAAACAAATTAAAAGAGAGAGAGAGAGTACCTGCGTATGATTTGGATGAGAGGATCGACGACCGTCTCGTGGAACCAAGGACCCAATGCAAACCTTGCCATTGCCACCTTCACCAAAACCCCAAAAACATCTCGTCAAATTTAGTAATACCCAATCACTAACAACAAACGATGATTAATTTCATTACTTTTTCATAACCCAATATTCAAAATCCCTCAAAAGCTTGTGTGGTCCGATCAAAGGAGAGCAATTCTCACCACAACCTATCCAAAGATAGAAGTAAATATAAAATTTAAAAATAAAAATAAAAATCAGAAAATTTATTTACAAACACAAACCCTAACTCAAAAAATTTAAGGCTAAGCTCAGAAATCATGTACCTTCACCAGTGGATCTAGAGGAAAGGGACGTTGGGATCGGAGGGCGGAGTGTTCTCTGCGTTGAAGAAGAGAAAGCCTGTGAGAAACGAAAAACAAGATAAATTTAGAAAGTGATCAATATAAATTGGGTTTAAATTTATCTGTGGGGAGTGAGAGTGATAGATATGCGATGGTTAAGGGCTTGAGATCAGAGAGATGGAGGGTGAGGGTTGAGATTGGAGATGGAGGGTAAGAGCTTAAGAGATGGAGGTTGATGATGTGCGACGGGAGAGGGTTGGAAATTTTTTAGTATACTATTTATACAAAGCCTAAAGCCGCATTTTTAACTTGCGGCTATAGGCAAAATTTGAAGCCACGTTTAAGAAACGTGGCCCCATCCCAAACTAAAGCCGCGTTTTAAACACGCGGCTTTAGACTAAATTTAAAGCCACGTCTATAAAACGCGGCTTTAGACAAGCAGGAGTTGGGGTTTTTTAAACATGGCCAAGGTTAAGATTTAAAAAAAAAATAAATAAATAGGAAGTTCCTATGGCCGCGTTTTTTAAACGCGGCAATAGCTCCACCCCCAAAAACGCGGCTATACACACTAAAAAACGTGGCTCCAGACATGGGCTATAGCCGCATGTACAAAACGCGGCTACATATGAATAACTTAAGCTGCGTTTTTTAAAAATGCAGCTTTATCTCGTCTGTAGCCGCGTTTTTAAAAACGCGGCCTAAAAAAACGCGGCCTAAGACCCGCGTGTTTTGTAGTGATTGGACTATGAAGATTTATGCATCTAATCTAGTATTAGATGTGTTTGTCATACCAAAGCTTACTTAAATATGGTTGTCTTAGTTTGTTAGTATGAAATGGTAAATATAAATAATGAATTAGACTATCAATTGGATTAATAAATAAGAGGAAGAAAAAAAATTATCAACCATAATATAAATAAATAGAAATAGAAATTGAAGTTAGATAAAAATGAATAAAATTTGATGTAAGATAGAGATGAAAAAGGAGAAGAAGAAATGAAGGAGTAGAGAGATTAAGGAACACTTTCACTGTGAGTGATGATGTAGATGGAAAATACAAATTGAAAAGATGAAGTAATAACCTTCTATAAAAGAAGCTACAATCTAATAGTAAAAATTATACAAGTTGGGCTTGTGTGATGACGCATTGGGGGAGGAGAGATGAAGAAAGACTAACAAAAGGTTTAACATAGTTGAATAAATTTGAATGAATCAAGGAGACTTTGGGGGGGGGGGGGATCAGTTTCATTTGAACGGGCCAAATCTGACAAAAATTCTTTAGGGCCTATATTTTACCATCAATTTTTTTTTAACATTTAGGGGGGGGGGGGGGGTAGTATAAGGTGGCTCCGCCCCTACTCATATATTATTGAAGAAGAAGAATCAGGTGGAGAAGAAAGGCCAAAGGGAAGGAGATATTTTCTCTCTCATTGATGAGAATGTGAAAAATGACTGGTGGAGGAAGCAGTAGTATTGACACTATTGAGTTATAAAACGTGGTTTGGACTTTATATTAAGTTTTTATTTTATTAAAATTTAATGATAAACTTTTACTAAGGAAATTGATAAGTATGTATATTTTTAATTAATTATAATTTAAGAATAATCGTCTCTTAGATTAAGATTAGATAGTTTAAAAAAGGATAATGAAAAGTTAATGAATATTAATAATTAAAAAATAAAAACCAGACAACAATTATAAATTTTTTAGGATAAAATTAATGAATAAATTCATTCTAAATTACATAGATTTGATCAATTTTAAATTATATGGAATTTTTGAATGACTTGCACAAAACTAACATAGATTTGATAAAGACTGACAAATAAATAATGCAAGTGTGAAAAATTAAATTAGACTTTAATAAAAAAAAATGTTGATTTAAAAAAAAAATGTTATCATGGGAGATTTCAAAAATATAGTGTTGGGAATGAATAAATGAAGCTTAAAAAATAATAAAGGAGAATTAAAGAATGAATGAAAAAAATAATATTTAAATAAGATAGAATAAGGATAGAGAGTTTATTGGAAAATATATTTGAAAAAGTAAGTAGACAAAAGCTAAAAGTAACTGTTCATTCTCCAAACAGTACAAAAATTTGGAGAGATTGTTGGAGATGCTCTTATTGCTGAAAGTACTGTAAATAAAGGTAAAAGTTAGTTGAAATAGTATAGTGTGGTCTATGAATAGTAACAAAAAGTGCAGTGGGGCATATGAATAGTAGCAATAATAAGCTGAATAATAAAATAATTTTAATTTTTCATCCCAATCCAAACGTACACTTAGTGTATGTTAAATTTTAAGAAAAAATTTATCAAACGTGGGTGAGATATATTTAAATAGAGAGAGTGTGCTAATTTTTAGGAAAAAGGTTTCTCTAGTAGTTTTTTTTTTAATTTTTAATTTTCTTGAATTACAATTTTAGCCCCATTTTTATTTTTTAAGAATAAGGATTGTCTAATTAGATCAAGAGTATTTTTGACATTTTTTGAAGTTATAACTAACTTTCTGAATCCTCTTAATATATAGAGATAATGAAACATATATCATAGTTGACGAAAGAAAGACCATGTAATTCAATATTGTAAAGCATACACCATAGCTAGAAATTAAAGACACAAAATTTGTAGTTCAATATTGTACTAAGCGAACATCATAGATAGAAAGTAAAATCACAAGTATTTTTTAGGGATGAGTATAGCCAACGGTTAAAGAGTTGCTCCTCTTAGAGCGTCACCATCACCTCAAACTCCAATTTAGTTCCTAAACATTGGTAGAGCCAAAGGCAAATTTTTTTTGCCTTCTTGCTTAAGTGAACTACCAAGACTAGCAGTTCATTGTAGCAAGAAGGTATACAAAAATTATTCTTTTATCACTTAGTTGGGTTTGGTGGCAGAGAGGAAGAGAGATGAACTAAGAGAGAAATTGATAAAAAAATAAATAGTGTTTGGTTGATGGTAAAAATGAGACCATTGATGCAGGATATGTCGTGAAATTGTGTGTTAATATAGATAAAATAGTTTTTTGAGGTGTTAAATGCTAAAATATTTTGCTTCACTGATGTGGATGCTCTAAAGAGCTAAAAGAGTGAAATTATGTGAGGGACCGTGATTTTGGTTTGGTTTTTTATTTTCATAAAATCCAAGTGAATGGATAAGATCATGTAAATGTCTCTCAAAATGCATGGTCAACTGACGATACCATTGATGGGTTCTAGTTAGCTCAGTTGGTAAAGTCTCTGATGGTTGTATAAGAGATCTGGGGTTCAATCCCCGCTTACACCAAAAACTGATTGGTGTCTTGGTTTGATAATAAAGAGCTATTATTAGGAGCGGACGCTATAGGTTGAAACTCTCTCAAAAAAAAAAAAAAAAACTGACGATACCATTTAGATTTATGGTTTTACATTTAGGGCCATCACTCATTTTATTTATTTTTAAAAATACAATAAAATAACTTCTCATTTTATTGATAAAAAATTATAATTTACATACATTTGAATATAATAAGAATATTACATAGCCTTGGTCCTAAATTATCTAAAAAAAGTTAAATTCCTTGAAGTCCTAGTTTTATTCTAAAAGGTGAAAATTACATTGGATAAGACTTTGTATATGAAGCATCGATTTAAGATTCAATGCTAGGTTATGAGGTGGGACAGTGTTAGGCACTCGCCTTGCTTGGTGAACTAATCTTCTAAAATATAGTGATCATCATCATGTCATGTCATCCAATCATCCAAAACATGTCACAAAAAAAAGGAAAGGGTATGTCATTCGGGTTTTTATTTTTGATTTTTTTAAGTTTTGAAGCATATGCAAGGGGGATGAGCATCTTGTAAACATTCATCAAATATGAACATGTTTTTGGTTGATTTGAGAGTATCAAAGACAAAACACTCAAAAGTTCAAGAAATTGTACATTTATGCACAATGCATGATGATCGATTTAGGCTTGGACATATGATCCTAACATATATATAACTTTGTGTTTGGGATGAATGAGGCAAAGTTTTGGTATGTATTTGGGGCACCAGGGATTAGAGGATATAGTAACAGGGAGTTAGTTTCATGTCGAATAAAAGGATCACTAATTGACTTCGTGCCCGTTTGGTTCAACGTTTTGAGCCCAAAACGCCACTTTTTCAAAAAATCAACCCTTTATGTGTGTTTGGTTCAGCACAAAACGCAACTTTTTTCAAAAGTTGCGTTTTGAACCAAGGCATAAAACGTGCATTCCCTTATGGAGCTCTGAAGGTCCATTTTGCCAAAAGCCAGTGCGCGTTCTAATGTATCCGTTGAACAATCTTGGGCAATTACCAAATTCTCCTTTCTTCGTCTTCTTCAACACCTCTCATCAAGCTCACTCACGCCTCTATCTCTTCCTCTGTTTTTTTTTTTTTTAATTTATTTCTCTAATTTGATCAACACAAAATAACTTAAAATCAACTCAAATCCCATTAGCAAACCCATCCCAAACCCAACTCAAAATCAAACCCAAAATCCACAAAAAAAAAAAAATCAACTCAAAATCCAAAATCAAACCCAAAATCAACTCAAAATCCAAAATCAAACCCAAAATCTCAAAATCCTTATGTTTCAATCATCTTCATCTTCTTCATCATCATCTTCTATGGAGTGTGAAAAAAAAAAAGAATAAAGGAGGAAATACGAAATAAGGAAATAAAGAAAAAAGATGAAAAAAGAGATGTAGTACCTCTGTGGACGGATGAGTTCTTGCAGAAGAAGAAGAAGAAGAAAAAAAAAAGAAAAAAAAAAAGAGGAAGTAGCCCGAGTAGGAGAGCTCTGTGGAATGCTCTAGAGAATGGGAGAAGTGGCTGGAAAAGTGAGGAAAGAAGGAAATAAAGGAAAGGAGCTATACGTGGGTGGAGGAGAAAAAAAGAGTGAGAAAAAAAAAAGAAAAAAAAAAAGGGAAAAAGTAGGAAATGCAGTAACGTGTGGAGGAGAAAAAAAGATGCAAAGAAAAAGGAAAGAAAAAGAAGGCAATGCTATTACAATATTTTCACAATAAATTTTAAGTGGTAAATTATTATTAGTAAATATTGGTGAGAAAAAAATAATTTTTATAGAAAGAAAAAAAAATAATTTTAATAGCACGTTCAAATTTTAATCAGTATTAATTTGTATCACAATATTTTTACAATAAATCTTAAGTGGTAAGTTATTATTAGATAATATTGGTGAGAAAAAAATAATTTTTATAGAAAGAGAAAAAAATAATTTTAATAGTTAATTCAAATTTTAATCGGTATTAATTTTTATCACAATATTTTCACAATAAATCTTAAGTGGTAAGTTATTATTAGCTAATATTGGTGAGAAAAAAATAATTTTTATAGAAATTTTTTTTTAATAGTATGTTCAAATTAAAATCAGTATCAATTTTTATCACAATATTTTCACAATAAATCTTAAGTGGTAGGTTATTATTAGCTAATATTGATGAGAAAAAAAAAATTTTTTTAGAAAGAGAAAAATTGATTTAAGTATATGAAGTAGTTGATTTAAGTATGAAATAAACTCTCTTATATATACATTGTCCTTTTTGGTAATTTACCTCTTAAACTGCAACTTTTATAAATGCTAGCCAAACACTCAACTTTTTTAAAAAGCACTTTTTAACAGCTTTTACCAAACACTCAGCTTTTTGAAAAATCACTTTTTCATTATGCACTTTTTAAAAACTCAACTTTTTCATTATGCGCTTTTTCAAAAAGCCCAATCAAACTCACCCTTAATAACCTCACCTAAAAGTTCTCTAAATCTCTAGGAAATTATGTATTTTAAACTGCGAAACCCTTGTTTATAGAGGAGGGTAAAAGGCCTTCACCGATGACCTTGGATGAGTTTGGGGCAATCGAAATTGAAAAAAATAAAAAAACTCATTTGGGCTAAACAAGTGCCAAATTGAGAAAATTAGAATTTTTTTTTAGTCACATAACAAATTTAGCGGGTTATGTGACTAGATAAACAAAGCCCAAACATGGGCACGTGCTGATTAATTAGATTGTAGATAAGCCCTCGTTTAGGGTTTAAAACATTATTATTATTATTATTATTATTAACTTTCTCTACCTTTTCGAGCTCCCTTTTGCCACCACCACTCTCCTCAACCTCGTACTCTTCAGAGTTCAGTCTCGGGTTAGTGCTCTCTCTAGCATTGTCGTTTTCCTTTTCCTCACCTAAATGGGTTTTCAAAGAACGATAAGGCTCGCCATTTTTTTTTGAGGAAGAAAGTCACAGCTTTTGGGGTTTTTGATTTCCATACAGTTTGTATATTTGCAGGGGAGAGATAAATCCAGGGATGGCTGCAAGTCTCGCTTCCAAATGGTCTCGTGGTATGTCAATGTGATCTTTATTACCCCACTTTTTTTTTTTTTTTTCAAGGGCTCTATTCAGTTTTAACAATGACATTAGTGGATGACAGTACTTAAATATGAAGTTTTCGTTCATTGATTTGAAATGATGATTGTAATTACATAAATGTTCATTCAAATGTGTTAAACCCCTTTTCCCTTTTCTGGGTATTAATTTTTATTTATTTATTATATTTTTTTTTGGAAAGTAGGAAGAACTGGTTGTTAATGATTCTGACTGTTTCAGTAGTGATGACATTACGTGATAGTTGCTTATGGAATGTGTAAAATGAGTTTGATCAGCTGGGTTAATGGGATGCTGAATCTTGACATTGTTGAATCACTCTATCATGTTGTTGGGTTCTTCTTGAGTGTGGTTTGTGTCATTCAAGCTTTATTTCAATGGAATATGTTTGAGCACAAACCAAATTTTTTCCCACTCGAGGTGATACAAAGTCACTCAAGAGGATGAATATTTGACTTTGTGCGAGCGAGGATATGGACTTTTATGTGAAATGCACAAGTTAACAATGAGAATGAGGATTAAAGCCTAGATTATGATGCAGAAATTAGGATTGATGTTTAGGGGTTTCAGGTTAGAAAATATGGATCTTTTTTTTTGATAAGTAGGTTAGAAAATATGGATCTTGACGGCTGTTTGAGGCCGAAACAGGGGATAAAACAAAAAACAAGGTAAATAACACATTAGGCAATCACACCTAGGTCTTCATAAGCAGTCACACCTAGGTAGGAGAAGGCAATTACACCCTTGAAGCTTAAAATAAGCTGCTGAATTTTATTAATTAATCACTATATATTATTGACTACAATAAAGACTTTATATTGAGACTATTGTTAAACCCTTTCCTAGAAGGACTAGGACTCTAAATAATCTATTCCTAGAATGACTAGGAATACTAATACAAACCAAAAAATGACTTAGTAACTTTTAAACCTAACAGGGAAAAGACTCAAAACTTAAAATAAGGCTCATGGGTCTCTAGGATGGATACGGATTAGGTTCAATGCATCAGTGCACTGGACATGATACGATATAGACACGTGTCCAAAACTGTGCACTGGACAGAAGCTTAAGCCCTCTAGGACAGCCCATTCCAGAAAATCTGGAAATTACCAGACTACCCCAAATTTTAAAACTTAATACTAAGACTCAATAATAACCAAAATAACTTATGAAAGGTGTCAAGAAAGTCCCAAATTAAAACTAGACCACAAATCTTGAATCTTTTCATATTTAGTCTTGTCTTTCCTTGAACCCTTTCTTGTCCGCATCATATTACCAATGCCTAAGTTACAAAGCCTACTCAAAGCGTAATGATGCACTTTTGATAATGAAGATGCTAAAAATTTACAAGGATAGAGTTCTCACAAGCCTACTTACCTACAAGCCTACATATAATTCTGATACAGTGAGAGATGATTCTCTGGATTTGTATGTCTGGGTGTGCGTGTCTTGTGTGAGAACATCTTTCTCTACTTATACTTGAGGCTTTAGCAGTTAATATTGTCCTCATTGCCATGTGTCATGTTTTCATTAGCTTTTAATCCCTAGATCCTGGGTGAAAGCACTCTAATAACTACCTTGAGGTAACTGCCTTCTCATGTGGGACTCACATTCGCATTACATATAACACTGCTTGAGATGATGGTCTTTGCTCGAGGTAACTACCACTCACTAATTTTCAATGACGTGACACCACTTGTCATTCCCTAAGGGCTTCAGTCCATTGTTAACCAGTTAATGATGTGGAAAACTTATTAAAAATAACTTAATATTTTCCACATCTTGTACTAATATTTGGCCTAATGCATGCCCCTGCATGTGGTTGGTGTATTCCTAGGCCAATCATCTTTGGATCACTTTACCAATTCCTTTCAGTTTCAGGTCTTTGTTTCAATCTTACTTTTCTACTACCCAGACACTAAATTTCACTTTCCTCTTTTTTACCAACTGACAATTTCAATGGCTTGTGTCAAACAAGCTGCTTCTAACGTAGAACAAATTCCTTCCTTGAGCAATCCTGCTTTGAGTGAACCCATTAAGGATTGCGATGTGGCTGCTCAGATCATGAAAACCATTTCTGCTGACCGGAAAGTTTTCACCCCCTATGTCTTGCTTCTTGAAATTAGGGGGAAGGTTCTTCCTCCTTCTTGAGCTTTGACGCTTCAAGCTATGGTCTTGGGGTAGCAATTCTAGGTGAATTTCCAGGGGATTTGGTTGACCATTTCCTTTGTTTTACTGTTGGTACTCCTGCCTATCAATCGTGAGGTATTTCTTGGGAGTGATTGGAATGGTAGCGTCAAGCTCAAGACTTGGACTCCAGAAGTGAAGGTGTGGGCTCTGGGTGACTTGAATGGACACACAGCTGAGAAACCATGGACTCGCCTTGGTATTCGCAAGGCCATTTTACTCTCGAAGTATGATCCCCAAGTTAATCCAGTGTTGCTCTCATCGTTAGTATTGTTTTGGTTCCCTGTGACCAATTTTTTCCACTTTTCTGAAGGTTTCATGAGTCATGACACTCACTATCAAAGATGTCTTTGCCCTGACGTGCCTTCCTCCTTATGGTATGTCTGCACACTTAACTTCTTTTAAGTTTTCGCATTCATTGACCTGCCCAAAAGAAGCAATTGCACTTTTATTTGAACTTACTTGTTGCAAAACGAGTTCATGGCTTGGGCTCCATTTTGTACGATGAAGAGCGTTCGTTTTACCTCCTGTGGCTCTGTAGATCCTTGTTCAGAATTACTTCGAGGAGGCTTATTTCTTCCTATGTGCCAATTGCTTGAGCTCAAGCACAAGGAATTTGAGTAGCCATGGGCCCTATGTTTTTGGCTGATGTTTACAGGGCTATGGTATTGGCTTGTGCTTCTCCATGTAATACCCCAGGGGGTTATTTATGGTTTGTTGAGCTTTGGGCATAAACCTATTTCCAATAACTTGCGCCTGTCCCGAGGCCTTTCTCCAAAGATGAGTCCAACTCTTATGGACAGCATTGGTCTGAAGCCAGATACGACGAGCTCTAGGACATTCCATCATTCAAACAATGGTTTGATAATTCTCCAAATATGGTAGAACCTACAATATTGTAGATTTCAAGCCTTTCAATGAAATGAAATTTGGGCTCTTGGAATTTAAGACCCTATCTTCTATGGCAGATGATGATAAGACTCGAGCCATAAATGCCAACATTCTCCAAACACGAGATTTACTCGTTTTTGGCTTAAGTACTTTTCTAGAGATACATAATCCTTTTCTTGTTGCACGCCAACTAGGCTTTGAGCAACTAGTATCTTTTCCCCGAGTCTATACTGAAAATAACCCATGGCACTCAAGAAGAAGCTTGAGGAAAGAAGAGATCACTTCTTTTGTGAAGAAGAGTAAAGATTTGGCAAAGAAGTTCATTTTTCAGTGTTTTACACATTGCTCGTGCACTTCTGCCAAGTTTCAAGACTGATGGGATGAATATATGGCAGCTAGGAATGATATAGACTCAATGGTTGAATCTCTTAAAACCCTTTGCCCAACTTTTCTTTCTAATAACGCACCAGATACTAAGTAAATTTTATTATTCAATGTTTACTATATATTTTCTAGGCTTTTACTAAAATACCAAACTTTTATATATCAGCCAATCCTTCAAATGTCACTGGCAAAAGCAAAAGGGTCAAGCATAAAGCTGGGAAGGTTGAGAGTTTTGAAGTAAGTAGCTCTGACCCTTTAGATCAAATGATTGAGGAAGCATATATTTCTGTTTCTCGTAAGATAAATCCGGGTTTTTTAGAATCTATGGCCATATTATTTCCGCTTCGAGGTGAAATGATGAAACGTGTGCAGGAAGAGTTAATTCAAGGGCCAAACTTCAACAAACCTCAAGCTCCTCAAGGCCTGGTTTCTCAACTTAAATCTGTCAAAGAGAGACCTGAACTCCAAGGGAAAAGGAAGGTTATAGTTGCCTTTGATGAGGAAGAGGAAGAATCTCCTGAGCCTCCTTTGGCCACAAAAAGATCTAGATCAACCTCTATCCAAATCAGAGAACCATCTGACCAGGCTCAAGCAATTAGTGAAGATATACCTGAGGCTATCCCATCACAAGTTCAACAACCAATGAAATGTGCTGGTAGGAAGCCTTCTCAAATAGAAAGGAGATCCAAGCTCAGGGAGGATGAATTTAAACTTAGAGGAGAAGTTGAGGCAGCAAAGCAAGAAGTGGAGGAACAGGCTCAAGACCTTGCTGCTGCCAAAGCCAAGAAACAATGGCTTCTTGATCAACTCAAAGCCCTACAGGATACCCATGGGGACCAGGTTGGTCCTGACGTTTTTAAATTCCTTGAAAAATCAGAGATTGAAGAAGGAGAGGAAGAAGAAGAAGAGGAGGAGGAAGAGGACAGTGAGTAGGCTGCCCGACCTGGTCCTCTCCATATCGCTCCATATGGATATAATATTATTTCCAAGTGGGTTGGGCGGGTTCAACTATTGAAGTGGCGGGTGGGTTGGGTGGTGGGTTGAGTTTTTTTAAACCACCTAGACCTTGTCCAACCCGCCTCTATGTATATAGTTATCTCTTGTGAGTTTATATCTCATATCAAATTTAATTTTTTTTATTAACTCCATGATTTATACATGTTAATAGTTTTTATTTTTGTTGAAGTCCTACAATGGTTTATAGGATTTAGCGGAATTACTTTTTAAATTTATTCGTAAGCCTACTTGCCTACAAACATTTCTGATACAATGAGAGATGATTCTCTGGGATTTTTATGTGTGAGTGTGTTTGTCTTGTGTGAAAACATCTTTCACTATTTATACTTGAGGCTTTGATAGTTAATCTTGTCATCATTACCATGTGTCACGTTTTCATTAGCCTTTAATCCCACGAACCCAGCTGAAAGCACTCTGATAACTGCCTCGAGGTAACTACCTTCTCATGTGGTACTCACGTACTCTTTACATAAAACCACTCGAAATGACAGTTTTCGCTCGAGGTAACTACCACCAACTAATTTCCAATGATGTGACGCCACTTGTCATTCCCTTAGGGCTTCAGTCCATTGTTAATCACTTATTGACATGGCAAACTTATTTAAAATAAATTAATATTTACCACATCTTGTACTAATACGTGTACTATTAATAAAATTAAATATTTGGCCTAATAGAATGGACAATGCCTAAGTTTGTTCCTTGGACTAAAATAATTGGTTCTGAACTTAGTTATACCTAGTTGAACTTGCTTCTCCCTCGTTCTGCCATGATGACCATGATGGTTGATTATAATGAGCTGCAATTACTTATTGGTTCCTAATATTTCCCAAAATTTCCTCGTTAATTTATTTTCTTGACTTTGGGGGTTATTTATTTATTTATTATTATTTTTAACTGTTTGGCTCACTGCATACTAGTGGGTCGTTCATTTTTGGGGGGCCTTGACCACAAATTGTCTGGTTTTCTGAGCACATCACATGAGGCATGCAGCAATTCCTTCTCTCAGGTCAGTGTCTTTTTCTGTTATTGGTGTTTTTATTTTGTAAGATTGTAGTTGAGATTGTTGAAGATTTTTCACTATTAGTGACTTTTTGGTTCAAATGGCTCTTCCAGCCTTTCTAATAACTAGCCATGATCCTGCGCGACGCGCGGATAATGCTTTAAGCTGGTATGTGAAAAACTTATATAGAATATCCAAAATATTTTAAAGTAATAACATGAAGTAATGTTGCAATAACATAAAGAGATTTTTGTTAAATTAATGATGTAATACAAAATTAAGTGGATGGAGAATTTAAATTATAGAGAAAAAGTTAAATAAATTAGAAATTAGTTATTATGTGGTGTAATATCTTCTCAAAAAAATGTGGTGTAATAAGTTGATTGTTTGTTTAATCATTTATTTTTTTGCTGAAAATTTTAATCATAATTTTTGTTTCTACATTGGCTTGGAGTTAGCACAAAAAATTTGTAATTTCATGTAAATGTTTATTTATGTATTTTTTTTTGAGAAAAATGTAAATGTTTATTTGGCTTATGGAAATATCATCTAAAATTTATGATGTCATGTTTATGTTATTGAAGTATAATAGTGGTAAGTTAAATACTAAGTGAGAATAGTGATATCCTATTAATAGAATTTTATTATAATCCAAATATGTAAAGAAGTTGAGGTGTAAAACTAAATGAAAAATTACTCTTACAAAGTGTCACATGACAGAATCGCATGGTCTCTCATGTGATGTTTTTTCTTTTTATATATATATAAAATTAGTGCATACTTATAGATAATTAATGTGTATTCACTTCATTGACACATTCAATGAATTAAAAGTTTTACATAAATGTAAACTTTGATAAGGTGAAAGCTTAAATAAGAGAAACTTAACGAATGTGTCACTTGGCAGAACTTCATGCTCTCTCACCCGAGGTCTCTGCTTTTATATATGTATATATGTATTTATTGATGATGGTGTGTTAGATGATATCTCTGGTTCAAGTCTTGTGGAGTGCACGAGTTACTGACAAATAGAAAAATAATTGCTTTAAGATTTTGATTTGCTTCCTGTGCAATACTCTTTGAAATTTTTTATTAGTTGGGTGTCCAAAATTTAAAACTATTCTTGTAATATTGCAAAGTAAGAGATAAATTGAAGTGGAGCTTCTGATAGGCTGGGATGGAGTAACTTTCTTGCTGTTGCTAATCTTAATGGTTTGGAAGAGGCATTAATACCTTGTTGACTTCAATAAATTTTTGGTTTTTTAGACCGTCATTTTTTTTTGAAATTTTGCCATCAAATATATATGAGGATTCAAACCTTTTGACCGTCAGAAAATATGCTCTTCGAATTGTAAATAGGACAAGCATGTTTACTCCTCTTCAGAGAAATAATTTTCTTCTCCCGAATCAGAGTGGAATTCCTACCTGGATTCCTTGAATTTAGTGTAGAATTCTGACAGGGCTGGAGAACATAAATTCACAAAGCTTCTAGTAATAGCTAGGTACTGCTGGGCATATCTGAATGTCTGCTCTGTGTGTGTTTTTGTGTGTGTATGTTTCTTTTTTATTATACCTGATCTATTTACCATTCACAACTTATTTTTAAGAGAATATAGAATTTAGGTTGGTTATCAAGTTGACTTGTTCAGAGACCAATTAGCACTATTTTATGCCTTGAAAGGAAGAATTGCTTTAATCATCTCCCTTAAAATGTTGGAAGGAAGCTATTATACGTTCTGATTGAAAGAACAAAGGCTCATAACACCTTTTTGTGGAGCAGTTCATTCGATCTTGACAAAGGGTTAAGAAGTCTATTTTGCTCAGATCTATTGTTGGAGGTCCATTGTTCTTACCTCAATCAACTTAATCTTCTTTTTGCAATTTTACAGCAACGAAGGACTTTCATTCAGATGAGGACTGTTCTCAAAGTTGTGGACAACTCGGGAGCAAAAAAGGTGATGTGCATACAAGCTTTGAAGGGGAAGAAAGGTGCAAGATTGGGGGATACAATAGTTGCATCAGTCAAGGAAGCCCATCCAAATGGAAAAGTCAAGAAAGGAAAGGTTGTGTATGGTGTGGTTGTGCGTGCTGCCATGCAACGTGGTCGTTGCGATGGCAGTGAGGTGAAGTTTGATGATAATGCTGTGGTACTTGTTGACAAGCAAGGCCAGCCTATTGGAACCAGAGTTTTTGGGCCTGTCCCTCATGAGCTGAGGAAGAAAAAGCATGTCAAGATTCTTACTTTAGCTGAGCATATTGCATGAAGAATGGAGTACACTGGACTCCCAATTGCAGGATTGTTAACATAGACATAGTTTTGATAAATCTAGCATATTCTTTTGGTTGGACTCTTGAAATTTACCTAAATTTATCTACAATTATTAATGAGAAGAAAGACTGATTTTGCAGCCCATCTATTTTGGATAGTGAGTTAATATCCAAGAGACATATTCTTATGTAGTGTATCATAAACAATCAATAATGGCTGATTTTGCATCCCATCAAAATGTGATTTCCAACTACATTAGGCTACTACTCTCTCAATTGATGACTAATTGTCAATATATCTGCAGAACTTGAAAGGCAGACGTTTGATTCTTTAATGGGTACAAATACAAAGCTGGAACACCATGAAAATCACTTTTTTTCCTCGGTTTTTTGTTTTGTTTTGTTTTTTCCCCGCCTCCTTTTAATACAAAGAAAGCTTGAAATTTAACTGCTGTGTTGCAGCAGAAACATTTGTTTTTGCCAAACTTGAAGATGTGTAATGTTCCATTTCCTGAAACTTTGGTATTACAGGCAACCATTGTCAATGACACCTTCAAAGACGTTTCGAACTCTACTCTAAGAGCCTACCTATTATTAATTGGATCAAGAAGTCCCATTGTTGCAAGGAATTGCCTAGATACCAATGTGTGTACATTTGTACTTCGAGGTGCCAAAATGTTATCCAAAGTACAAAACATAATCTCCATATACTTCCTCTGTCCTAGTTTGTTTGTCCTCTATTCTATTTTGGGATGTCCCAAAATATTGTCCTATTTCTAAAAATAAAAGTTATTAGTTTACTAATGTTCCTATTATACCTCTACTTTATTTTCAAAACTATTTGAAAAGAAAACTAACAAATATTGAAAAAAATCAATGTAATTAGGGCACCTATTCAATTGCCTCATTAAGAATAACTTTTTTTTTAAAAAAGCTGATAAATTTATTTAAGGGTAGTTTTGTAAACTTACATATTTTTATAAGACAGACAAGACAATAAATGATATTCCCTTAAAAAGTTTGACTTTTCAATTAGGACAAACAAATTGAGACGGAGGGAGTATTATACTGTACCATCATTTTGCTGCCATTAGCCGGTCCCTAGTAGAGAAATAGTGAGAGAGCAATAGAAAAAAAAAAAAAAATGAAGATGGGTTGAAGGACCCTAGGATTCACAAGCTAGCAGGGGTTGGATTATTTTTATTAAAACCAAACTAAAATTCATTGCCATTTGTTGCAAGAGGCTTCACGATATGTCACTCGAGAACATATTCAAAAGTTCCTACACAGTTCTTATTTTAACAAATGTTTGATCAAATTTCCCACTACCTGTGAGATTAAAATTTGTAGGTTGCTCATACTAAAATCTTTTTGTTCATGGGAGGAGAATTGAAAGGGCTACCGAAACCATTCAAATTTGAGAAAATGTGACCAGGGATGAGAACTAGTACTCTTGTCTTGTGGTTGAAAATACTTTGGGGTTCATACCTTGGAGGCTCTCCCATTTTTATGGTGGGAAAGAAGATCAAAGAAACAAAGGAGTTGAACAAGTGGAATAGAGAATGGTTTGGCAATGTACAATCGAGGACTAGAGAAATGAGAGCAGCTTTGGAAAAATATCCAAACCCAGCAACCTTCAAAACATAATGTGGACTGTTTTCGTGTATACATAGCTAGATTGTTGGACTTGTTTTTTTCATCTGAATTTTACATGTTGTGACATTGCAAATTGTACCATAGAGATTTTTTGGTTTAATGTGATTAGACTTAAATGTATGCCAAATTGGACTTTCAAAGACCTGAAATTCCCAAAAACATAGAGGAGATTGTGAAGTCTACTATTTCTAAAGAAATTACCAACTCACATTGGTTTCTGTTAGGTTCTAAGGATTTACGATCCAAATGTATTAGAACTTCAATGTGTAATATTGGCAAACCGTGATCAAAACTTAGAGTCTAGATTTTGGCTGCTCAAAGTATGTTTAATGTAAAGTTGGAATCGAGTAACTGTAGAAAATTACCGTTCAATTTCTGCAAGGCTGGATCGATCGAAAATTAGACTCGATTGATCGAAACTTGTGCAAATTATTTTTCTGCAGAATTTTCCAACTCAGCCCAATCCCGTTTGACGTGTAGGGTTTTATGTTTTGCCTTAAGTATAAAAGGAAAAACCCTAGCCAGTTTTTTAGGTTGTTGTTTATGTTGTGTGTGTGAATCTCTTGTGAGATTTAGAGGTGTTTACCTTCATACATACTTAGGGTCATCAAGATCGAGATTGATGTCGAGAGCTTGGTGATCGTTTCAGTTATTGCATAAAAAGCTTAAAGAAAAACAAGTGGTATACTTGTGGATGTTTTGGATCTGAGAAAGAAGTAGTCTGTGGACTCGAAGCTGTCACATGGTCGTGGTAGTAAGTTTTCTACTCAATATAGCAATAGGATGTTAGTGGTCTAAGTCACTATTGTAAAATTTCAATTCTTTCACAGTGGATCTTGTTTTACCTTGAGGATAGCTAGGTTAAATCCTCCCCAGATTTTTTACCGGTTTGGTTTTCTTGGGTTATCATATCGTGTGTTCTTTATATTTTCGCACTGCTTTACATGATATGATTGTTATTGTTTTAACCTAGATTTGAATAATTTACATAAGTTAATCACTTGGTTAAATAACTAGGTTAAACAACTTGTGTTTTAAGGGGTCTAAAAACGTACAAGTGGTATCAGAGCGGGTTAGCTCTAGTGTTTAGATCCGTTAATCTAAGAGTTGATCCTTGACCCCTGTTGTTATGGAACACGGTCACTCTCTTGTGATCCCACCTCACTTTGATGGGAACAACTATGCCTACTAGAAAGTAAGGATGAAAGCATTCCTGAAATCTATTGATGAGGGAGTCTGGAATTCCATTGAGTACGGATGGGAGAAGCCCACTACTCTAGTTAGTGAATAGCAAACTTCTTAGAAAGAAGCAGTCGCTTTTAATAGCAAATCCACGAATGCTATTTTTAACGCTGTTTCTATGGAGGAATTCAAGAGAATCTCTAATGTTGAGGTTGCTCATATTGTTTGGAATATTCTCCAAATTGTACATGAAGGCACAAAGACAGTTAAGATCAATAAGTTGTAGTAATTAACATCTAGATTTGAAAACATTAGGATGTTTGATGATGAAAATTTTGATGAATTCTATGCTAAACTTAATGACATTGTTAATTCTGCTTATAATTTGAGTGAAATCTATGATCAACCTAAGATTGTTAGGAAGATACTTAGATCTTTGACTGAGGACTTTAGACCTAAAGTGACTGCCATTACTGAAAGCAAGGATGTGGACTCCATCTATGAGTTAGACCTACCCAAGACAAACAAATCCAAATCAATGGCTCTTAAGTCAGTTGATGATGTTGACGAGAATGGATTTGATGATGAACTCTTTGCTACAAAGATTGCTTACCTTACCAAGAATTTTATAAATTTTCTTAGGAACAATAACGGAAGGGCAAGAGGTAAAAATAATGCTGAACCTAGAAATTTTAGGAGGAATAAACCCACTAAGATGAATAATAATGAAAAACCTAAAGAAAAAGTAGGTCAAACCTCTAATAATTCTATGGGTCAATAATGTTTTGGTTGTCAAGGGTATGGTCACATGAAATCAGAATGTCCTACATACTTGAGATCAAAGGGTAAGACCATGGCTATAACTCTTAGTGATGATGAAGTTTCTGATAATGAGTCGGGTAGTGATGAGGATGAAAACTTCATTACTTTCACAGCTACTGTTGTAGTTGATAAAAGTGTTGTGGCTAATGAGAACCCTTCTGATGGGGAAATCTTTGAGAATGCTGATTTGCAAGAAGCCTATAATAAGATTTGCAAGGTTGCTGCAAAAGATACTATGAATGTTGATTTAGGCTTACAGAAAATTGCTTCTCTTGAACTTGATAAGAAGAATTTACTCTTGAAATTGTTTGATGCTAATGAATTGCTTGATAAGGTGAAGACTGAGAATATGTTGTTGCTTAACAGAGTTAAGAACTTAGAACTAGAATTATCTATTGCTAGAGAACAAACAAATAAGTTTGCTGGTTCTAAACTTTATCACATGCTGAGTGTTCATAAGTCTCCCTTAGACAAAACTAGTCTAGGTTTTGTAGAAAGTATCTCTGTGTCTGAAACTCATTTCACAAATTTTGTTCCTTCTTCTGAGCCTCCCATGAGTGAGATTATTAAACCAGTGGAAGTTACACCTCTTAGGAAGATTAGGGTTGATCTCAAAGAGTCTAAGCCTAAAACTCCTAACCCTCCTAAGGACAAGTTGCATGATAGACCTGCATGGGTTTGTCATTTTTGTGGAAAGGCTGGACACATTCTTCTAAACTGTTTCAAGTTGCAAGCTGCTAAGCGAGCAAATAAGCCAAAAATACCTATGCCTCAAGCACAAAGTCCTATGGTACTTATTGGTGAATTGGTAAAGGCTTTAAACTTTTATTCCAATACTGGAGTTGCTCATCATTCTAATCAAAATAATAACTCCAATGCTAGAGTTGCATCTAAAAAGTTTTGGATGCAAAAAGCTCAATCTAATTGAGTCTTTCTGACATGGTCCTTGTGCTTCATCTCTCTATTTTTTGTGACCATTCTTCTTTTACTGTTTTGGTTTGTCTTTGTTTTTTAGGATTTGCATTGCATATCATTCATGCATCTCATGCTAGGTTGTTTTTTTTTTTTGTTTGTTTTTTTTTAAAAAAAAGGAAGAAAAATGTGTTTTGCATTATTATTTTTTTTTGGTTTTTGAAATCAAGGTTGACCATATTATCTTTACATAACTTGTTTATGTACTTTTTTAGTTTGGATGAGCTTATTTTATTGCACTTTGCTAATTTGAGTCTTGTAGTGCATGTTGCGTGGGAGTTGTTTATAGTTTTTGATCACGTGATCTTGATCTTGATCTTGAAGTCACATTCTTTTGATTGTAAGGACTAAAAAATCCTAAGAGAAAGACATAAATAACCATCTCACCACTATTTATTAGCCAATCATGAATACCTTAGTGCATATCATAAGATTTTGTACTTGAGAAAATGTAGCACATGCACAAAAAGGACATAAGGTGTAGCCTCGGCTTATAATAAAATTCAAATTAAATAAAATTGGTGTGTACATTATCCTGACTATTTTAATAAGTTTCAAATCAAATAAAATTGGTGTATACATTATGAGGCAAATTCAAGAAACTTACATGATTGCAAGTTTTTATTCTAGGAGATGTGGAAGTTATATGATGTAACTCTTTAGGTGATAGTCACTTTCAAACTTATGTGTTGAATTTTGTAGAAATTGTGATTGACTACTATTTGCTAATCACCTCACATGTATTTCAAGCTCTTGCTAGTTGTACACACTTCACAAGTTACTCTTTGCTAAACTTGGTACATGTTATTGTGTGTGATCTTGTTGTGGCCATTCAAGATTGAAAGAACCTTGATTTTGATGCAAAATATGTTTAAAGTTAGTGTTTTTGAGGATAAATTGGTTGGAAATCTGGTTTTTGAATGATGTGGGTTAAATTCAAGGGTTTTTAAAAAACTTTTCATCTCATACTCATGCATTTCATTCATAAAATACTATGCTTTGAGGAGTTTTTGCATAAAATTGCTTTGTTTTTCAAAAATTTGATTTTTCCAAATTTTTGATCAATCGAAACTGTTGCTCGACTGATCGAAATTGTGATTAAAATTTTGGTTTGAATTTGTCTGGCTCGATCGCTATTCGATTGATGCTGGATCGATCGAACGTGATTTTCAATCGATTGAATCTATTTTTCGACCGATCGAAAATCAGTCAGAGAGTTTTTTAAAAACATAAGTTTTTCACGCGTTCTTCACTATTTCAAAAATTTTTCAAAAACTTTTTGGCTCTCTCTCTTCGACCAATCCAACTCAAGCAAATTTTTGTCGTTTTCTCTCAAGTTTTCTCAAAGGTTTTTGTCTTCTAGCATCAATAAGACCCTTTTATCCTTTCTTTTTTGGTTTAATCTCATTTTTCATGCATTTTAGGGAGAAATTCGAACCTATGGGAATTTCGGGTTTTTGGTGTTTTCAATGATTTCTTTCAAAATTGATCAATGAGTTTTTGTTGTTGGATGATATTAACATGTTCTTCATGCTTTAATTTGATCAATTTGATGAATTGGAAAGAATTGAAATTTCTAGGGCATGAAACTACTCGATTTGGGGTTTTTGTTCAATTAAGCTTAATTTGGTGAAATTGGCTTGTGTTATTAATTCATTTTGTCATTATTTACTGTTATCTAACTTGTCTAATGATAAATTGATCAATTTATTGGGATTTTTGAAAGTGGTTTTTTAAAATTAGGGGTTTTGATATAAACTCTATGTTCAAGCCAATTCTGTGATTTTTAAAGTGTAATTGAACTATTCTCACTGCATTAGAGCATACATCATGTGTTAATATTGTTCATGCATCATATAGATTGTTCTTTTCTATATTTTTTTTGCTCTAACTGTGTCTAATGCAGCCTGCCCTTGGTTTTTTTTTTTCCTCTTTTTTGTTTATCATTTCTGATATTTAGAATCATGGTTAGGAAGACTAGAGCTCATAGGACATTCTCTTCTTCTTCTACTCCATCTTTTGATAGTGAGAGATTTCTGAGTGAGAAAAACCAAGAGACGTACGAGAAGCTGAACCTTCTTAGATCTGTGTGGGTTGAGAGGAAAGTTATTTTGGATGAGCTTGACTCAGAGATTAGGAGAAATTTTGAGCATAGGGGCTGGTTGCCTTTGATGGATATTGATCATCCTCCTCTAGCTACCTTGATTAGAGAGTTCTACTCAAACCTCTCTGTTTACTCCACTTTTCCAACATTCAGTTTGTGAAGAGTTGGATAAAGGGAGAAGAATATACCATTACTCCTTCAGTAGTGGCTTCTGCTTTTGGGGTGCCTGTTGTACAATAACCTGTGTATCCTTATGATGAGTCCCCTCCTCTTGATGATATCATGTCCTATATCACTGGTACTTCTATCCAGTGGGGTTCTGATCGTTGGATCACTTCTCATGAGTTGACCAAGATTCATTATCTCTTTTTCCGGATTTCTTGCCATTCTATCTGGCCCATCTCTCACTTGCACATTATTCCTATAGAGAGATGTGCATTTTTGTATGCTCTTGTGATGGATGCTCCTATGAGCTTTCCTCATCTTTTCATTCGATCTTTGATTGAGGTCCGTAGGAGTAGTTCTTCTGCTCATGCTCTTTTCTTTCCCTTTTTATTCATCGAATTTTGTTGCACTTAGGTTTAGATGAGTTTCCTGCTTCTGAGTCTGTACATATTATAACTCCTATAGGTGCCACCTTTCTTAGGCAGAGGGCTGCTCAAATGAGAGCTAGCTCTAAACACCTTAGCGTTGAGTCTTCTTCTGGTGTTGCACCTCTTCCTCCTCCTTCTTTAGGTGATCCCATTGCTGAGGAGTTTGTTGATCCTGTTGCTAATGCTGTTGTTGATCCTCCACCTTCTACTTCGGATGATTCTAGCATTTGTCGTATGTTGGACACTGTCATGACCGTTTAGGTGGTTCATAGTCAGCTTTTGGTGGATGTCCTCACAGAGCTTCAGGCTTTGCGTGCGGATTTGGCGAGCTTTCGACGGTCCCTCCACCACCTCCTTTTGATGATGAGTCTTAATTGCCCATTGGCAATTCATCACAAAAAGGGGGAGTACATATGGATGAAGATAGGGAATAAGGGGAGATTTTTCTGTTTTGGAGCTTTAGATTGTATCTAGGTGCTTCATTTTGTATACTTATTTTCTTGGCTCATGATGTATTTATTTTGTTTTCTTTCCTTTTTATGAGTTGTATATGATAAGGGGAGACATTATGTTTTTAGTGTTGTTTCTTGTTTCACATTATGCTACATTGGCTATTGATGATTATATTATGAGGTTATTCATGATATACTTTTTATTTTATGTTATGTGAAATCAAGATTTTATTTTGAAGATGCAAAGAAAATCAGTAGACTGGATGCTTCGAATTTCAAAGGTGTGGTGACTGTCTTGAAAGCTTGAAAAAGAAAGAACAACGATCAAAGGTGACTGGGGTTGTCGGCCAAGAACCCTTCGATGACAAAGTTAGTTTTCTCTTTTAAATTTTGGAGTTCCAACTTTTCAAGAAAAATAAGAACGTACGTTTGTCTGGTCTGAATGGGCATTTATATAGTACACCTTAGAAACGATTATTAGACTTGTAACTTCCCCTACATTTGATGAGGTTTGAGGGTTCAGAGATAACTTCCACAACCGTTTAGGAGTTACACTTTTTTCATATAACTGTCACTGGAAGCTATGCATGTGGTAAGGAGTTATAGTACTTAACTTGGATTTTACTCATGTCTTGGAATATTAGCATGTAGGCAAGTTCATGCTTGGGAATTATCCTAAGTGTCAGGAGCTCGTCCAGGAGCCTCCCTAACGAGCGTTCCTTGTTTCCACGGAAGGTCGTCCTTTTATAGACGACCTTCTCACGGACGGTTATCCTTATATGAATGACCTTCTTGTGTGGGATGCATCTTCTGCTCTGGACGGCTCCTTTGGACAATATGGCGTTGGTCAAATTTATCCTTCACCATCAGTTGCCCCATTGTCCAAAAGGTCGTCCAGAGCATTGGAGGTCGTCCAGAGCATTGGAGGACCTATTGTTGTTCTCTGGACGCATGTCTTCATGTTGTTGATCATATGCTACTCTAGGCATCACAATATTAATGACTGAGTTCTATGGTCTTAGATTGTGCCACTCGTCACAATTTCATTGGCGATCTGTTACGTCGATTCAAGTTTTTGAGGAAAATGCCACGTGGCGCTTCCTGGTTGGTCACGTAATTCGAGGTACTATTTTTCAACGCCTATAAATAGTAGAATTCCCCTCGTACCCTTTGCATTTCTCAAATTTTCTACTTTGACATCCCTCATCTTAGCGCCTCGTCTAGAAGTTTCCTGCGTCCATAGTCTCCCTTCGTTTAGATCCAGCTATTTTCTCCATCCTCGTCCTCAGATTTCAAGTTTTCTTAATAAATGTCTGAGGTGGTCCTTTCTTCGTCTAGCAATAGTGTTGATAAGGCCATAGGCGAGTATCATGACCTTAGCAGTGTTAGTGGGTCTATTGATAGTAGTAGCAGTGGTTGCAATAGCAGCAGTGGGGGAAACACTATAGATGAGAATACGACTGTTGTCCCTGGGGTTCCTTTAGAGGTACTTCAGGAAGGACTTAGGACGAGGGCTGAGTCTGGGTCTAGGGCTGGCACAAGTGCTCCCTCGTCTACTGTTTAAGACAAGGATGAGATAGTTTATAGTTGTGTTGTTGGGATCGCCTCTAAGACAGATGAGAAAAAAATTAAGCGTCCTTAAGACTTGGTACCAAATTCCTGAAGACTTGAATCCTAGGGTACCTGTACGTGGGGAGTGGTGTTGTCAACCTCGTTTTGGCGTTGGCATTTATGAGGCTTACCTTTTAGGGGGTTTGAGGTGCCCCTTAATGCCTTTGCCAGAGAGTTTCTTACTAGGTTAGGTTTAGGTATATGTCAGTTCAACCCCAATGCATGGAGGCTAATTGTCGCTATGCAAGTTTCGTGGAGGGAGGTGTTTAAAGGGGATCGTCCTCTTACTGTGGATGAGTTTCTCTTCTGCTATAAGCCCTCTGAGATTAACCAATCCCTTGGCTTCTATCAGTTCAAACCAGAGGGAGAGATTATAGGTTAATAAAGTCCTTAGTCACCTCAGATAGGAAGTGGAAGACGGAGTTTTTCTTCGTCTCTGGTTTTTGGGCTGGACACCCTATTGAGGTTGACAAGGATCTATTCCCTCCCTACACAGGAGAGTTAGGGAACCTTTGTCCTGAAGGTACGTCTGTGGTTGTCATTTTATTACTTGTTATTTATTCTTGATTATAGTCGTCTAAACATTTTTTTTAGGTGTTAGACGACCTCATTTGAGCAGGTTCTACCTTGAACGAGTCTAGAAGGCGCGTCAATATACTGACAGGACTTTCCATTTCTTGGTAAGTCTTCAATGTCTTGCCACTTGGGGGTTATATCCAGAGCCATCCGCTGAAGCTATTGCCCACGAGCTCACTGTTCGTAGACGTAAGTTCCCCTTTCTCCTCTTCTTTTCTCCTCTTTTTTTTTTTTTTTGGTTTGTGACTAACGTCTTTCTTCTCAGGAATGACGACGATGAAGGAGAGCAAGGGCAAAGAAGTGGTAGACGAGGTAGCTGGGCAGGGGGTGCACTCCCAGCCTCGTCTATCCATTGGTGACAAAAGAAAAAGCCTGTCATTAGGAGTTGATTTGGGGAACCTTCCAAGCAGGCGTAAAGAGAAAAAAGCCAAGCATAGGTTGTCCAAGCCTCAGGACGCCCAAACTTAGGACGACCAACCCAATCCTTTCCTCCTCTCCCAGGGTCACCCTGTCCAGATTTTGGATGTTGATTTAGAGCCCAAGGATCCCCCATCTGTGCAAATCCTATCCATGGTTAATGTGTCTACCTCGTCTCAACCTCCTCAACAGGTGCCTCAAAACCTTCTTGGAAATGAAGACTTGGCTTGGGAAAGGTTCGAGAAGTTGTGACGGACAAGGACGTGACAACATGTTATGACATGTCTTTGAAGGACTTTGAGCGCTCTGGTGTTCATGACCTTTTTAAGGTATGTACTCTTTATATATGTATACCTCGTCTTGTCATTAATACACATGTATATATTGTAATAAATTTTAATTTATGCAGGCAATGTCTAAGTTCATCGCCGCGTCTAGGCAGGCAACTGAGCTAGACAAGATGAGGATTCTACTGGAGAAGACGGTCAAAAAGGGGAAGGACGAGTCTAAAAGGTGGGCTGAGGTGGCTACCAAGGCCAAGGACGATGCAAAGAAGTTGCAAAACCACGTCGAGGGGTTCAAGACTGATGTCAAAGAGAAGGATACTCGTTTTGATTTCCTTCAGAAGAAGAACGACGAGTTAAGTGCCCTTCTTGAAAAAGCTAAGGGAGATGCAGTTGTAGAGTTTAAGGCGTCCAAAAAATTTACCAATTTAATGGATACCAACTATGCAGCTGGGTTTGAAGATTTCAAGATGGACACCGTGGAGAAATTCCCTGAGATTGACTTCAATTCTATCAAACTCAACCTTGGTGGGGATGCTACAAGCTCCCTCCTCCAGACGAGTTTATAAAACATCAATATAGAGGATGATGCTACCACACTGCCACCTCAGGACGAGCCCAATGCTGACACCCCTCCTACTTAGAGACGAGATTTTTATATTTTTCTTATTCAAGTGTTTTTCTTTTTATTTTTGTTTGGTCCATTGTTTTAGGACCATCTTTAAGATTTATTTGAGTACATTTCGCTTGTCTAGAGTGTTTTGGACGAGTTTATTAACAATTGCCTTTTAAGGCCTACTTTATAAGGGTTTTTGGATGGTGGTTGTCTACCCTTTTAAACTTTGATGAATATTTAATTTTACCCATCATTGAACGTTATTGTATGGATGAGTCTATCCTTTTTTCGTTATTATTGTTATTGGCTTCTAAGTAGTTTGCCCACTCTAAGTGTTGGAGGGTCGTCCATGCGTTTTTCTTATGGACGACCTACTTAATGTATGGGCGTCTTGTTTGCCATTTAAATTCTGAAATGTAACTCGTCCTAGAAGTGGTAACGATGATTTTTCCAGTCCTTTTCCTCGACCATAGGCTGGGCAATTGGCATTCATCTTTTTTCAAGACTTTTCTAGTGTTTTACACGTCCAGAACATGGGAGTGTCTTGACTAGATGCTCGTCCACTATTTGGGTGTTAGGCTTGCAATTTCTTTTCATCCTTTTCTTTGGACGAGTATAAGTTACTCCATCTGTTTTTCAGATGAGTATGCCTTAGCTTATTTTTTTTTGCTTTATTCTCATTTTGAGGAAAGCTTATGAACGTTACATCCCTGCATTCAGAGATTTTCATTCGTCTTAGACTTTTGCCTTTTTGTGGGTACTATTATGGAAATTAGATTTACGCATTGAATACATTAGAAATCCAAACCATATTATTATATAAACATCCTCCACAACTATGGCATATGCTTAGAAGCCAATGCCTTAGGAAAATACTTAGGAAAATACTTAAATGTACACAACCTCGTCTTTCACAAACTAGTCTGTAGACAGTGCAAAAGTTTAAGAACTAGTACACTTTTTATTCTTAAAACACACAATAGTAGTAGTAAGAACACATAATAGTAAACATGAGTAAACACGTAGACCATAGTTGTAACTTCGTCCATAGCTGTAACCTCGTCCTTGGTAAATTTTGTCCAAGCTCATTACGAATAGTACCTCCTCAGGTGCTCCACGTTCTAGGGATGCTCTAACATTCGTCTGTCCAGAGCTTTTAAGTAGTACGACCCCTACCTCTTGCAGTTGATTACCCTATAGGATCTTTCCCAATTGGGTCCTAATTTTCCATGAGCTGGATTCCTGGTTGCCAAGGAGACTTTTTTGAGAACGAGGTCCTCAACGTTGAAGCGCTTGAGTTTTACTATGGCATCATGCTGCCTAGCCATAAGATTTTTGTATCTTGCTATCCTTTGCTCTGCGTCCATCCTTACCTCGTCAATGAGATCGAGGTTAAGACGAAGTTGCTCTTCATTATCTTTCTCCTGGTATTTCATCACTCGATGGTTAGCCATATGAATTTTCGCAGGTATGACTGCTTTACTTCCATAGGCTAGCTTGAAGGGAGTTTCTCCTGTCGTTGTCCTGACAGTTGTCCTGTAGGCCCAAAGAACACCTGGCAACTCATCTGGCCATACCCCTTTTGCCTCTCGAGCCGAGTCTTGATGATTTTCAGCAGGGATCGGTTCGCTACTTCTGCTTGTCCGTTCACCTGTGGGTGAGAGGGTGAGGAATAGTGATTCTTGAATCTTAACTGTTCACAAAAGTCCCTAAAAGGTGCGTTGTCAAACTGTCGTTTGTTATCAGATACTAGTACCCTAAGTACTCCGAACCTACATAGAATGTTCTTCCAAACAAAGTTCTTAACATTTTGCTGCGTGATTTTTGTAAGAGGTTCGGCCTCCACCCACTTGGTAAAGTAGTCAATCCCTACTACCAGAAATTTCATTTGTTTGATTCCTAGAGGGAAAGGACCTAGGGTATCCAGTCCCCATTGTGCAAAGGGCCATGGGGCCATCATTGGGGCCTGGTACTCCGATGGCTGTCTAGGGATGTTGCTATAGTGCAAACACTGGTTACACACCTTGACATAAGCCTTAACATCTGCTTGAATAGTTGACTAGTAGTAGCTTGTGTGGACGACCTTATGGACTAGCGATCTTGCTCTCGAGTGATTCCCACATGCTCTTTCATGGACCTCCCTCAACACATAGTTTGACTTGTCTGGAGCCAGACACCTTAGGTGGGGCTGAGAAAAGCCTCGCTTGTATAACACTTCATTTATAAGGACGTACTTGGCAGTCCTGACCCTTAGCTTCCTAGCCTCGTCCTTATCTTCTAGAAGCCTTCCATCCTTAAGCTAGATTACTATTGGACTCATCCAATTTTCTCCTCCTCCTATTTGCTGTATATCTGGAAGGTCTATGCTCGGCATGTATTGGATTCTGTTGTATTCGTCCATAACTCCTCCTGCCGAAGCCGTTCTCACTAAGGCATCTGCTTCCATATTTTCCTCCCTTGGTAGTTGAACAAAACTCACTTCTTTAAATTTCTGGACAAGCCGCTTCACCCTGTTGAGGTATTTCTTCATTCGATCTTCCTTAGCTTCACACATTCCATTCACTTGATTGATGACTAACTGAGAGTCTCCCTTGACTATTACTGATTCTGCCTTTAAAGACTTAGCCAATTCTAGCCCTTTGAGTAGAGCTTCATACTCAACTTCGTTGTTGGTGGTTTGGTACTATAAACGGGCTGTGCACTCCAGCTTATCGCTCTCTGGGGACTTCAGTATGACTCTAATCCCTCCTGCGTACAGTGTGGATGATCTGTTTACATTGATAACCCACCTTTCAGCTCCTACCTCTTTGTTCAGCTCGTCCTGGCTGGGGGTGAACTCCGTAATGAAATCTGCTAACGCTTGTGCTTTTATCGCGCTCCTTGGCTGGTACCTGAAATCAAACTCACTAAGCTCCACAGCCCATTGGATTAGTCGTCCTGCGGCTTCCAACTTGTTCATTTCCTTCTTTAAGGGATGATCCGTTAGGACGTTGATAACATGAGCTTGAAAATAATGCCTCAGCTTTCTGGAAGCCGTGATCAAAGCAAAGGCTAGTTTCTCCATCATCAGATATCGTCCTTCAACTCCTCTTAGTGCCCGGCTCGTATAGTAAACTGGTTTCTGAATCCGCCCTTCTTCTCTAACCAGTGCCGAGCTCACAGCGTGCGAAGACACTGCTAAATACAAATACAATTCCTCACCAGGTACAGACGGGCTCAGTATCGGTGCCGTTATGAGGTAAGCCTTCAGGTCTTGGAAGGCCTTTTGACACTAGTCCAACCACTCAAACGCCTTCTTGAGGACCTTAAAGAATGGTAAACATTTATCAGTAGCTTTCGAAACAAACCTGTTAAGGGCGGCAACTTGTTTGGTAAGAGACTGGACTTCTTTAATCTTCTTCGGTGGTTCCATATTTAGTATCGCCTGGATTTTGTCGGGATTCACCTCAATTCCTCTATGTGAAACCATGAACCCCAAAAACTTCCTTGACGAAACTCCAAAAGCACACTTGCTTGGATTCAATTTCATATTATACCATCGAAGTGTGTGAAAGGTTTCTTGAAGGTCGTCCAGATGCTTCCCCTCGTCCAAACTCTGTACCAGCATATCGTTTACGTAAACCTCCACATTTCGTCCGATTTGAGGGCGGAACATGTGGTTAACTAGTCTTTGGTAAGTCGCCCCTGTGTTTTTTAAACTAAAAGGCATTATCTTGTAGCAAAATAACTCTTGGCTAGTAATGAAGGAAGTCTTCTCTTGATCTGTCTCGTCCATCTTTATTTGGTTGTAGCCTGAGAAGGCGTCCATGAAACTCAGTAGTTTGTGACCTGCCGTCAAGTCCACCAGTTAGTCAATGCGTGGCAATGGATAGCTATCCTTGGGGCAAGCCTTATTTAAGTCAGTAAAATCCACGCACATCCACCACTTGCCATTGGCTTTTTTGACCATAACCACATTTGCTAACCAGTCCGAATAATAAACTTCCCGGATAAACTCCCCGGTAATCAACTTCTGGACTTCTTCTTTGATGGCATTGTCTTGCTCATGAGCAAAAACCCTTTTCTTTTGACGCACAGGTTTGAAGTAAGGATACACGTTCAAACGATGGGTAATGACACTTGGGTCAATACCCGGCATGTCTTCATGACTCCACGTGAAGACATCAAGGCTCTTCTTCAAAAGCTGGACCAGAGTATACTTTGTCTCCTTTTCCATACTTGCCCCAATTCTAGTGGACTTCTCGAGGTTGCTCTCATCCAAAGGGACATCTTCTAACGCCTCAGTAGGTTCTGCTGTAATCCTTCTCTTGTCTATGCTCATTGTTTGCACGTGCTCGTCCATTGCCAACATGGCTAAGTAGCACTCTATGGCGGCTAATTGATCTCCTTGTACTTGACCCACTCTATGCTCGGTCGGGAATTTGACGGATAAATAGTAGGTAGAGGTTACCGCCTTCCAACAATTCAAAGTCGGCTTTCCAATAATAGCATTATAGGACGACGAACAATCAACAACAAGGAAGTTTACTTCTTTGGTTATCTGTTGCGGGTACGCTCCAACTACCACAGGTAATGTAATGGTGCCTACACGCTGCACCTTCATTCCTCTAAATCCTACCAATGGAGAATTCACTGGTTGGAGTTGATCTCGTCTTAACCTCATTTGTTGAAAGGTGGGGTAATACAGGATGTTCGCCGAACTTCCATTGTCTACTAACATCCTCCTGGTCGTATAATCAGCAATGAGCAGGGTAATGACAATCGTGTTGTCGTGTGGATGGTGAACTCTTTCAACATCCTCGTCTGTGAACGTGATGGCTTGCTTGTCTACTTCCCTCGTCTTGGGAGATCGTCTGGACAGCTGGATGTTTTGCACCACCTTCAGGTATGTCTTCCTTGATTTAGATGACCGAGCTGCTGAGGTTCCTCCTATAATAACTCTTATTTCTCCAAGTGGGGGTTGTGATGACTCTTCCACCTTGGCCTTCAGCTTCTCGTCTTTGTGGTCTCATCCAAGGAAATTACTTAACTTCCCTTACCTAATAAGATTCTCTATTTGTTGCTTTAAATCAAAATACTAGTCCGTGTCGTGCCCATGGTCTCTATGAAAGCGACAATACTTGTTCCTATTGCGTTTGTTAGGATCCTTTCATTTTCTCTGGCTACTTCAAGGACGGATCGTCCTTGATTTGCATAAGCACTTGCTCTAGCTGCGCATTCAAGGGAGTATATTGCTGATTTCTCGCTGAGGAACTCGTCTTTTTACTGTCTCTATCTTTTTCTCTTCTGCCCGAGCCTTCTTTGGACGAGGACCCTGATCTTGATGACGTGGGTGAGCTGTTTCCGAACGCTTTGCTCTCTTCCTTTTCTTGGCTATAATCACGTCCTCAGCATTCATAAAATTTTGGGTCGAATGGACGAGTTTGGCCATAGTCTGTGGTTCTTGCTCGTAGAGCTTATGAATGAACAAGTCAGAGTTGACCCCATTATGGAAGACGACCAATAACAACTTGTCGTCCATTTCATCCACTGTCAAGGCTTCTTTATTGAACCGGGTAATGAAGTACCGCAAACTCTCATTTTTCCCTTACTCTATAGTTAGCAAACTAGAAGAGGAACGCTTGTGGTGTTGTCCTCCAATAAAATTATTGACGAATAACTTACTCAACTCCTCAAATGAGCCCACAGAGTTTGGGGGTATTTTGCTGAACCACACCCGCGCTGGTCCCTTAAGTGTGGTAGGGAATGCTCTGCATATAATCTCGTCCGGAACCCCTTGAAGGTGCAAGGTAGTCTTGAAAGTAGCAATGTGATCGCACGGGTCACGGGTTCAATCATATGAATTCAAGGAAGGCATTTTGAACTTCGAGGGTAGGTGATGACTATTGATGGAAGCCGTGAAAGGGGAGTCCGTTCAATGAACTAAGTCATCCACGGGGTTCGCCCGTCTCATATTCTCCTTCATTTCATCCATAGCTTTTCTCATCTGATCCATCTCCTTCTCCAAGTGTGACACTCTTCTTGAAGCAATACCCCTTAACTGATTCTCAGACTCAACGTTTTCTCCTCTACCCTCTTGACTCTGGGCTTGCCCTTTCGCATGCCTTTCATGGTGCTGCCTCCTTAAATTGATCTCCCTATTCAACTCTTGGTTCTAACGGGTTAATTCCGCCATAGCGGCAACCATGGATTGTATATGTTGAACGGAAGGCGGCTGCATGACAGGCGCTGACTGACGATCACTGTGGGGATTACTAGAAGCATCCCTACTCTCCTGGTGGCCTGGGATGGTAGTCCTTAATCTTGTTCGAACCATTCAGCCTTTTGTCTAGGAAAGACGAATCGCTGAAAACAAATAATCAAACGAAAAGAACACTGTTCCCTATAGACGGCGCCAACTGATGATGCAAAGAAAATCAGTAGATTGGATGCTTCGGATTTCAAAGGTGTGGTGACTGTCTTGAAAGCCTGGAAAAGAAAGAACAACGATCAAAGGTGACCGGGGTTGCTGGCCAAGAACCCTCTGATGGCAAAGTTATAGTTTTCTCTCTTAAATTTTGGATTCCAACTTTTCAGGAAAAATAAGAACGTACCTTTGTCTGGTTTGAATGGCCGTTTATATAATACGCCTTAGAAACGGTTATTAGACTTATAACTTCCCCTACATTTGAGGAGGTTTGAGAGTTCAGGGATAACTTCTACAACCGTTTAGGAGTTACACTGTTTTCATATAATTGTCACTGGAAGTTATACATGTGGTAAGGAGTTATAGTACTAAACTTGGATTTTACTCACGTCTTGGAATATTAGCTTATAGGCAAGTTCATACTTGGGAATTATCCTAAGTGTTAGGAGCTCGTCCAGGAGCCTCCCTGACGAGCGTTCCTTGTTTCCACGGAAGGTCGTCCTTCTATAGACGACCTTCTCATTTTTCCTAGCAGGGGCTCGTCCAGGAGCCTTCATAACGAGCATATCTTGTTCCCACGGAAGGTCTTCCTTCTATAGACGACCTTCTCATGGACGGTTATCCTTATATGGACTGATGCGCATTGATAATAACTTAATTTTGTATATTTATATCATTGTTAGAAAGCATTATCATACTTATTTTGAGGTAATTCATGCATTTTATATTTGGTTTTGGAATAATGGTGAATAATCAATTTTGTGCTTAATTGAATCTTATTGCGTGAATTTATCTTTTGTAGGAGAATGGAATTAAATAAGTGGATTTGTGCAAAGAAGAAAGCTAATGGACTTTACTTTTACAAGGGCCATAATGAAGTTAAAGAAGGCCAACTTTATTAAATTTAAGTCCAATTGGAGCAGAGAATCAAAGGAAATTTGCATCAAATCCAAGTTCAATTCGGATTAGGATTTCAGCCTGCACATTAGTTAGTATTTTTGGCATAACTTTCGGCTCAGATGTCCGATCAAGATGATTCAACTTTATTTGGAAATTTAACGTAAAGGGCTACAACTTTGTAGTTTACCAAAAGTCCGAATTATGACGTTAAATGGGCCAAAATTGTCGGTTAAATGAAGCCTAAAAATCTGGAATTTTCCTCAAACGGGAATTCAACTTGTAATATGATTCATTGACCTATTTAAAGGCTCTTTAGGGAAAAATTCAAGGAGGCCAGTGCTAGGGCTGAGGGCTGAACATATAGAGTGCGGCTACTTCTTTGGTTTTCTTCCATGACAGTTAGTTTTATTTTATTTGTCTAGTTTAATGTTTAGTATTTTATTCTTGTGTTTTATTTTAATTACTATGAGTAGCTAAATTTATAATTAGGGTTGAGGATGAAACCTTGTTAAGGATTATTAGTAATATTTATGTGATTTGATTTCTCCCACAACAGTTGTTCTTTAACGATTTAAATTGTTCTTGCTTTATATCAATTGACTAAGATGAGATTCTAGATATGAGTTTAATCATGTTTTTCTCATGATTTAGGATTTATCTTAATTAATTGAATGCTTGGTTTATTAATTCTTGATTATAAAATTGGATATCGCTTGTGATTTATCTGTCAATGGATACAATTTATGATTTGATTTTTAGAATTGGATATATCTTGTGATTTGTTTGGCTATAGATACAATTGATGATTTGATTTTATACTTAAGAAGCGAAGAAGAACATGCTTTTGATTTTTAAAATAAAGATTTTAATGAGAATATTTTCCATGATAGCAAGATTGATTTCTAGATTATCATGTAGTAGTTGGGAAAAATTAATGATTATAAATATATGCTGATATGACTTACAAGGCGGATTCCAAAACCTTAATTCCTTTCCCTTGATTGTTTACATCTTTTTATTGTTTTATATATTTTGTTTAGTTTAACTATTTGCTTAATTTTATTATTTGCTTAGTTTATTTACTTTCAAAACAACCAATTTTTATTAAACTAGATTAGGATTAATTTGGTTAAGATTTAATTAATTTTCTTACATTCATTCAAGTCCTTGTGGGTTCGACCTTGTTCTTGTCAAATTATACTTCGGTACGGTTCGTACACTTGCGAGTATTTTAAAATTTCACAACAAGTCCTCGAGCAAAATGGACGGCCTTCTTGTGTGGGATGCATCTTTTGCTCTGGACGGCTCCTTTGGACGATATGGTGTTGGTCAAATTTATCATTCACCATAATATTTTGTTTACTTGTATTTTCCATACATGCGTTTATGTGTTTGTTGAGTGTTTTAGGAATATACAGGTTGATTCAGTCGTGCTGCTGTTTACACTTGCAACTGATAGATAGTGGTTAGGTTGAATTGTTTTTTGGTTGGACATTTTTAATGTAATGGGCTGTTTGTGTAACTTTTGAGCATTTTGTTTATTTTGTGTTTTGTCACGGATTGCCAAATGGGGAGTTTGTTAGGTTCTAAGGATTTAGGATCTAAATGTATTAGAATCTCAATGTGTAATGTTAGCAAGCCATGGCAAAAACTTAGAGTCTAGATTTTGGCTGCTCAAAGTATGTTTAATGTAAAGTTGGAATTGAGTAATTGTAGAAAAGTACTATTCAATTTTTGCAAAGCTCGATCGATCGAAAATTAGACTTGATTGGTCGAAACTCGTGCAGATTTTTTTTTCTGCCGAATTTTCCAACTCAGCCCAAGCCCGTTTGACATGTAGGGTCTTATGTTTTGCCTTAAGTATAAAAGGAAAAACCCTAGCCACGCTTTTAGGTTGTTGTTTATGCTGTGTGTGTGAATCACTTGTGAGATCTAGAGGTGTTTGCCTTCATACATATTTAGGGTTATCAAGATCAAGATTGATGTCGAGAGCTTAGTGATCATTTCAGTTGCTGCATAAAGAGCTTAAAGAAAAACAAGTGGTATACTTGTGGATGTTGTGGATCTAAGAAAGAAGTAGTCCGTGAACTGGAAGCTGTTACGTGGTCGTGGTAGTAAGTTTTCTACTCGAAGTAGTAATAAGATGTTAGTGGTCTAAGCCGCTATTGTAAAACTTTAATTCTTTCATAGTGGATCTTATTTTACATTGAGGATAGCTAGGTTAAATCCTCTCCAAGTTTTTTACCGATTTGGTTTTCCTGAGTTATCATATTGTGTGTTCTTTATATTTCCGTACTGCTTTACATGATATGATTGTTATTGTTTTAACATAGATTTGAATAATTTACCTAAGTTAATCACTTGGCTAAATAACTAAGTTAAACAACTTATGTTTTAAGAGGTCTAAAAACGTACAGTTTCAGTAGTGAAGATCATACTAGTTTTTATGAAATATCTTATTTGTTTGTTTGTTTGTTTTTTTTGTTGGAAAAACCACTTGTATAGTTGTATTCCTTTATCACTATGTTTATGTAAAACATATAAAATATGTGCATGGTTGTAGGTTTTTCTTTTATTTTATGTTACGCATTTTATAACTTAAATCTTGTTTACTTTTTTTTTTCTTTGGTAGTTTTTCTAAAACTCTCTCTCTCAAGCATGAAAGCTATTCCTTTAAACTATTGTTCTTAGTTCAACATGTAATGTCTTCTTACCCTTTTTTTTAAGAAGAAAATCCATCTTTAATTTTTGTATTAATTAAGAAGTTGGTAAATCAACATTAACAAAATTGACTATATTTGAAGGAACAAATTCCATCCAAACTAGCAGCAGAGCGGACAACCTAACTCTCCTAGTCAAAGCATCAACAACAGAATTACCTTGTCTTAATCTCTTCTCACTTGAATATTGTACTTATATTACAACATTAAACAAAAGAAAATTTAATATAATCATTTACTTCGGCAAAATTTGTACCATCAAATTGTAAACTTCATAGTTATTATTATACCTTTTATTTTCCCTTTTACACATGTCTATTTTAACAAAATTGAACATTGCAAAAAATAAAAATAAAAAACTTCAAGTATTTTCATGTATTCAAGGCCTTTTATTTATAATGTTTTGTCCTATGAAAACAATTTTTTAATTTTGCTTTATACATTGACAACCAAACAAACTTTAGTTCTTAAATCTTTGTTTAAGAACTAAATGACATTGGATTTCAATGTTTAAGACAACCAAACAAACTTTAGTATTTCAATGTTTTTTAGACAATGTCATTTACATGATCCTGGTTCTTTTCACATCTACCTGTTAAGTATAACCTCATAAAGCTCATCAACAATAAAGTTAAATTCAAAAAATAAAATAAACCTCTGGCATAAAGCATGTGAAGAATTTAATATTATTTAATTTACCGTAAATAAGTTAGGAGAGTCATATATTTAAAATTTCTACCACTTTTTTTGAATCCCTAAAACTAAAAGTTATATAGAAAATTTCTGAATATATGAGCATTAACAATTTAACATGTAGAAATGATTTATAAGCTTGTTTCACAAGTTCATGAAATCATCTTAAGCAAATCCTTCCTCAATCTGATTTTGAAATATAAGTGCCTAACTCTCAAGGAAAATCACGCTTAATGTTCCAGTGGCATCCAAACATTAAAATACAAAGAAAGAATTGGTAAGATCTACTATAAGTAAAAGCAAATGGTTGAGAAGAATGAGATTTTCTTGCAAAATCGTAAACTAAAAATGGGTTCTGATTCAAAGTGCTTCTCCTTGGTAATTGAGTGCATTATGTAATTTTATATTGGGGATTAATGATGAATAAAAAAATTAAGTCAAAAATTTTGTAACTTAATTGGTTGACATCTTCTGATCTTTTTAAGAGATCTAAGATTTGAATATGAAATATCTTCTTCCAAACCAAATATATAATAATAATAATAATAATAATAATAATAATTTTATATACTAGAATATAATAACATTATATACTAAAATTTATTAGATTGCAAATGTCTAAAAAGTTAATATGAAATACAACATGTAATTCTTGGCCTGCCTTATTAGCAAAGAATAGGTCTATATATTTTATTTCAGTTACGTAAAGATATGATCTACTTTAGGTATTCAATGCAATAGGATCTCGTTTTGGTGCAAACGTTATCAGCACAAGAATTTTAAGTGTGGGTATACAAATGCAATAGAGACAAAATTTAAGTACAATACCTTAAATATTGTTTCTTAGATGCTCTATTTAAGATTCAGCCATGTGATGTGACTATTTAACTAAAAATATACACTTTTATTCTATGAGAAAAAATTTCACATGATAAAATCGTAGGAGGAGAACCTAAAGAACAGAACCTAAACACTGTGCTTAAGTCTTGCCCATACAATCAATCTCAAAAAAAAGAAAAAAAGAAAAAAAGTCTTGCCCATACAATAAATAACCATACAATAAATAACTAATATGTCATGAGGAAGTATTTTGGGTGGACAGAGGTCCATTGGTTTTGTTGGGTGTGTCATTCATAAGCAATAAGCAATAGCTAAATAGTATGCACAAGGGCACTTGTTTATTTTATGCACAAGGTGAAATTTCGACCCGTACAACACTTTGCCCAATTAAAAGTAAAATTACAGATATCCTTCTTACAACACACTGCAAATTTTTTTTTTTGGAGAGAGAAACACACTACAATTGACCAAAGTAATTTATGATCAATTTCCTGGTTTAGCAAAAATAAAAATATTGTCCAATTTACCAGGATTCCCTACTCAAAGCTCAACAAAATAGAACTTCTTTTCAGGTAATTTGGACATTCTTCTCCAAATTAGCAGAGCTTTTCTTCCAAAACTTTAAGTGAATAGCTCTATCCTGCAGCATGCTCTCTATCTCCTCAATTGGTAGGCCCTTTGTTTCTGGGACACAAATCAAAACAAAGCATACGCCTATAACAGCAATGACCCCAAACATGAGGAAAGTAAAGGAAGTCCCAATAGCTTTTGTTAATGATAAGAAGGACTGGGCTACAATAAGGTTTGCGGACCAGTTTACTGTGGCAGCAATTCCACCACAAATGCCTCTATACCTTAGTGGATAGATCTCGGAGTTGACAATCCATGGGACAGTTCCCATTCCAGGAGAGAAAAATATGATGTATAGAGCCAACCCAGCAAGTGCAAGCCATCCAGTTTTGCTTGGACATCCCCTAGTGTACCAAAGCCTATGATCTCCCTGGCAGATATCTTTCACTGTGTCATTTGAGATCACACACTCCCCTGGCCATAACTGTAAGATGGATAACAATGCCAAAGTTAAGTGAGAATAAATAAAATGAAAAAAGTGAACCATAAAGAGGTAGTAGCACTCTAATGCACTGTTATTTAGAATTTGAGAAAATACTTTCTAGAGGGATACACAATGAAATTTACATCTACCTTATTAGTAGCTGAGGCACAGAACCCACATGCTGGAGATGAAGCCTTCAAACACTTCATACAATCCCAACTATTAGCATTTGCAGCCGAACTATAATCTGGGCAGGTGTAATCTATGAGATTAGAGGTTACAGTTGGTGTAATTTCTGGTGAATGAGTTGTGGTATGGTAAAAGATTCCTGATAGAATCGCAAGTGCAATTACCACACCACTCAAACTGGCAGCAGCAAGTTTCCTTCTCCCAGTCCGGTCAATCAAGAAGATGCTCACGATGGAGCCCAGAGCATTGAGGCCAGAAGTGACGAGTGAGAGGAGGAGTGCAGTTTGATTACCTGCAATTCCAGCCAACTGAATTATGGTGGGGCTATAGTACATGACTGTGTTTATGCCCACACACTGCTGGAAGATCATAAGTCCAATTCCTGCAATTAGTCCTCTTCTTACTGTTTTGGTTCTCCAGAGTTCTTTATAGGTAACCTTTCCAGCAGTTCCTGTTTCCTTAATCTCTGCTTCTACAGATTCATGTAGAGCTTGCGTCTCTGTTTCCAACTGATCGGCTGAGTATATTTTCTCCAGTATAGCTTTTGCCTCTTCTTTTCTACCCTGTTAATTCAAAAGACGCGGTTAACAATCTTTGATTCGAACAAAGCATATATTTGATTATATAAGACTATGAAACAACTAGTTTATGAGAGAGGAACCTTGCGGTATAGCCAACGGGGTGACTCTGGAAGAAACATCATCAGGGCAAACTGCACCAGAGCAGGAAGTGCTGCAACTCCAAGCATCCAGCGCCATGTTCCTGGAGCCTATACAGAAAAACACACAAGTTAACATCTTTTTCATCTGCCTAGAGTACAAGCAAATGAAAAGCTGATTGTAGAGAGCAAAAAACTGTTGAAATAGCAAAATTATACTGTTTTGTTAACTCAATTACAATAACAAAGGAAAAGTTCAATATAATTAGTAGCCCAAATTTTTATGCGTCTCCAAATAGAACAGCTACCACTAGTGTTTTGAAATGCTATATTGAACTCAATGCAAGTTGGTGAAATGTGAATGAGTATCCAAGCACTCCTAACTTTAAAATTTACAACCGCATTTGCTTGCTTACCTGGGTAAAGGCCAAGTTGATAAGGTAGGAAAGGAACTGGCCCCCAGTTATAAGAAATGCATTGGTACTAACGAGGGCACCGCGGATTTTGGCTGGGGAAGCTTCAGAGATGTACAAAGGGGCTGTCATTGATGCTATTCCAACGCCAAATCCAACAAAAATACGTCCAACAATGAGAAGAGGTGGGCCGTTGGCAGCAGCCATGATCACAGCTCCAATAAAGAACAAAATGTCTCCTAAGAGAAGTGCAGGTTTCCTTCCATAGCGATCATTCAACCATCCACCAACAGCAGCTCCAATAATTGCTCCTGCAACTGCCGTGCTCACTATAGTTTCCTATACATACATGCATTGTCACCAAACACAGTTAATAACTTATTAATATACATTTTAGTTTCACAAATTAGTAATAATATGGATTTTTAATTTTGAACCTGTTAAGTACAAACAAATAAATAAATAACTAATCGGTAACTCATGCAATGCACCAGAAAACTTAACGAAATATGATTTTTTTTCCCTTTCAACATTTTTTTTGTTGTCAAAATATGAAATTCAATAATCAAGGTAATTAATTAATACTAGTGTAGTTCTTTTTAATTTTAATTTTAATTTTTTATATATAGAACAAGTATAGTTATTTATTATGATTATATTTGTATATGGAACTATATATTCTAATGTTTAAATAAGATATGATTTGATAAAATTTTAATGGAGGGTTTAAAAATGGAATTTAATTTATATATAATTAAAAAATATAATAAAATAATGACGTGTATAATATTGAAACCTCAAAAACTTACATGGCATAATATTATGATGTTAGCAAAAAGTTTTTGTTTAGAAACAGAGTTCATGTTCTATTTTATATATTTTTTAGATAACTATATATTAGTATATTATTACATATCCCCTAACCCTCCACCCCCAATATATATACACACACCATGATTTGAGATTAAATTTCTTGGTTCGAATCAATAAAGATTATATAAAAGAAAAAAGCAACTTTGAATTTTTTAAAACATTTTAATAGGAATTATTAGATGGGAAAAGTTAATGGAAGGGTATTGGTTAAGGAAATATTTTTAGAAATTTTTTATAAGAAAAAAAAGTAACTAATATTTTTGATAGCTTTTTATATTTCTCCTAAAAGTCGTATCTGAATTTTCTTAAAATAACTCATTAACAAATGCCTTAAAAACATTCATTAACCAGATCCTTATCACATCATTGAATTTTGTGATTTCACTTCCGTTTCTTGTTTAATAGGGGTGGAGATGCCACAGAGTCCAAAATCATTGCGAGTAAATTTAAGGTTTTTGAAATTCAGCAACAAAATTTAAATTGAAATTAGTCAAATTTTAACAGAATACTGCAGATTAATTAGTAATATTGGTTATTAAAAAAATGTGTTATTGCGTAAAAATTGAAAAACTAATTTTATAGATTCATAGATAGAAATTGAGCCGAAGGGGCCTTCACAGTTGTGAAGGGCCTGTGAAAGCCCATAAAAAATAAAGCTGAGCTGACCCAAATATTCTAGGTCCAATTTCTTCTTCGTTTTATTGGAAAAGCAAGTCTTGTTGGATTAAGTGAAGTCTAAGACTAAAAGTGTCATGCTCAACCATGTTTTGACACTTGTCAACGTACTGACCACATAACAAACGACACTTGTCAAACTAACACTAGTTTATTATTATTTTTAGATATATACAATAGAATTTTCTATTTTAATTTGTGGCGATCCGTTTTAGTATAGGGTGAATTTAATCCTTAAATCTCTTATGTTGTCACCGAGATCTATGTTTTTTTTTTTTTTGATTTCCTAGATCTATGGATTCTTATCCATAATGAGAAATGATATGTCCACAACATTTTTACAACAAATCATAAGTGGCAAGTTGTTACTGGTTGTTATTGTTGGGACAAAAAAGTAATCTTAGTGCTAGAATCAAATTTGAACCTATAACAACTAACTACCTATGATTTGTTGTAAAATTGTTATAAAAATATTGTGGACGTAGCACCTCTCTATTCATAATAAAGAACAAAAATATAAATAAAAAAATAAAAAGTAATTGAACGAAAACGACTTATCTAAAAAAGAAGGGAAAACGATTTGCTTGGGACTTGAATAGAGACTTCTCCAATTTTGATGTTTCCCAAAAAAACACAGACTCCTCAATTTTATTTATATATATTTAAGTATGACCAAAGTTTGATCACACGCCTCGAACACGACAAGTGAGGAAAAAAGCATTAATCATGACTGGTGGATTAGTCCAAACAACATTTCAAACATCCATAAATGTGAACTTCACCAAACGACTCAATTATTATATTGGGTGATTTTTATATTAAAAAAAGATTTCTTAATTTTTTATCCTTTTTTTTTTAGTTTTTTTTTCATGAATTCAGGTTTATATATGTGCCTAATTAAGAATGGAAAACTTAGAAAAAACATAAGTTCTACATCAATAATAATAATAATAATAATGAATAATTAAATAAATGTTAAATGTATATATATTAGGAAAAATAAATAGGAACAGGCTTTTAGAAACTGGATAAAATTAACAAGGAGAAGATGAAGATACATTCAAAGACATGCATAGACTATGTGATATGTATTTGGTAGTAGATAAAATCACCTGCAGGTAAGTCTTTCGATCTACCTCGTCGAAATCATCTCTAATGTAAAGAAGAGCTCCTGATATCACTCCTGCACACCAAAAAAAAGTGACGAAAAAAACATGTTTAGAATATACACAAACACATGCATAGATACCCAAAAAGAGAGAGAGGATTATATTTATATATGAGAAATAATATATTCACAATATTTTTACCATATTTTTACAACAAATTCTAAGTGACAGGTTATTACTGGTTATTGTTGAGGCAAAAAAATAATCTTAGTATTAAGTTCAAATTTGAACCAATAACAACTAACCATCTATGATTTGTTGTGAAAATATTATAAAAATATTGTGGATTTAACATATTTCTTTATATTTATATATACCAGTGTCATAGCCGAAGAGAAGGCCGCCAATCCCAGCAGAGAAAGCTAACCGAAGAACGTAAGGGTTTTTCCATGTTAGAGCAAAGCATTCTTTGAATGCTGATACATCGGCCGTAGGTACCCCTCCTTCCATTTTTTTCTTCTTCCTCTTCTTCTTCCTTGTGATGACTGTCTTTTTTTAAGAAATACTGAGTATTCTTTTTCTCATAGAAAAAAGAAAAAAAGAAAGAACCAGAGAGATAAAGGAAAAAGACAGTTTAAACAAGAAGAGAAAGAGAGAAAGAGAGACAGAGAGACAGAGAGAGCTTACATGAATGAAAAGAGGTGAGGCTTGTGTCTCTTAAATATAAGGTGAAAGTTGGATTGGGGTACGTGCGTATTTTGTTGTTTTGTGTTGTGTAATGTGTGAGAGAGAGATTGATTCGGATTTTCGGATAATGAAAGGGGTTTTAATGGGAAAAGAAATCCTCTAATATAGGACTTGTCTTGTTGGATATTGACGATGTGATGATTTTCAAATGTTGGATACGGTTATATTCAGAATTGGATAAGGGCTATTAAAACAACCAATTAATACTTGGCATTAATCCAAAGTTCAAACCAAAAAAATTACTAATATTAGCCAAAAAAAAATTAAGAATCACTACTAATATTAGCAAAAACAGAAAATTTAAAGATTACTACTAATATTAGCAAAAAAAAAAAAAAAATTTATTACTTTATTTATAAAAGTAATAAAAAAGAAAAAAGAAGAAAAAACAGAAAAGATTGTTTGGCAAAAGTCAAGACTACCAAATATTATGTATGTTTTAGACTTGTAGAAGCACATGGTTACTCTCACAGGAGGTGACGATAGCGATTCTGTATAAATGGTATTCGCCAATCACCACCCGATTGTCTAGCGCGTGTGATGACTTTACGTTAAAAGTACAGATTTCACTATCCTTGATGATGTCATAAAGTCCCACGTTTTTATTTTATTTTATGAAATTCTATAAAATTATCACCGCAGATTATTATATTTTTCTATGTTTAGTAGTAACTTTAAATAAAATTGATAAATAATTTCTTAACTTTACTTATTTAGCTTGTTGTGAGATAGACTTATTTTACAACAAAATTTTAACGGAAAACAATCTCTTAAAATAAGCCTTTTTTTTTTTTACTAAAAATAGTTTTTCTTTAACTTATTTTTTCTGATACTACCAAAAACTGAAAAAACTCAAAAAATTATCTTTACATCAAAGAAAATTTTGGCTTATCTCCGGTGCTTTTTAAACTGGAATTAGTTAAAAAAGTACTAAGACAAACAAGTTTGGCTAAACTCCAGTACTTTTTTTAACTAGAATTAGTTAAATAAGTACTGGAGGGAAACCAAACCCATAAAAAATGGAGGGATAACATATAGTACATTTTCCCTAACCTTTAACTAAATAAAAAGAAAAGAGAAAAAAGAAAGTATATTATTCATAAAATAGCATATATATATATATATATATAAAAGACTATATACATTAAGACAAAACAGTAATCATTCTCAAAAATAAAAAAAGACAGAACAGTAATAACATGTGAGAGAAACCAAAAAATAAAAAATAAAAAATTAGGTGTGAGAAGAAAAGAAAAAGATAGAAAACATAATTTATGTGCTGAATTGGGTCACTAGACCAATCACTTGACTAAAAATTATTTTTCTTTTTCTTTTTCTTTTTTCATACCAATTTTTGACGATTTAAAATACTATATATTTTTGCTAAGAGCCTTGTCATTTCATTGGTTGAGGCTTTTTTTATATTTATGGTGAAAACATTCTCAAAGTTTCGAATCCTCGTTTTCCTATTATAACTATCAAATTATATATGTGTTTGAGTGTAATATGTGTGACATTCCTTGATTAATTAAAGTGTGTTATTTTCTAAGTCTGTTTGGGCATGAGTTTTTAGATATTTAGTGTAGTCCATAGGGAGTATTGTATGTGATTTAGGTATGAGAATGAGATTCACATAGAGAAAACCTAAATCATAAGTTCCTTGTAAACTCATTAACCCTAATTTATGGTCAGTGATGAAATAAGGCAATTTATTTGCAAAGACCATAACATGTCAATTATGATGATCTATCTTGATCACGCAAGTGAAGACTTTTTATTGATATGTTAGTATGTCTCACGTGTTTGAGACACACTAAAAGGGACCACTGTGAGATTTTTGCATTCTACCAACTATTGTTACTTGAACCAATAATCTCACAATAATTGTTGGTTACAATGATATATCGAAGCGAGATTTTGCACTGTCAAAACATTAGTAATCACATGTAGCATGTTCGGAACATTATTCCCAATCCATTCGATTAAAGACATGAAACATCCTCTTAAGATAGATTTAATAAAAATTTATTATGTAAATTGTCAAGCCTGACTATTTTAGTAAGAAGTTACTAAAATTTATTTTTAATTGAATTAACATAAGGTTGTTGCATCAATATTTAGCCAAGGATTTAAGGCTTTTTGGTGAGAATGTCAAAGTAAATGCACTAAAAGTATGATTCTCTAATGTGAAAATTCATAATTGCATGTGCACACCATTTGGACAAGTTTATACCTTCGTAGGTATTAAGTGCTTTGGGGGGGGGGGGGGGAGGTGAGGACAACATGTTTACTAGTATATGTAATTAAATATTTGTAACTAGTGTATTAGCCCGAGTATTCTTGAAATGTTTTCATTTAAAAAAAAAGTGTACACTTCAAATATTTCTCGATTGATTCACTGAAACTACCATAACATTAAAATTATGAGGATTTTAAAAGCATCTTCTCCACCAGAATGAAAGCTTTTTAATTTTAATTTTTTTTAAAAAAATGTATGTTTCCCATTCAGTATTTTATCAATCCTAACTTGTTTCATATGTTTTTTCTCCCTAATAAAATAAACAAAATTTGGAATAAAAAAATCAATCACACGATCCGCATGACATATTGTTCCCTCCTACGTGAGAATTATTTCCGGAGCTCAAATTTTGTCTTTCTCGTGGAAAAAAAAATACTCATTAACAAATTACCAAATAACTACTGTATTATAGTGATTAGTGAGAAGCATGATGCTGATAATAAGGGAATTAATTTTGTATCGGAGATCCTTTCATTTCATACTGTATTATAGTGATTAGTGAGAAGCATGGTTGCTGATAAGCTTTGTCTAAAAAATGACCTGAATTGTTCTCTTTTTTAAAAGTCAAATAATAAGAAGAAACGTAACAACCAGAGAAATAAGTCACACGCATATATTGTGCTAGCCGCATGTTTTAATTGAGGCCTTGAGGGAATGGAGAATTCTAAAATGTATAAAACTTTGATCTGATGGTGTTTTATCCCATTAGCCACTAAGACAATTACTTTTCATCTGAATATATAATGTGTTTGTTTGAATATATTGGCAACTAAGCAATCGTTGAGGCACTTAATTATCATGTAAAAAATGAAAATAAAATGATGGCCCAAATGAAAAGAGAGACTCTATAGTCATGGTTTAATCGAACCTAATATGTGACAGAAAAGACTTGCCAATTTGCGATTTGTATCTATTTGGTGGGTGGGTGTATAAAACATCTTGCAATATTCGATTGATACTTACATTAGTGGCGGAGCTATGGCGCCCAAAAACGTATCTATTTATTCTTTAAGCATATATATTTGAAGATATCCCAATTTCCTTTTTAATGGCCACTTGGATAATATGTATTTAGCATTATAGTTTGATGTTTGATATTTGGGACCAAAAGTTAAGATTTTGAAAATTTGGGTTTTGAATATATAAGAGGGTATTGTTTAGTTCCAACTAAAAAATTGTTGTGAATTCTAGTTAGTTCAACTAGTTGAGCTTTTAATGGTTGAATAAGTAATCTGGGTTTTAATACCTGCCTACACCAACATCTGATTAATATCTTTGTCTGATTTTAAAAAATACAATCATTAGAAGCGGATGCCATATGTTGAAATTTTATAAAAAAATTTAAAAAAAATTAAAAGATTGTTTTTGGGTATTTATTTATTTATTTATTTTTGTTTATGTGTTTGGATGTTTATTTAAGAAAAAACATACTTGGCAACACTAATCATTTTTATAAAAAGAAGAATATTTAACATATAATGATAATAAATATGACTTTTATTTTTGCGTTTTATGCTATTTCCTTTATAGAATGGTTGTACTTCTATATATATTTCTAGTTTTTACTAGAATTATGAAACAATTATTTTTAGTTGTGAATATTATTTAAAAAAGTTTCTCAATAAATTAAAGATGATTTTTAATGGATCTTTGATTTGTATATTGAAAGTAAAATTGTTGAGACATTTAATAGATAATCAATCATAGATAATTTTTGCAATCTAAAGAATGTTAAATTTCATTTTTTGATAAATCACAAATGGTTGAGTAAAACAATATTAGGAAAAAATCATTTTATATATTTTATTTTGTTAATGTTGAATGGATGTTATTCTTTTCATATATTAATTTAATTTTCAGTTATAGTTTTTTTTTCATACTTGGACCCTCTAAAAAAAGAAAAGAAAAGCCTCATTCCATGAAATGCTTGAATATTCCCATAGAAGCACAATAATCTATACACACATATAGATATATTATGAGTGCGATTAACAAATGTCTCAGTGCATTAATGAAGATTAACTATTTTATAATAATCGATAAGCTTTTTTGGAGGAGTTGAACAACATTCAATTAAAGAAATATTTATTTACGATTTTTGTTAAATGATGCCTTCGTGCATCTATAAAGGAGGAATCTAATGTCTCACACTGCATTAAAAAATAACAAAAACAAGTAAACTTATATATTTTTTTAATATATTATGCGCGACCGCACCTAGAAAAATACTTATAATAATAAAATAAAATAAAAACTCAATCATAATCACTTCACTTTGACACTCATTAATAGGATTGTTGTTTATTTGTTTTTTTTTTCCCAATACTATGTGACCCATTAGATTCCTTTTTAATAGGTACATCGATCATTGCACTCATTAATAAAACTATAAATTATTGACATAAAATGATACATTTTTAGTAGATTTTGTTGTAAAGTGGGATAGATAGTAAAAAAAGTTGAAATCTATTTCAAAAGCTATTTTAGTTTGTTTCTCAAAAAGTGACTACTAAACACTCATTATCAGACGAGTTGTACAATACTTTATATTTTTTAAAAGCTGAAATACTCTTATAAAACCACGAAAAGTCCCACCAAATAAAAAACTAGTCAATAAAACTATAAAAGAAGAAGAGATGGGCTAGCAAGTTTATTCTATATAAAAAAAAGATGGACTACCAAAACGAGTTAAAAAAAAAAAAACTTAATTATAATTAATATCTTTCAATTTGATCATAGTTTAGCCTTTTGGGGAGTAGGGAAATTAAACACAAAGTTCCAATGTCAATAGGATTTACCCTAGTATAGGTATCAACCCCTTTAAGTAAAATAATAAAAATGATTAAACAAAATTAAGGAAAAAGAATAGGCTAGGGCCCCAAAATTATTAAAAATAAAATAAAATATAAAGGGCCTTTGGATAATGTCTTTAATTTATATCCAAGTTTTTCTATAAAAAAAAAAAAGTTTTATACCCCAGTTTTGTTATGAAAAACCTTACACATGAGTAATGTTAGAGATACAAATTATTTTACAAGTTTCTCAAAAAAAAAAAAAATTTATAAATAAACTGCTAATGTGGTGAATGATTATTGGTAAATTGTAAATAAAAAGTTGATATTAGTAGTGAGCCACAACAACAATTTGTTAAAATATTGTAAAATAATTTGTAACTGTAGCATTACTTATATATTTTTAGGAAAAAAAAAAAAAGAGAGAAGGAACTTGATATTATTAGTGAAAGCGATTTTTGGGTGGGAGAGTAAAACTTGATATTTGTAAGTATATAAATAGACTGTCTTCATGTTACGCAACTTGAGAATTGAGAGCCATGTAAAATAAATGGCCAAGGGGAAATTTAAAAAAAAAATGTAAAGAAAAAAAAAATACAAATTGAAAGTTTGACTTAATTAATTCAAATGGTAGGCTAAAAAATATTTATTTTGAAAAGCCTCATTCCATGGAAATGCTTGAATATTACACTACAAGAACTCTATACTATTGTGGTGGATTTTTTGAGGCAGGTGCAAAATCAGCCACTATATGTCGCATATTGCGGCGTTTTTAGGACCGCCGCTGTGCATAGGGTCTATTGCGGTGTTTTTTGGGACCGCCGTAGTAGCTCTAGTCTTTTGCGGCGTCCTACAGCGGTGGGACATAAAACTGCCGCAATATATATGTTTTAGTGGCGTTAACTTAGATATAGTGGCACTCCAAAATCCCGCTGCAATAAATATATCATTTTGTGCAGATACTATAGCGGTGGTATAGAAAACCACCGCAATATGTAAGTTATAGCGGCATTGAGATGACCGCCACAATAGGTACTCCTTTTTGTAGTGCTTTTTCTTAGTTATAATGGCGGGTTGGACCACTGTAATAGACCTTTAAATTTCTCAGCCCCAAAATTTCCCTTTGTTTTTTCGCCTTCTCACTTATTAGGTTTTGGACAAAGTTTAGCTACAAAATTGGTTGTAGTTGATAGGCCAAAAACGTATTGACCCATTGTGATGAATTAAGTTAATTAATTAGCAAAGTTATTAATTAATCAAATTAACATACAAAGCGTGGTAGTACAAACAAATCACCAATTAAACTAAGTATGCAGCGGAAAATAAATGACACGGTGATTTGTTTACGAATGGGGAAAACTTACACGGCAAAAACTCCACCGGGTGATTTTAAGGTCACCATTTCCAAAATTTCACTATTATCACATGTAAAGGAATCCCAAGTACCTTACCAACCTACAGTTGAACCCTTACCCTAATACCCAATTGGACTTGTTCTGTAGTGACAATTTCTCCTTTCAATGCACGACTCCTAAGTACGTGACTAACCAATTTGATGCGCGGATCCTAGTACGTGGTTTACTCTTTTGCACGAATCCCAATACGTGACTAACTCCACAGCAACCCTTTGATTGTTGTAGTTGATTTGCAGCAACTTCATATAGAAACACCAACAAGATCTTTAATGTTGGTGCAAGAGACTTTGCTTGGTTACAAAACCCAAAGGCGTACAAGAAACACAGCAAGAACTCTTTCTTTTGTAGGAGAAGGCTAGGGTTTCAAAAAGAAAACCTTATGAAGCTCTCTTGGGTTAGGTTTTTCTTTTTCCACCTCCGTTAAATAGGAGCTTTAATTGGCTCTCCTATTCCAAATAGATTTACACAAACATTGAGCTTTCCTAGTCCAATAAGAATTATACAAATCCATAAAAAAAATAGCCTTTTAGAGTAAAAACGTTGCTGACTATAAACTGAATCCCGTAAGCTCGATCGATCGGGACATTTGTTGAGCTTTAATGAATCTCGACAGATCGAGCTTCTGTCGAGGAGGTATCAAGACCTTCAGTTTGCACTTTTCCTGAGCAGTTCTTGAGTAATCTTCATGTCTTCAATTTAACCACTTGTAATGATCATCTTGAACCTACTTAGATTTACCCAAATACAAGTAAAGTGCGTTTTGTTAAAGGATATGCCAATTACATAAAAATATGTCCCCAATAGTAGCCTTAGGCTACATCCTTACTTAATATCTATTTATTGAAGATGAATTTTGACAAATCTACTATAAGATTAAATTTTCTTCTTATAGCCTCCATACTTTCAAAACTTCTAGAAAATTAAAGATCCATAGCTATGTCATCACTAAATTGTTTAAATTGCAAATTTTTGTAGTTTAAAATTATACATAAAATATAAGCTTATAGATCATGTAGTAAATAATATTTGATTGACATAAAATTTGACATGTATATTAAAAGCGTAAAAAACATGCATATCAATGGTTAGATTTTAAAAATATATAATAATGTTTATTTTATTGAGTAAGGTTGTAGTTTAAAGCTACAACAAGTTTTCTAGCTAAAATTTGTCCTTAGGTTCTCACTTTTCACACTCTCAAAATAACATTCCTTCTCTCCAAACTCTCACTTCAGCCAAGCTTTCGCCATTAACTCCATCTCCACTGCCGCTGCCTCGCGTCCTCGCCATCGCCATTCTCTTCAAGTCAGGCTCCGGTCCCGGCCCAGGCTTCGCACTCGTCGAAGGTTTTAATCCTAGCTAACCCACTCACTAGAGACTGACTAACTCATTTCTGGTAAGTTTCATTCCAATGCTAGTTTCATTTTTTGCATTTTGCATCGAGTGCGAAAAACGCTGCTATATGTCACCTATTGTGGCGTTCTTGCGGATTGTCGCTATACATCAGCTCTATTGTGGCGTTCAAGTGGGCCGCCGCTATAAATCTAGTCTTTTACGGCGTACTACAACGACGGGTTGATGGAGAGCCACAATATGTATGTTTTAGCGGCGTTATACCTAGCTATATTGGCGCCCCATAAACCCATTGCTATAGCTAAGATTTAACGGCGTTTGTTTTGGTTTATAGCGGCGGTTTTGTGACCGCCGCAATAGACCTTTGAATTGCCCATAATTAGTCCAATTTTTTCCCTTCCCCCCCCCCTCCCCGCCCATCTAAATCTATCAATTTAGACCCTAGCCCTTTCATTTCTCATCCGATTGTATCCCTTTAAACACACACACACACACACACACACACACACACTCTCTCTCTCTCTCTCTCTCTCAAATTAAAATCTCACATCCTTAATCTCATTACCCAAAGATCAATCTTCCCACCACCATGCATTCTCACTCTCAAATCCTAGATTGGGTCTCTCTCTATTAGCACCCACCGCTGCCGCTAACCAATTGATGCCCCCAATAATCAATATTTGAATATTAATTTCACCAAGTCTAGTGGTATCAGGACTATCTATTAGGTTTGACCAACTTAAACTAAACTTTAGCCTTGCCTTTCTCTAAATCCGACCATTTGATTGTGACCATAATTCACCAAAATTAACTTTTCATTACACTCTTCAGATCCAACGGTTAGATTTCAAATATAAGTTTGGTGCGTGATAAACATGTGTTGTGTATTTGTATGGTTATGTTTTCTCAATTTGACCATTCAATTGGCCTCAAATTTCACCAACACTAATATGTCACCATACTCTTCAATCCTAGTGATCAAGATTTGAATATGATTTTCACCAAATCCAGTGGTATCGGGACCATCTATTTAGTTTGATCGGATTTGACCAACTTTGACTAAAATTTGACCGCGTCTTTCTCTAAATCCAACTGTTTAATTGTGACCATAATTTACCTGAACTAAGCTTTCATTACACTCTTGAAATCTAACGGTTAGATTTCAAATCTAAGTATGGTGCGTGATGGACATGTGTTGTGTATCTATATGACTATGTTCTTTCAATTTGACCATCCAATTGGTCTCAAATTTTACCAACACCAATATGTCACCATACTCTTCAATCTTAATGATCAAGATTTGAAGATGAATTTCACCAAGTCCAATAGTATCAAGACCATCTATTAAGTTTGATCGGGTTTGACCAACTTTGACTAAACTTTGACCGTGCCTTTCTCTAAATCCAACCATTTAATTGTGACCATAATTTACCAAATGAACCTTTCATTACACTCTTCAAATCTAACGGTTAGATTTCAAATCTAAGTATGGCATGTGATGGACATGTGTGGTGTACCTATATAGCTATATCGATTCTCTTAATCTGACTATCCAATTAGTCTCAAATTTCACCAACATCAATATGTCACCATACTCTTCAATCCTAATGATCAAGATTTGAATATAAATTTCACCAAGTCCAGTGGTATCGAGACCATCTATTAAGTTTGATCAGGTTTGACCAACTTTGACTATACTTTGATCACGTGTTTCCCTAAATCTAACTGTTTAATTGTGACCATAGTTTACCAAATGGAACATTTCATTACACTCTTCAAATCCAATGGTTAGATTTCAAATCTAAGTATGGCATGTGATGGACACGTGTTGTGTACCTATATGGCTATATATTTTCTCTCAATTTGACCATCCAATTGGTCTCAAATTTCACCAACATCAATATGTCACCATCCTCTTCAATCCTAATGATCAAGATTTGAATACAAATTTCACCAAGTCCAATGGTTACGGGACCATCTATTAAGTTTGATCGGGTTCGACCAACTTTGACTAAACTTTGACCACGTCTTTCTCTAAATCCAACCGTTTGATTGTGACCATAATATACCAGAATTAACCTTTCATTATGCTCTTCAAATCCAACAGTTAGATTTCAAATCTAAGTATGGTGCGTGATGGACATGTGCTGTGTCCTTATATAGTTATGTTCTCTCAATCTGACCATCCAATTGCTCATATTATTTTTCAAAAAAAGTAAACGTAGTTAGTCATATATTAAAATTCTTACATAAATTTAATAATAGCTATGATCATTTTTTTTTTAATTTTTAATAAGATAGAACTTGTGATAATTTTTATTGTGTGTGTGTGTTTTTTTTTTTTTTGAGAAAGTTGTGTGGTGATTTTTATTGAGTATATGTGATTGTTTTTTGTTTTTAAATTTTATTTCATAGCTCATTAATATTTGATTCTTAATATTTTACACTCATTAACTCACTTAGATATATAGATGTGTTTGATTCATGTACAATTACAAAAGAATAATGCTACAGACATAAATTATTCTACAAACATTTTTACAAACTGCTGATGTGGCATACTCCACCTCAACTTTTTAAAAACTAAAATACCATGTCAGAAATTAACAAAGTAAATTAAAAAAAAAAGAAAAAAAAGAAACCCAAATCATGTTTGCAACAAAACCCTCTCCCTCCCTGCCTCAACAGTACCTTACGGCGCCTCCATCTCAGACCAAGCCCTCTCTATGCTACTTAAATCAACTTTCCTTCTAAACCCTCTCCTTCTCTTCGCCTCCCTCTTTGCGTTTCCCTCTACGCCTCAGCAGTACCGAACGGTGCCTCCATCTCAGACCAAGCCCTCCCTGCGATTCCCGCTTCACCTCATCAGTGCTAACAAACTCCTAAACACAAAACATGACGGCGAAAAACCCTGGCCTCAAATCCTCTACCTCGCGCCTTCCCTCCTTGCTATAAAATTCTCAGACTCCGACCAACGCTGCCGCTAACTCGCTGGAATCGTTGCAGAAGCTGTCGGAACCATGGCTAAGAACGGTGTTGCAATCCCATCTCTGCCAATGCCGCTGTGAGCATGGTGTCTCCATGTCATCTGCCTCCCTCCCGATAACAACAACGCTTACATTGTTTCAGTATTGAAATTTGTTTTTTTATTCAAGTAATTCATATGCAAATTTGTTGTAGAGTACTGTAATATTTATGGCCTTGAGGCAATCCAATAAATTATATAATCATGTGGATGGAATGGGTCGAAATAACTAATAACCAAAAAGAATTTTTATGTATTTTGAGCTTGTCTATTGCTGGTTTTCAAAAAGAATTCCAAACTTGGACTATTGATGGTTTTGTAGCCTCAAAGATGCTATTGGAAAATCTGGAGAAGGCATTATTTGTTGTCCCATTATTTGAACTAAGGACTTACTGATGTTGATGGCTCTTATTTTTGAGAGCCTCTTATTTGTTCTATGATCAATAGTTGCTTGTACATGATTAAAGACTTTACTGTACAATTCTTTATTTCCTTGCATTTTATTGTTTTTGTTAAAATTACTAGCTCTTGCTTCGTTTGTATTGTTTATAAGCATGCTGATGCATCATTAAGAAACAACTATTTTGATAGTCAAGTTAGTGATCATAGACATACAAGATGTATATGGATTTTAAAATTTATCTTCAATCACCATTGTCTTCAACCAGTCAACGTGTGCTTACCTATATGTGTCTATGTGTTTAGTTTAAAAGAATATGCATATATTTTAAATTAATGCAATCAGATGGACTTTCAATAGCACATTGCACACTATCTATTGCTAATTGAGGCAAACATATTCATTTTATGCTCGTTATGTAGTTGTGTTTGTGATTTGCTTACATTTCATTCTTTTTTTCCCCGACAGTGAAATAGAAGATACTGATAATGACAGTGATGACAATAAGCTGTGTTTGTGTTATTCTTTGAACTTGTTCAATCAACTTCTACTCTACAATTTCAGCAGCAACTAAAACAATGACAAGGGAGGCAAAATAGTTTAATGGTTTTGAACTTCAACATATTCATCATATGGATATGGAATTGGAAAGGAGCTATGTTGGGCTCAACATTTAACTTTCATTTAGTTTGGTGTTGCCTCATCAGCTCTCCAATCAAGAGTACTCCAAAAAAAATTTGTACACTAGATGATTAATTTTGTATTGTAAGATGTCAAGCTATTATTTATTTTAGATAACTGTCAGTCTTATGGATAGCAGAATTTTAGAAGATGTATATGGATTGGTGGATGCTTTCTAAGAATTGCATTAGTTTAACTTGGCAAAGGGTATGCCCATTAATATTGTACATATATATAGAAAAAGAAGAGGAATGGAGTACCTTGATAAAATTTGCTATTGCCCAATTGTTTATTATCAATGTTTTTCCTAGTTTACTTATTTTTAGCTTTATGGTTTAGTTGTTTTTCGAATCTGATAATGAGTTATCCTCTATTCAAGTAGAGGCTTTGTTGTATTACAGTGTATGCCTCTTTGTATTCTATTGTTGTATTTGTATCTAGTTCGTGTTGAAGTAGGTTATGTAACGAACTTGAACATAATGAGGATCAAACATGTCCATCTCTTAATAACATAAATAAAGAGCAAAGACATCCATAGACGTAAAGCTCAAATAATGTTGAATAAAAAAAAGGTTTTGTTGTAAGTCACCATATGTGCTTAAAAAAATATAAGTTTTTCCCTAGGCAAATAATACCATAATATCCATTACAAATGAAGAACTATGTTGTGTTCAACACAGAAAGGAAAAACAAAAAGTTTGTCATCTTGATCAACTTGAACTTAATTTTAACTGAACTTGCCAGCATCTTGATCCTTAAACTAATGCCCATGCTGTTGAGCCTACAAAAAGAACAAAAGAAAATGTATTAAATTATTTACAAATCAACGTGCTTATAATTGACATAGTTAAATATACAATGTAGTAACAATACTTGTAGCATATCCAAATGATTCAAGTTGATTATATGATGTTGTGGTGTTTCATAAACACTAAGCTGGTCAGTATTTGGCACTTGACATCCACTTCCCCAAAATTGATTTGGATAACCCTACAACTACGAATTTCATTAAAAAAAAGGTTAAATCTCAAACTATTAACAAGTATAACATTGAATAAAAGTTAAGGAATAACTGATAGTTGGTGTATATTGCTTCCTGCAGTGCCAAATTATGTTGGGTTAATACTAGTTACCGTGATTTGATTAGTGTAGAATAAATTATAAATGATAAATTATACCTGTATTTGGTTTCTAGCAAATAAAGGAGTGCCAAAATATGGCATCATATATCCATCACTCGAACCTTGACTCAGATGACACTGTGCAATTGAAAATTAATCTAAAAGAATTACATATCAAGCAAAAGAGAAAGAATTATGCAAAAACCAAGGGACTAGGACATTTAAGTCAAAGGCGAGATAAAGAAAATTTGCATTTGGTAAATTATACCAGCATTTGGTTTTCAGGAAATAAAGGAGAGCCAAAATGTGGCATCATATATCCATCACTAGAACCTTGACTCAGATGACACTGTGCAATTGAAAATAAATCTAAAAAATTAAATATACAAGAGAAAAAATTATGCAAAAACTAAGAAGGGTAAAATCTCAAACAATTAATCTCATAATTTTTACTTATTCTTAATACCTGAACATTCCTTCTCTCTTGTGATCCCATTTCATGATCTTCTTGTGGAGTACTTAAAGTAGGCAAACCAATTTCACCTGCATCAACTTCAATTTCTTGTGCCACTTTAGAATTCTTTCATTAGAAAGAAATAGATGAATTAGACAAGTTATTTAGATAAAAAAATATATGTAATACAACAAAGAAACTAATAAAATAGATTATTAGTTAAAATTAAATAAGGAAGTACCTATTTTCCTTTTTCTTTTCTTTTTTTGCTAGTTTTGTTCCCTTCTTGTCTCTTTCTTGTTTTCAATTTCCTAATCACTTGGTTTGTTTTAGATTCCTTTTGTTTTGACACTGGTCGCCCTTTACTTCGAGCAACTAAAGGACTAAGCACCTTAATACATTCCTTTGATGTCCCATTAATAACTTCATTAGATATTGTCACTGCACCCGGTGTGTGATGAGATGTTTGACCACTTTCACTATTTGACACATTCAGACTCAACTTCTCCTTCAGCTTATCTAAAACTGTCATCACAATCATACAACTTTCTTCAGTTTTTGAGGCCATTGATGCAACTTCATAAAAAGAAGTGTGCAATTTATCATAACGTTGTGCTTCAGGATTTCCACTCAATTCATCGTAAATACATTTAATAAATGTATATCTTTGTTTCGAGTCCTTACTCCACCGTGGAAGAATATATTTTGATGGCAATATTTTAATTTTTTTTATCATCATGAGAACATAAAAGCCATGCCTGCAGAGGATTCCTCTAAATTCAAATAAGCAACAATTGCATTGTACCTCCAATTCATCTTCATTAAAGTAAACATGGAAGGTTACTTCCTTTGTATCATCATCAATTTCTATCTCATCAACAACTTGATATGTAGAAATTGCACCTTCTTGTTTAAGAAGAAAAGGATGACAATACATTTTCCTCCTAATCTCATCTTGAACCTCCTTGAACTTTGAATTGGTATAACTGTCATGAAATTGCTTCTCAATAGCATAATGAGTTATGCATGGAACTCTTGAAGTTAGAGAAATAAAATATTCTGTGTTCTCTTTTTCAACCTTGTTGGGAAATTTAGACCCTGGTTGATACAATTAACAAGTTTTAAACTCAATTTGTTAATTAGATTTATTATTCATAAACTTGTTAAAAACAAACAAACATCAATATCATGTCAAAACTAAGTGCAGTAGAAAAGTAAATAAGACAAGATATGATGACCCAGGAAAACCAATAAAACCAACCAGTTTCACAGTAAAAAACTTGGGGGGAAACCTTTCCGAAAAGCAATCCACTATAGTAAAGAGAAGTTTTAGATCTAGTACAAAACATTTGTCCCTAGACTCTACAATCTCCGCAGATGAACTCACAGTAGAAACTTTCTACCGCTTCAAAACCTCCGAACTCTTCAATATATGAACGCCACCCTTTAATGCATGAATCCTAGTAAGTGACTAACCAATTGTGCGGATTCCAGTACGTGACTTCAATCACCAACTAGAGAAGAAGATGTTGGTTGCAAAGTTCTTCACTTCATTAACAATGAAGATCAAGAAGCACTTGGCTACAAAACCCTAAAGCGCAAAGATGCAATAGCTTCTTTTTGAAAAAATAAGGCTTCGGTCACCTTTTGCAATTGTTCTCATTATATTCTCTTATGTGACGGCTTCTAAAATAAGCCTTATATATGCCTAGGATTATGAGAAAAGAAACTCCACACAAATACAAAAGCCTGACCCAAAAATTAGATCTGAAAATTTTGATTTCCGTAACCTCGATAGATATCATCTGTCGAGCCTCATTAAACCTTGATAGATAGCTATCTGTCGAGCAGCTGTCCGCAGGTGTCTAGTAGGTGTCCAGGAGGTGTCCAACTTTAGTAAACATATTTTCTTCACTTGTTTCTTAGTCCAATCTTCATGGCTTTAATACTAGACTTGAACAATATGTTCTTTGAAGTATTAAATACATCCTAGATCATTCCAAATACAAGTAAAATGCGTTTTGTCAAAAGATTAGCTAACTATAAAAATATGTCCTTAACAAATTTTACACTTCAAGGCCTCATCATATTGATCAACAAATTGCTTCAATGTAGTCTTCGGCCCCACATAACCATCAAAAAAAGCATTCATACTTTCACTACGTTGTGTAGTAGACATTCCTGCCCAAAATGTATTTTTCACATATGTTGGTATCCAATGATGTCACTCATAATATAACCATTGCAACCATTCATTATCTTGAAGATTATGCACCTCAAGTAATCTTTGCCAGCTATCTTCAAATTCATCACGACTCAAGGAGTCATATACACAGTGGTCTATATCCCTCTTAATCGCCTCATATTGAGAATATCCTTTAAATTTCTTAGGAATTTTCTTCATTATATGACATAAACAAAAATTATGTTTAGTTTCAGGGAATACTATTTCAATTGCCCTCTTCATTGCTTGGTCTTGATTAGTTATAATTGCTTTTGGAGCTCGACCTGACGTACACTTCATCCATGATTCAAACAACCAAACAAAAGTATCAACACTCTCGTTTGATATTAGACCACACCCAAGAAGTATTGATTGACCATGATGATTCACTCCTACAAATGGAGCAAATGGCATTTTATATGCATTTGTTAAGTATGTTGTGTCAAATGTTATAACATCCCCAAAATATTCACATGTGGCTCTACTTCTTGCATCCGCCCAAAACACATTCCTCAATCAAGATCTATCATCCACATCCATTACATAAGAAAACCAATCATCCTTCTCTTGCATTCTAACAAAATAGTCACGAAGTGCTCTAGCACCTCCCACCCTAAGTCGAAGCCGCGTTGCTTTGTCAACATGATTTCTACAGCCTTTCTCTCCAAATGGAAGCTTCTCAAATCCTCCCGCTTCAATAGCAATAGATTTATAGTTTTTACTGATACGAATTCCAGCTTTATCATTTAATTCAAGCCTTCTTTTCACATAAGAGTCCATCTGTTTATGACGTCTAAAATATCTAGCTTTTCTAGGACTCAAAGTATGGACATTGTCAAGCACAACAGTAGTCAATGTAAACTTTCCATTAGGACAACAAGTAGCATTAATCTTGGCCTTGCACTCCAGATTTTTTTTTTGGTCTCGGTTTAAGAGCATTAGTTGCCTTACTTTTTGCCTTGCCTTGATTAACACATGAAATAGTGAAATATTTTAAATTCCCATCATGTCCAAGTTTAGAGGTTCTCTTCGACACACCAAAACCTGCTTGTCTAGCATATTGCTTATAATACACTCTAACTTCTTTTTCTGAATTAAACATCATTCCAACCTTTGGTTCTAAAACAATTCCATTTCCATCTAAAATATTGTTGATCTCATGCTCCTTTTCTTTAATCTTTTAAATCTCTAACTTTTGCTCATTTTCTTCCTTATCAATGACAATTTCTTCATCTGAAGACATTTAGTCTTCATTGTCTGACAATCTCATGATTGTTTCCATTAGAAATACTATTCAATTATCTAGTAAAAAATACAAAAGTTTAAACCATTCAGGAGCCAAGCATACAAAACTTTAAATATAAAAATGTCATGGGATTGCAACACCGTAGTTGAGCATAAAATAATCCAATAAACTTTAAAAATTATGCCATATAAACTTTAAAAATTCTGTCATAAAATTTTGTCATATGGGATTGCAACAACTTAGTCAAGCATAAAATAATCCCATAAAATTTAAAAATTCTGTCATATAAACTTTAAAAATTCTGTCATATAAAATTCTGTCAAATGGGATTGCAACACCGTATTCAAGCATAAAATAATCCCATAACATTTGAATCCCTTTTCAATGCTTTCATTACTTCTTCGGTTGAATCAAGAAAAAGCAGCACTTTCTTATTAATCTAGAGCTTGAATCACTTTACAAAAAACAACAAACTTATTCGTTGAATGTGAATGAATAATCACTAATACTGCCTGCAATAATTTCACTACTGAATCTCTTTGAGTGATGGAATTCTATGTTTACCTACCAAATTGATTTGTAATCATATCATATATATTTTGTTTCTATAGAATGAATAATAGCAGAATGTTGGCATGTTTGCTGTGAGCATGGTTTAAATTTTCTTATCTAAAGCATTGCATGTCTTTCTTATCTAAAGTAGTTGAGGAATTACCATAAGTAGAAGAATTAGAAGCGTCAGATACCGAAGTGGGAGCATCATTCTTATCAGTTTTGATTGCAACACCGTTCTCAGCCATGGTTTCGATGGGTTCTGCAACGATTCCGACGAGAGGTGTGGCGGCGGCGTTAGCCGGCAAGAGGAAGCAGATTTCTTTAGCTTGAATGTGAGACTGAAGAGTCAGAGGAGATGTAGCGTCGTATGGTGCTGCTGAGGCAGAGAGGGAGGCGCAGAGAGGGAGAGGGAGAGGGAGAGGGAGAGGGTTTTGTTGCAAACGTGATTTGGGTTTCTTTTTGTTTTTTTAATTTACTTTGTTAATTTCAGACGTGGTATTTTAGTTTTTAAAAAGCTGAGGTGGAGTATGCCACGTTAGCAGTTTGTAAAATGTTTGTAGAATAGTTTGTATATGTAACATTATTTATTACAAAATGCATGACAAAATGGTAATTGCTAGTCAAAAATGGTAATTAATTAAAATTGTCTTCTTTTATTTTTATTTTTTCCTCAAAATAAATGTCTTCTTTTATTTTTCCCACCCAAAATTTTTCAAAAATTTGTTTCCCTCCTAACGTGTTTCACTTTGCTTTTTGGCCCCCAAAGCCAAAATTTGACTTTTTACTTAGGTTTTTTTCCCCCCAAATTGCTTCCCCTCTCTCTAAGCTGTCACTCTTCTCTCTCTCTCTCTCTCTCTCTCTCTCTCTCTCTCTAGGATCCAAAAGCACTTTCAATCTTACAATTTCCCCTTCCAACCTGCAATCAATCTGCCACTTCCTCTCTTTACTTTTCAACACCAAAAACAAAACCACTTCCAGTATTCTCTAAAAAAAACCAAGCCTTTCCTCTTCATAATTTATATATATATCTTCAACATGTTAGAGATTATCCCCATCTTTAATTCTCCAAAGTTTGCTTTGTGATTTGTAACCTCACTACAAAACACGCGGGTCCTAGGCCGCGTTTTTTTTCAGCCGCGTTTGCAAAAATGCGGCCTAAGACCATGCTTGAGCCGCATTTCAATGAAACGCAGCTACAGCACCAGACCCTCAGCCGCGTGCGTCAAACGCAGCCCAAGATCAGGTCTGTGGCTGCGTTTATTGGTGTTTTAGCTGCGTTTTTCTGAGTTGGGCTTAAGCCGCGTTTTTAAAATGCGGCTTTAGACCCATCTGAATTTTTTTTTTTAGATATATGTCTTGAAGCCGCGTTTTAAAAAAACGGGGCTACAGCTCTACTATAAATTGGGAAAAAAAAACCCCAAAGGCACCAAATATCAAACACCAAAAAAAGAAAAACTCTGTGTCTCTTCCCTTCGAACCCTAAGCGACTCCCATTAACACTTACCACCGATCCTACACACCAGCGCCGATAAAGCCCAGTCGTCCATCGCTCCCACGCCTCCCACCGCCACCACCTTGTAAGTCTCCCTTCTCTCTCTCTAGATCTCAAATTTTTTTTTTCTCGAGAAACAATCAGATTTCTATGTATTTGTTTTTTGGGTTTAGGGTTTTGATTTTGTGTTTAGGGTTTCGATTTTAGGTTTAGGTTTTCGATTTTATGTTTAGGGTTTCGATTTATTGTTTTTTAGATTTGGCAGAAACAAGGTAAGAAAAAAAAAAACTAACGATGTCTCTTTCTCTCCCTCTTTCGCATTTGGCTTTTGTCGCTAGTCTTGGATTTCTAAGGGGGGGGGGGGGTGCTTGTTGTTGGGAGTGGGCCACAGTGTTTGTTCTAAGTTTGGGTTTCATGGGTTAATTTTTGGTGGGTTGTGGTTCCAATTCAGGTCTGGGTGGCGGTGGTTGGTGGTTCCGATCTGGGTTTGGTTTGTGGCTTGCTTTGTGGTTTGGTTTGTGATTTATTGGTGGGTTTGGTCACTGTGATTGGCTTGCATCAAACGTGGTGGTTGAGATGTAAGATGAAAGCAAATTTGTGAGAAATTATGTCATTAGGAAATATATATTTTTCAAAGGAAAAAAAAGTACGATACCATTAGGAAAGTTGCCTTTAATTAACATTTTATGCTTTCAAATCTGAAAGTTTAGTGTACAATTATTGAAAGCTTAGTTATTTGGATTCCGTTAGGTTTTGATTTGTTTTTTTAGTTTCTCTCAAAATTTGTCTTTCTCAATTTAATTTACAATAAGCCTATTAAATTATATTTGCTTTTGTTATGTTTTATAGATTGCTACAATTGAATTTTTTTTTTTTTTTGGGTTTTCACTGTAAAGAAACAGAATGCTTATTAGGTTTCAGGTTCATTAAAACACTGATTTCAAGTTTCTCAATATAAAAAAACTAATCGGTTCAGAATTCTGATGTGACTATTTTTATTCAGTATTTTCGGTAATGGGTTTGTGTTGAATTTATTTCTTTTGGATTTAGCTCATTCGATTTCTTTTTCAGCTGAGATGATGTGGAATCTTTCTACAATCTATAACCTCTAATTTCATCAAAGCAGAAGTAGAGTTAAAGGTATTAATTTCTTTTCCTAATATTCTCTTCAATTATGGTTTGTTGTCAGTTTAGGAATTTTGACTCATAACTCTTTTCCTCCCTATAAGTGGAAACACCCAACAAATGAGATCCTACATGAGTTTTAATGGTTAGTAATCCTTTAAAATCATTTCACTTTAATTGTCAAGTTTTGTTTTCCCTCTTACCTGTTCTATTATTTGTAAGGGGGATTGAAATTATTGGATTTTGAAATCTGAAATTATAATGTTCTTTATAAAAAACTTTTTGGATGAAGTATAGTTTGTCTTCTTTTCTTGGTTTGGATGGAATTAGATTTTTGTAGTCTAAAGTCTAAAGATAACCTGGAATTTTTTTTTTTTTTGGTGGTGTGGAATTACAGACTTTTTTAGGCAAAGGACATATATTTATGGAAGTTAGCGAAATCTCCAGTTACGGCTATAACTCCTACGTTGTTGGCAGGAAACTTTGGACTGTTTTCAATTGACAAGTATACGTATTGATTGTGATTTTCATGTTGCAGAATGATTAATAGATTTGAAAAAAACAAAAATAAAAAAAGAAAAAGATGAGTGGGAGCCACTGAGAGGAGGAAAAAATCTTTAAAATTGCTTCAAATATTGCTGCATTTGGATGATTTAATAGTTATATAGGCATGGCTTTTTGCATAAATTTGTGGTGTTCTTTTGTTGCTTTTAAGTGTTTGACATCTGAGTTTTTTTGAGTAAATGATCTATTCGTTTTTTCTCCTATGTATGTGTTTCTAAATGTGCTGTGTGTGTCCCAATCTTTGATATTAAGGGTCCGTTTGGATAGAACTTATTGCTAAAAATTGAAAACTGAAAACACTGTAATAAAATAATTTTTAAATGTGTAAATAGTGTTGCGGGACCCATTTTTAATAAAAAATTGCTAAAAAAGTATATACACAGTGCGTACACAGTACGCGCACAGTGCCGCACAGTACGGGCACAGTGCCGCACAATGCGCGCACTGCGCACATGTCCCCTCTGCAAAAAAAAAAAAAAAAAAAAAAAAAAAAAAAAAAAAAAAAAAACCAAAACGTAAAACGCAAAACATGGAAACGCAACAACTGTATCCAAACCCCCTCTAAATCAGTTTTATATATGTTCAAAATTATTGATATGCAAATTATTTACAGCTTTAAGATACATCATTTCAGTAATCTTAAAATTTTAACTTTTACTGCTACAACACTGTTTGAAAGCCTCTCACTAAAAAAAAAAAAAAAAAAAAAACCACTAAAATTACATTCAAATGCTTGCTGAACATTGAATTTACATTTTAAAATAGTTTAGTCTTGGTCCTATGAGCATTCGACATTACAAGCTTTTTTTTTTTTTTTTTTTTTTTTTTTTCGCTTCTAACCAAATTCTGCACATGCATGTTTTTGCTGCATATTTCAAAATTTTAAAAAGTGAAAGATACGGAGTTGTAGATATAAAGGTAAGGAACCAAATTGATTCAATAATGCGCCCCTGTTATAATACTAACAGTTAAGTTGATGGTTTATTAAAATGTCTCATGTTATGCCACGTAGGATAAATACCCACTTAAACTTATACCACATGTACAGTTCATGTACAGTTAAAAAAGAGAAAACACGTTATTCCGCTTAATGTAACAGTAAGTTAACAGGTATTTCCTATTAGCGTAGGGAGGAGAGAGTATTTTTGGAAATGGTTATTTTGAATTCGTGTCTTTTGGAAATCCTAATTCTGATATGTGATTATTATTATTATTAAATCTTTTTTTTGTCAATGGGTATCTTTGACCATTTGGTTTTTGTTAAATTTTTTATTCAAAATCTTGGTTTCGTTGTATATGCTTACCTTTTTGGTAGGGCTTCCAAATTTCCATAGGCATTGATTTCACGTCTGACATTGAAAATTTCATTGCAATGTGGCAACTGTGGAATGACAATGGTTAAACACAAATGCAGATGTGGATTTAGCCCTTTAGATTTTTTTCTTTTTTAAATGCTTGATGCAATTATTTCCCACCCCCATATTTATGATGCTTTGATATTGAGTATTTTTTCCTGTTATCTGTTATTAATTTTTCAATATGCCTAGATAGCAAAGAGTAGATGAGAGAATCAAAAGCGTGTCCAACAAAAGTTACTAGAAGATCTAGGAAGCAAAAAACTCATTCCAAAGCAAAGAGTAGATGAGAGAATCAAAAGCGTGTACAACAAAAGTTACTAGAAGATCTAGGAAGCAAAAAACTCATTCCAAGTTCGCTGTATTGGACAAGGGAACCGAAATCTGTTCTAATTTAAAAAGAGATCGGTGACTCAAATATGTTGGCGCCACACACCAAATCCGAGATAAGGTCCTGAAGGGTGGCTAGAAGAAGAACAAAAAGACTATATATATATATATATATATATATATGGAAATTATGGAAATTACACTTATATCCAATTCTACTAGGTACGATCTTCTATGGCTTTTCATTTCATTGCATTTCTATAGATTTACTCGGATTCTGTATTTGGAGAAATTGTTTGAAATGAATAGGCTTTGTTTGAGTTTTTATTTATTTTAACAGTTATATTTATTTCAATTGCTTTGAAATTCTAGCTCAATTCGTTAGCTTTGTGGTGGAATTTGAGCTAGATTAAATTTCTTTGGACTCGTTTAGATTCTGTTCGGTTGTTGAGAAATCGTAGGAAAATAAATGAGTTTGTATTGTATCAGTTTTGTTCAGATTTTTTTTTTTGAAAATTTTTAGTTTTTTTTATTTTTTATAATTTTATTATTGGTGTTTTCAATTGGTAAATTTTCTAGCTCAAATCCCTAATCGTTAACTTTTGTTGAAATTTGAGTTCTATTAAATTTCTTTGATTCATTCGAGAATCTGTTTGGTTGTCTAAAAATTGTAGGAAAAGAATGATATGTTGGAGAGGATTTTGGGATTGATTTGTACATTCTGGTTTGATTTGAGCTTAAATTATTGGTTGATTTTGCTATTTGGATTTTGGATGAAAAATAACACGTTTGAAATTGTTAGCCTAAAGATTGAATTGTCAATAACTGAGTCTGTGGCTAGCACACCTTAGAATGTTTTTCCTCCAAGAATATGTGTGCTGTCATTAAAGCCATCATCTAGGATCCTACAAGACGCACGCACACATAAGGAGGAAAGGGAAACAAAGAAGAAAAACTTTAAACTCCATGCCAATTGCACTCTATTGTTCTTGTTGGCCATTTTATTTATTACTGTGGAGATGGGCGAAGGGAAGTGTGTCACATAAAAGTATAACCTGTTGAGAGATTATAGTAGGGAAAAATCTGAAGAACAGGACAATGTTTTACTCAATGGAAGAGGGGAAAGAGTTTGATTCATGACAACTGTCAAGTACATGGTGTAGACATGAGAGATCTCTAACATAAAAGTATTGGTACCACTAGTAATGTAAAACTAATGTCAGTGACAATCATTTTAAGTAAAACACTAACCAAAAGGTCCCAAGGAGAGCATATAGCTACAGCACCAGCAACAGGAACATTCTCTCCATCTTCCCCAAGATATATTACCTGCAAGCAAGTGTCAAATTAAAGGATTTAACCTTTAAAGTAGAATGTCAAAAGCATATAATAAAATTTGGCTCACAAACTAATGCTTCCAATGGTATACAAACTAATTTGGCTCACAAACTAATGCTCAGAAAGGATTTAACCTTTCTGCATTTTTTTGTCCCCCCTTCGCCCACCTCATAATGACTTTCCTTTCTTCCTTCAAGTATGTGCTTGTGCATGGAGTCCAACTAGGTCTCTTCTTGCATCAGGGTAAATATTTCTTTGTTGAATGACATACTTCTTGTGTGATGGTTCTTCATGTGTATCTATAACTTATTTTATTCTTATGTTTATTCTGTTACATGCATCTTTCATGTCAACTAATTTGATGTATTTTCATATTATGATCCTTTTTTGTTATTGCTGCATTACAGACTTCCTACATCTTAGTCCTTTTGCGTAGTGAATTATAGGTTCCACATTGGATATGATCTTCCAATTGAAGCAAAATCATTATGAAGGGTTACTGAGAATTGCTTTATTTTTTACTGGAGCAAATAGGGTTTTCTAAGGATTTCTTGTGTGGTTATATCAGCTTCTGCATTAAGTCATATTACTGCGGATCATTATATTATTCAGAAGAAGACTTTAGTATAGAAATGCAGTTGAATGCATCATTAATTTTGAATGAAATGATCATCTGTTTTGATTTGGCAACTAAGAATTTTGACATATTGCATGTGTTAATTTCATTGTAATTCCTAGAATTTCATATCAGTTTTTGTTATGGTATGGTAACATTATCTAAGGTTGTGAATTTAAATAGTTTTTGGCTGCATGCCTGATAAAACTTCTAGATCCAGAGATTCAACAGCTCGTATATGGACAATAGTGGATGGTAGCTCGAGATCTACTTCTAATGGTCCTTTGAACATGTTGGTGCCGAAACATGTTAAGGGTAGAACAAATGAGAAGAGTAAAGATGTCACCACACTTGATTGAAATGTGAGTTTTATCTCACTATTCTGACTTAAGTTCATAATAGCTGCTAATTATGCTCTGGCTGAACCCACACTATCATTTAGTTATACGTACGATCAAATATATTCTCAAAGTTTGTATGTCATAAGCATGTGCTTTTTTAAAGCTTAGCTTTCAACTTGTTGGCTTTTATTATTCTGTACAATATGGTGCTTTATTTTTAGGTTTGATACTTGGTTTGGATTGGAATTATCTCCTGAGAGCCTTGCTTCTGAAGCTTAGAATGAAATAGTCCAATGCTAGAAGAGTGCCTAACTGCCAAGAATTTAGCATGGTCCATGTTGATTTCATGTATATGGAAATGATTTTAATTATAAAAACTTAATATAGTCATTTCATTATCTGATACATATTATTCATTATGTACTTTTCATTGGAAGTGTTTTGGCTCAACAACAATAATAGAACCAATGTTATTGTCTCACCATTCTAGATTGTATTATCTATTTGAAATCATGCTACGGTAGTAATTTCAAAGAATTAGTGCTAACTGTATCAATCAGGCAGGAAAGGACACCCAAAAAGATAATAGAGGTGGCACCTTTCTTACATACAGCATGAGTTAGTAACATCTTAGGTATTTGGTATTCCACATCAATGTGGAGAGGGAATAGTTCCCTCCTTTGTGTGAATGATAAGAATGTGCATTTGTACATAGCAGTACTTTTGCATTACTAATATATATATATATTAATGTACCTCTTGAAAAGCAAGAAATGCACTTTCAAGATGCTGTTTTGATGGTACCAAAGGCTCTTGCTGATTATTCTGTTTATTCCTCCCTTTCACTTGCTTTTCCTACTTTGGTTAATGTGTTTCTTGGACATCTTAATTGGTCAGGTGCTCTTACTTTGTTGGTCACCCTTTCATGTCTCTGTCACCATTCTTGTACTTATTAGTCTTACTAGTCTCTTCTCCATTAAAAGTTATCTGGGTGCTTATCAAATTGTAATTTTGAACCATATTTACCTAGATTTTGAACCTTGTGCAATCTTAGTTTCAATCTTTATAGTAAAGAATTGGTGTGGTGGCTGTGTATCAGTGTATTATCTATATATGCATTTTGAATTGGTATTTAATCTGTGTTTGAGCTCTTTCTTTGGCTAGGTTGGACTACACAAAATTTATTCAGTTATAGACTTAGAATATATGTTAGATAATTTTAAGTCAATGGAGACAATGATATAGTTCACAATCCCATGTGACTTTGCTTAAATCAATTTCATTTTATAAATTATGTGACTTATGTGTCTTTCATTCTGGAAAAGAATGGGGTTGAAGATTCATGGCCAAAGGGAGAGCAGAAAAAAACAAGGCTATAGCCGTGTTTTTAAAATGGGGCCATAGTAATGGGCTGAAGCTGCGTTTTTAAAAACGCGGCTTAAGCTCACAACTATGGCCGCGTTTTGAACGTGGCTAATCTTTCTTCCAGGCAATCAACTTTTGTCCTATAGCCACGGCTATAAAAACGTGGCCATAGACCCCTCTAGGCTATAGTTACACACTGTAGGCCATGGGTAAAAACGCGGCCTAAAAAAACACGGCTATAGACCAAATTGTCCTATAGATATCAACCTTTTTGCTTTTTTTCTCATTGAAAATTGGGTTTTCAAGCTTGTGTGTTACTGATTCGTAGTCGTTTCTTGGTGATCTAGACGTTATAGTTCCAGTTCAGTCTTATTGAAGTGATTTAAGCTTCTGGGTTACTGGAATTTGGGTTGTTGATCTGGGTTTTGAGTGTGAAGTCAAGGCCTTAGATGCACCTATTAGTTTATTGCTTTGAAGGGATTTAATGCTTTATTAATAAGATGCAGCCTGATCAGAGAAGAAAGGTAAATTTTACTCATTTATGATATATATATATATATTGGTTTGTAATTGTGGTTAAGATAAAGTGGGAATTGAAGATTCAAGAAATGCTTGTGTTGATTATATGTAATTTTAAGCTGAAGATTTTATTTTATTTTTTTGTTATGTAATTGATTATGGTCCTCTAATTCTTTTTTGTGGTCCATCTGTATTGGACCTTTTGTTCTGTTGTGGGTATTATACCTGGGTCTGGATGAGATGGAATAACTTGTCATGTTCATCTCAGCTTCTCTGCTAGATGCTATGTACCCATTGCAGTTTGTACAAGGTCCCACTGAAATACTCTTGACTCATGTTATGTGAAAATTGCATAGTTGGGGTTTTAATTTTTTCTTCTTTTTTGTGTTAGGGTGGTTTTTTATAATTATTTTAAATGATAGTGATTGAAAGCTAAAACTATTAGTCTGGTGTGAGAGATTACATCAGAATAGTATGTGGACTATCAATGTCAAGTATATCTAATTATGAAATCTGATTGTAAATTACATATTTAGCATAAATATATATATATATATATATATATAATTATGTTGCAAATAATGTTAACTACTTATCTAATATCAAGGGTATGGTTTAGCTCTTGCAATCTTAGCATTATATAATAGAAAAAGAGTAGGGACATGAAGTTAATAATTATAAGAAGAGAGAAATTAAAGAATAAGAAAATAGCAATGGGGTCAATATAAAAATGGTGTTGAAGGTATAAAAAAATGTGGCTTAGATGTGTGTGACAGGTGGGAGCTATGTGAGAGAGAGAGAGAGAGCCATATTGCAAAGTGATTAGTGAAAAAGATGAATGGGTTTGGGGATAGCATGATTAGAAAATTGAAGTGTGGGGGATATGGGGAAGAGAGGGAGCGTGTGAAATAAAATTAAAATGTTTCATGTGCTTACAACAAGTGTGTTGACTAAGGGAGAGTGGATGAGGGTACAATTTGTCCTCTCTTTTTTTTTTTTGCTTTATTTTGGTTCTTCAGTTATAACTTTCTGTCTCTAAATTAGAAGCTGCTTGCCAACGAGGCTTAAGAGTAAACAAAAAGAGCAAATTAATAGATACTAATTAATTGGCTAATTTCCTATTATTTATTGTTAATTAATGGTTCTAGTTAATTAAGGGTTCTAGACAATCAAGTAACTGATTTAATTGCACGGTTATGTAAATTTTGTTATGTAATTATTTATTTATTGGAAAGTTCATGAATTGAGGGCACACATATATTGGTTGTTTGTGGATCGGCCTTATGGTTTCCTCGAGATACTTTCACCAACTTGCCTTATAGTTAATAAAATGAGTGGCGGGCACAAACGGTGTTATCCTGAGAATTTTAAAAAAAAAATATTATTAAAAATTTGAAAGACATATAAAGTTGCTTTTTGTTTTTCGCTAAGCTTGAAGAATGTATAGCATGATTATTTTTTTATATTTTAAATGTATAGTAAAAAACAAGTCTTGCCCTAGTGGTGTCTCTTAGTTTTATATATATTGACTTTTCTTGTAGGGCATTGTTGGCTTGGAAACAGAATATGGCACTCTTCATATAAAAGTAAGTGTTCATGCTCTCTGTAGCTATAAGTTCCACATGCTTTTTATATGGTAATATTGAACTAGTACAGTTAATTGGCAATGAAGCTAGAATCTTTTCTATAAATGATAAGTTTAGGTGCACTAGCATACATCCTTGTGGGCTAACTCTGTATTTAGTTTCCGAATTGCCATTCTTTTCTTTGTATGTTTGGTACTCAAGTATGTCCATGAGTGATTTTTTTTTTTGGGACATATATACATTAAAAGTGCATTTATGTTGTAATTTGGGTTTGGACATACATTAAAAGTGTTTTTATGTTGTAATTTGGATTTGCACATATATACATTAAAAGTGCTTTTCATTTTTCAATTGATTCACTACAGTCAACAAGATTTTAGTTGATTTAATTATTGATTTTCAATTGTTTCAATGCATTCAACAAGATTTTAGTTGATTTAATCACCTGCAGTTTATCAGTATTATTATAAGAAACCACTTTATGTTTATAAGTTGTGTAATTTTGCAATCTGATATTGGGGTTGGTTTTGGGACTCTAGGAAAAGGTATCTCTAGACAGGCCCTAGGCATAGGCTAAGGTGGTAAGAGACTAAGGAGAGATTATAAGTTCAGTTCTCACTTAAAGTAGAGGAACAAAATGACTTTACAAATAAACTTATGTTTATATATATTCTTTCCTTGTTGGCAGATTGCAAAAATAAGAGGCATTACAAGTTCGTGTGAACAAAGTAAGTGAACTTGTTTGTGTTAGACTTAAGGTACTCTCTCTCTCTGTGTGTTTGTGGTGGGTTGTTGATTTGGGGCAAACAGGTGGCTTGCATGGAGATATAAGGTGGTTTTAGATGATAGTGGGAGTGTTGACTGTTTTTGTGTAATATTGGATGATTCTTGTTGAGTTGTTTTTATTCGATTAATTTATTTTAGGGGCTTCTCTCTATTTTTTTCACACATGAGGAACTCTAAAATGAAATGGGATATTCAAAGAGATGTCAATTCCTAAAGAATATTACTAGTAATAATGTTATAGTTACCAAATGTGTTGATTACTTTTGTATGTGTTTAAATTCATTGTTTTCTTAGGAACATAGCTGGTTGTTAGGTCACTTGACTAGTAAATTAGGCTAGCATAGATATGATATTACTCTCCTTATCCTACTTTGGAATGTGATGGACATACTTATAGTATGTTTACAATTTTGGATGCTATTAAATGATAGTAGCAGTTTGTAGTATGTTAGGTTCTTTGCTTTTTTGTCTTTAGAACACCCAATTTTATTTTGATAAATTACATTCCACCCTAATTATAGCAACTAGCATGTATGACATGTAGTTGGCGAGTAGCATTTATCCCATTTCAAATTGTTCTGAAACCAAGCAGCCAGTCATGCCATTTTAGTTTGCAAAACCACAACTTTATTGGTTTGAGATTTCCAGTTTCACATAGTAACATGCTCTAATTGTTGGACCTTCCAACATTTACTTTAAATACTTATTAAAAGCAATTCAATTCTTAGAAATGGTGAAACTCTATTTTCCATAATAGAGACCTTAACATGTCTCAGTATTCAATTTTTATGATGGCTATACTTGTTTTTTTTAAAACATGCCCCTCTAGTTTATTGACTATATTTTTCACTATGCTAATTTCTTTAGTTAGCCATTTGATATCTATTTACCAGGTGCACTTAATTTCTTTAGTTAGCCATTTGAAATCAAAAGTTCTGTGCAATGCTGAAAATAGATTTGATGCTAGCTATTAGCTGATATGACTTTTGCAAGAGCCCTCAGTTCAGTAGCACTACAATTCTATCTAAATCAGTTAGATTATATATATATATATAGGACACTATTTGAACTTGTTCTCATTTTTTGCCTTGGTAATATTTTCTTCTCATTTTATTCTATTTATATGCACTTACTAAGTAATCATAATTTGTATGTAGGATATTCCTCCGATCCAACAAGCTCCACCTATCCAAAAATCATCAACTGCATCCCATCACCAAAGAAGCTTATAGATTTTATCTTGGTGTTCGATGACTTTTTTGTGTACAAAGAATTTCATTGCTAGAACTGCATTTTTTGCAAGTGTTGGAGGATATTTTTAAATACTTTGGAACTTTGATTATGGTATTAGCTTATATTGAGCGGATTTTTTATTCAAAGGACCACATCTTTTTTTGTTAATCTCATGATGATGGTAATAGACAATGTTATGTATTTGATAATATATTTCTATGTTAATAATATGTTAGTTTGAAAAACATTTGTGGTGTTGCTTATTAGTTATGTTTGTGGTATTGTGTTAATAGAGCCAAAATTATTACAAATTTTTTGAAACAGACCTCTGAACAGGTTATTGGCAAATAGTGGTTTTAAAACCCAATTGAAACCTAGGGGAACTAAAATTGGCAAGTATTGTGGTATTGTTTCAGTAGAACTAAAATTATTACAGGTTGTTTGTAAAATTATTACAAGTTGTTTGTAATAGGACTGTGGTTTTAAAACCCAAGGAAAAAAAATTTTAACCTATAGTGGTGGGCAAAAAGCGCTGCTAAAGATGTAAAATTATGTTATAATTGAAGCCCTATAGTGGCATTTATAGCCCGCTGCTAAAGCTTCACACATATAGCGGCGGGGGTAACCGCCGCTAAAAGGTGCATATGGTTGGTTGTACATAAAGCCCTATAGCGGCGCTTATTGCTCGCCGCTAAAAGGTCACTTGACCCGAATGGTAACCTTATATGGTGGCGGTTTTTAGCCCGCCACAATACACAAAAAGTGCCACTAAATGGCAGATCTATTGCGGCGCTTTTTGTTACCCCCACAATAGATCTATAACAGCACCGCAACAGTGGCGGGTAGAACTGCCGCAGTAGCACCCACTGCTAAAGGTCAAATGGACCTTTAGCGGCAGTTTTTTGGGCTTTTGTGGTGGTTTTGGCCTGTCGTAATAGTACTTTTTTTTGGTAGTATTCCCACAGGGCTGGCCTAAGCGTTTTGGTGGCCTAAGACGAAATCTTCAAATGTGGCTTTATGCCTTTATGTTATCACTTAAATAATATTTAACCAGTATTTTATATAATAATTTTTTTTAAATCCATTATTTTTACTTTTTAATATGATTTTTTTTTGAGAAAATGCTAAAATTATAACAAATTTTACTACAAATTAGTGTTGTAATGGATGTGATCAATGACGTGAGGCTTACAAAATTACTAGAAATATTATAAAATTTACAACATGAGAATTACAAAGATATATTACCAATCACAAATATTCAATAAAAAATGCATTCAATAGTTTGTTGAAATCCATCTATCATATTCATTATCATATCAAATTATAAAAGTAATGGAGACCACCACGCACCATTGATGCAGTGATTACTCTACAAGTATAAGTTCCTGTAAGGTGTGGGGGGCAATGACTGAGATTTAAGTTTCTGGAAGAGAGTTTCGCACACATATACACTTAGATTAGGCTAGAGTAGAATTTTTATTTTGTATATAAATAATTAAATAAATACAAATTATGTAGTAAAATTTATAGTATTTTTAACATTTTTCTATTTGAATTACTTGTAATTAGTAACAATTCTATTTGAAAGATCTATTTATAAGACTTATTTATTTAAATTTGTCTTATCTCTGTCTCTGACATTACTTAATTCTTTGAGCTTTCTTAATAGTGAAAAAAAATGTAAACTAAAATGTTTTAATATCTCCCAAAAATATTTATCTATAAAAAATAAAAATAAAAACTGCTCCCACATTTGGGCCTTCTCTAGTAAGGGGGCCCTAGGCAATGACCTAATTGGCCTAAGCCTAAGGCCGGCCCTGTATTCCCATAGAAGTACAATAATCTACACACACATATAGATATATAGATATATTATGAGTGTGATTAACAAGTGTCTCAGTGCATAAGTTAAGATTAAGTATTTTATTGTAATCGATAAGCTTTTTTGGGGGAGTTGAACAACATTCAATTAAAGAAATAGATTAAATTATATAAGGATGGGGTGTAAAACCCATGTTTTACACCATCCAATAAATGATTGCCACATCAGTATTTTACTTAAAATTCAATACATCCTACCACACCTAATAACATCTCAATAAATTCCCAATTTGGTTGGATTTATATATGGGTATTAGAATTGATTGAGTGTATTTGTGTTTATTATTAAATATTTGATAAGATGATGTGGCATATTGTGATTGGAGGGGTAAAACATGAGTTTTACACCACGTCTTTACAGAATTTAATCTCAGAAAGAAATATTTATTTACAGCTTTTATTAAATGATGCATTCGTGCATCTATTAAGGAGGAATCTAATGGCTCACACTACATTGAAAAATAACAAAAACAAGTAAACAAATGTTTTTTTAAAATATATTATGCACAACCGCACCTAAAAAACTACTATGGTAAAATAAAATAAAAAAATCAATCATAATCACTTCCTTTGACACTCATTAATAGGATTGTTATTTATTTGATTTTTTTTTATTTCCCAATATTATGCGACCCATTAGATTCTTTCTTAATAGGTACATCATTGCACTCATTAATAAAACTATAAATTATTGACATAAAATGATACTTTTTTAGTAGATTTTGTTGTCAAGTGGGATAGATCCTAAAAAAAAGTTGAAATCTAGTTCAGAAGTTAGGGCCCGTTTGGTAAGAGATTTTTAGTAATGTTGTTTAAGTATTATGAAAATATGTATAGATAAAAATATATTGTGAAAATATATATTCTATTGTTTAAAATACAAAAACTGTGGTTTAAACGTTGTTTCTCATCAAGTAACTCCTAAACACTCATTATCATACGAGTTTTACAATACTTTATGCTTTTTAAAAGCTGAAATACTCTTATAAGACGACGAAAAGTCTCACCAAATAAAAAGTAGTCAATAAAAGAAAAAGAGATGGGCTACCAAATTTATAAATATAAAATTAAAAAAAAAAAAAAAAAAGAGAGATGGGCTAGTAAAACGAATGAGTTTTTTTTTTTTTTAATAAAAAACACTTAATTATAATTAATATCTTTCAATACAATCATAGTTTGGCCTTCTGGGGAGTAGGGAAACACAAAGTTCCAATGTCAATATATAGGATTTCCCTTACTATAGGTATCAACCCCGTTAAGTAAAATAATAAAAATTACCATTAAACAAAATTAAAGAAAAAGAATAGTCTAGGGCCCCAAAATTTTAAAAAATAAAATAAAATATAAGGGGCCTTTGGATGATGTCTTTAATTTATACCCGAGTTCTTCTAAAAAAAATAAAGTTTATACCCAAGTTTTCTTATGAAAAACCTTACATACACACACACACACATATATATATATATTTTAATTATACTAGAGATACAAACTATTTTACAAATTTTTTTACAAACTACTAATGTGGTGAGTGGCTCTTGGTAAATGAAAAATTGATAATAGTAGTGGGTCACAACAACAGTTTACAAAAATATTGTAAAATAGTTTGTAATAGTAGTATTACTCATATTTTTACGTACAAAATGAAAAAAAAAAAAAAAAACTAGATATTATTAGTGAAAGCGATTTTTGGGTGGGAGAGTAAAACTTGATATTTGCAAGTATATAAATAGACTGTCTTAATATTACACGCAACTTGAGAATTGAGAGCCATGTAAAATAAATGACCAAGGGGAAATTTTAAAAAAAAAATTGTAAAGAAAATAAATTATACAAATCGAAAGTCTGACTTAATTAATTCAAATGGTAGGTGTAAGGTCACAATTTGTACCTAAACCCAATAATAGGAAGGGTATAGGCCTAAAGAGCCCCATACAATAAATTTGTAAAAAGTGGGTTATAAATCTTGTTTTTAATGAGGTTAAATAACAACAGTGGCCCAAGATCACATAATGATAAGGATGGACTAGTGTGTATGATGAAAATTGTCCTTGGACTCAAGCCGAGTAACTGATTCTTATATTTCTTATTTCTTAAAGATTGATTACAGATATTCAGTCTACAGTGTTTTATCTCCCTCGTTTTCGATCCATTTTTCTTAGGGACTTCCCTCTATTTTATACTTCCTTACTGTTCTCATTCCCTTCCTCCACGTGTAGGTCTAGATTGCTAGTGCTGATATTTGTCCCATCAGCGCCTTCCAGAAGTCTTTGGGTAGTAGTTGTAAGGCTGAAAATCACTGTTCAGATATCATTTCCTCATTAATAAGGCCAGAGTTTTGGATGCAAAGCATTCAATGCGGTGGCAGCTATAAGCGCCTTCTGGAAGTCTTTGGATAGTAGCTGTAAGGCTGAAAATCACTGTTCAGACATCACTTCCACATTAATGCAGCCAGAGTTTTGGATGCAAAGCATTCAATGCGGTGGCAGCAACTTTCCCTTAGATATTTTATAGCTGTTCATTTACTCTGTGCTTCCATGAAATGTATCTTCATCAATGGGACCTTCTGGAAAATTGTTTTGGACAAAAGGTAGTAACATCTGGGCGTTGCTTCATTTAGCCAAGGAGACATCTCTCCTTGTCTGTCCTCAGACAAAAGAACACCCTCGAACAAAGCCCATGGCCCAATATGCACTTTTGGGCCTTTTATCCCAACAATAGCCCCTAAAAACTCAATTTTTCCCTCCTATCCGAGGAGAAAAGCAAGGTTTTGACTCTGAACACTGGCTTTCACATGCTTCCTGATCTTCCACATGTGAAAATGCCGCTTCGTGTGCTCCGTAACTAATTCTGATGCTTTGGAGCCCGTGATGTCTCATTAAATGCTCTAGGCGGCGCTCTGTTCCCCGTGGGATGTAGCTCCTACAGTTGGCATTTCTCCTTGAATTTTGAGCGGGATAACTCCCACTCAATCCTACCCCCTATATAAGACGCCTGGAGGGTCGCAATTTTCCTTGCTTTACAAATTTGTTAGCTCTTAAGAATTCTCGAACTCTTCTACTCCCAAGAATTTCTCAATTTCCTAACTCTCAAGAAGTTCCTGAAGTGTCCCCCATTCTTATTCTTATAAGTTTTCATGCTCCTAGGTTCTTTTCTCCTCGGCCTTCTAACCTTGACCCATTTTTCAAAATAATTTTATTTTAATTCGTTCAAATGGGTAGATTCAAGGTCCTGATAGACTCTCCCACTGGTATGGAGGGCTTTAGAGCCAAATATCACATTCCACAGGGAGTTGCCTTGAGGTATTGTGCCCCAGATCAGATAGTCACTAATAGGAAAGAAGGGAAGGTTGTTATTCCTATGATCGCTTTTATAGAAGGAGGAATGACGCTTCCCATAGGGGGAATAACTCGAGATTACCTGTTCAACCATAGGTTGTGTCCTCACCAATGGGAGCCCAATGTATTTAGAATTCTAGGTAGCGTTGATGCTCTCAATAAGTAGATGGGTTTGGGACTCACATGGCACGATGTCGTTCATATGTATGAGTACCATTCTTTCGCTGACTCGGCGTATTACCTCAAGTCCAGGTCCAACATTGTTAGGCATTTATCGTGTCTTCCCAAGTCCAACAAGGGCATGAAGGATGACTACCTAATTGCCTTCGGGGAATGGCACAACGGTTTTCACTGCCAAACTCGAGAAGGAAAGCCAGGTGGGATACCCTGAGGTTAGGTCCCTTGGTGCGAGATTTTGTTATATTTTTTTTTGTTTATTATTTTTTTATTCATTCTCCTAACACTGCGTTTTCTTTTGATGATGGATTTCGTTGGTCTGACCATGATTTGCTCCTTGGCTGTCTTTGCAGAAAAAAATCACGTAGTGCCTCGCCTAAGCTTGGTCAATGTCGCAGGCCTCAACAGAATCTTACGATCCGAGGTGTTTGTGAGTGCAGATAGGCAGCTGAGGGCGGTTCATCTCATTTTGGGTTTTGAACCAATCTTAGACGTCTTCTAGGAGGTGGGTCACGCAATAATAACAGGCGATCCTAGACTCCGAAGAATAGATGTCTCTAAGGCTGGATTTCTAGCTCACAAGGACGTTGTGCCCGCCAAGTTACCTTTCCCTTTCGCTCTCCCCAAAGTAGCAATTCCTAGAGAAGAAACCGCTTCTTCACGCTTATCACTCGAGGAGGAAATAGATCAATTCCAACTCGAGGAAGAAGTGGAAGCGCGACTAGATCCTATCAACCTTTCGGATTTTGAGGGCAAGCTTGACAAAACCTCAGCAGCTCGTTCCCCTCCTTTGATAGTTGCCGAGGTAGATAGTGATTTCGAGGAGGAAGGAAAGATGGCTCTGAATCCGAGGAAGGGCTTGAGGGACATCATGGCTGCAAGGCACAAAGTGTCATCATCCAAGGAGTCCCCTAAGTCCCAACTACCACTCATGCTTCCTTCTCATCCTCCTCCTCCTATAACCACCACTGGCCTACTTCCCATGAGGAACCTGAAGAAGAAAAGGAAGGAGCAGGAATGGAGGAGGGGGAAATGGTCCCTCCGAAGGAAGCCAAGTAGCAAAAAATGGCTAAGGATAAACGGGTCTCTCTTACAGACAATAGGGAGGATCCAACTGCAATCGAGGTGTGCCAGTAACACGTTTGGGCTCCCTAACTAGAGCTGGAAGGCATCGCCATCCCATGGAATTCCTCTATTAGAGAATTCCAGAGAGGGTATTCTGCCTACATTGCTGAAGCTTTGGAGTAGCCCATCCTCTTGCCAAGAGACATGGATGCTCTGAAGAACATGAGGCAGCAAGATCTCTTCATGTCGCTGAAGAGAGATCTCGCCATAATAAGTTTTGCTATCGCCTCTATTAGATAAATGCTAGGGCATTCTTTTCATTCTTTACTCTCTTACCTATTCTCTTTCTCTCCTTTATTGACTCCTCTGTTATTTTTATGCAGGCTATCCAGGAGGTTTTTGTAGCCGAGGAGTGGGTCAAGGATGCTCGAAAGGCGACCTAGGCTAAGGCCCAACTCCCCGCCCAAACCACTAAGGCCTTGGGTGTTGCGAAGCAGGAGAATCAGGAGCTGGCCAACAAGCTAATCATCGAGGAGAGGGCATAGAAAAGCGCTAAATTTGGCTTAAAAAGTGCTCGGGACCAGGCTAAAGATCGACGCAAACAGCTTCATCTTAAAGAAATAGATCTAGCCACACAAAAACAGCTAATCTTGGACCTTAAAGCCAATTGGGAGAAAGTCAAAGCCTCCGCTCAGGCGGCCGAGGAAGCTACTGAGGCCGCAAGGCAAGCATCTTACGACCGCAGAGTATAAGAAACCGAGATTCGGTTAGGTGAAGAGCTGGCCGAGGTGTGTAGGGATTATTGAAATGAGATGTGGGAAAAAGCCCTTGACTTTGCAAGGGTCTCTACTTCCTCGGAGTGAAGGCACCTTGGGAAAGTGTACTACCCTCCCGATATTCGTGAAATCCCAGTTGTCCCTACACCTCTTTCTGCCACTACCCCAGAATCTTCTGAACAGCCCTTGGCTGCGCAGGGCCTTCCCCCGCCCCCTAAAGCTTTTAAAGGATCCATCCAAATTGGTGATCAAGGCCAAAGGGATGAGGTGGGCAAGGATAAAGGCAAGGGTAAGGAGGTCAAGGCCCCCCTCAGATGCCAAGGATGCTGCCAAGGCCAAGGATGTTGCAGCCAATGTGAAAGAGGTAGAGGCCAAATCCAAAGAGTTCGACCCCATGGTCAAAGATACTAATACCTCTCAATCAAGCAAAAAAGAAGACCCTCCTCCTCCAGCTAAAGAAGACCCTGCTCCTACAGCCAAAGTCTAGCTCATGGGGTTTTATTTCTTTCGCTGCCATTTTTCTCTTCTTTTGCAAGTTTTTCTTTATATTATTTTTTCTTTGGTGATGACATTTCGCCACTATATGTAATTGGATCTTTTGTAAGAAAATTTCCTCTTCCCAAGGCTTAAATCAATGAGAGTTACAAGTTCTTTATTCATGATTTTGATGTTTGTATTTTTTTTCCTTGTATAGCTTCTATTTTCCTTAGTACTTACTTAGTAGGAGACATGCCCCACTTTGATACCTACATTAGTGGTAATACTAAGTTAAAAATTACTAAGTCAATAACATTAGTAAAACACACCTTTAACTCTGTAATCCATACATCATAACAGAGCAACCATCCACATCATTCCCCATAAGCCTAAAGATTTTGAGGAAGTAATCAGATATTGACCAGGCAACAGATATATTTGATATGCTTACAAATGCTTTAAGTAATGCTCATGAACCTCCATTTTTCCAAATCACTGTTGTAGGAATCTCCAAGGTGTGTGATCTGAGGAGCCAAACGTAACCAAGATCAATTTCAACACTTAGAAGAATAATGGAAGATATCAATTTTTCCAAAGTATGTGGTCCGAGGATCCAGGCATAGCCAATGTTCTGTTTGATACTTAGAAAAGTTAATCCGAAATATTAATTTACCCAAAGTAGGTGGTCCAAGGAACCAGACATAACTAAAATTCTGTTTAATACTTAGAGAAATAATGGAAGATATTAATTTTTCCAAGGTATGTGGTTCGAGGAGCCAAGCATAGCTAAAGTTCTGTTTGATACTTAGAAAAGTAATGGAAGATATCAATTTTATCAAGGTATGTGGTCCGAGGAGCCATGCATAGCCAAGGTTCTGTTTGATACTTAGAAAAGTAATGGAAGATATCAATTTTCCTAAGGTATGTGGTCTAAGGAGCCAGACATAGCCAAGATTCTGTTTGATACTTAGAAAAATAATGAATGTAACGCATGAAATGATAGGCTATATATAACATAACATACTTTCATTAATAATAATACCTTCGCAAACTATTTACATTCTAGGGACGTGGTACAATATTTTCATCTAGGTTTTCAAGATAATAAGCTCTTATTCCAGCTACAAAGGTGATGAGGTATGACCCTTCCCAGTTTGGCCCTACTTTTCCCCAAGCTGGATTTTTTGCAGTACCCAAAACCTTCCTTAATGCCAAATCCCTAGGCGCCAGTGGTCTTCATTTCACGTTCAAGTCATAACCCTATTCGAGCTTGTGTCGATAATATGCTAATTGAACCATGACACTTTCCCTTCGTTCGTCAACCAAATCCAAACTCCTTTGTAACAACCCATCATTGTTGCTTGGAATAAAAGAGCTCGTCTTTAGCGTTGGAAAGGAATTACTGCTTCTGCCCCATAAGTCATTGAAAATGGCATTTCTCCTATGGACCTACGACGTGTAGTCCTGTAGGTCAAAAGGACGTGTGGCAATACTTCCACCTATTTTCCCTTAGCATCATCAAATCTTTTCTTAAGCCCATTTACTATTACTTTATTAACTGCCTCGGCCTGTCCATTCTCCTGTGGATAAGCTAGGGGTGGAATATCTATTCGTAATGCCTAGATTGCATTAATATCTTCTGAAGGCTTTACTATCAAACTGAAGACCATTATCTGAGATAAGGGTATAAGGAATTCCAAACCGAGTGATAATGTTTTTCCAAACAAATTTTTTTGCATCCAAGTACTGGATATTTGACAGTGGCTCAGCTTCAACCTATTTAGTGAAGTAGTTTGTGCCGACCAGCAGCCATCTCCTATTCCCCGCTGCCTTAAGGAATGGTCTTACAATATCCAGACCCCATTGAGTAAAATGCCAAGGGCTGGATAGAGGATTGAGAACGTCTCCTGGTTGATAAATGTTGGGAGCAAATCTCTAACACTGGTCACACTTCTTCACATACTTTAGTGCTTCCCTCTGTATATTGGGCCACTAGTATCTTTGGGTAAGGGCTTTATGAGATAAGGATCTATCTTCTGTATGACTTCCACAAATCCCTTCATGCAATTCTTCTAAAAGTAGCTCTGTTGCTTCAGGGTGTATACACAACAGGTATGGTCCATAAAAAGAGCGCTTGTATAACTTTCGACCCTCGGACAACCAAAATCGAGGAGCCTTTCTGCGTACTTTGTCAGCCTCAGACTTTTCCTTAGGTAGGATGTTCTCTTTAAGATACAGCATAATGGGGTCCATCCAGCTAGAACCCACCCTAATCTAGTGAACACGGATTGTATCCACATTTATCTTGGTAGGCGTAAACAAATCTTCCACCAAAATGACCCAAGGTAGACTCTGTGCTAAGGACATTGCCAGGGTGGCTAGAGAGTCAGCATGAGTGTTTCTGTTTCTGGGACAGTCTTCTCTCCTATCTTCTGAACTATGGTCATTCCTACTAGTAGAGCTTCGTACTCGGCTTCATTATTCGTAGCCGAGAAATCCATCCTCAAAGATTGCTCAATAACGATCTTATCCGGAGATATTACAACTAGCCCCACTCTTGATCTTCTTTGATTTGCCGCACCATCCACGTACACCTTCCATGATAGAGATTCCTTTAAGGAGATCATGCAAACTGATTTTCCATCCATGTCCAACTTTTTAGTATTTTCTTCTAACGAGGGCTCAGCGAACTCAGCCATTAAGTCAACCACCAAGTTAGCAAGGACCTGGCCTTTTACAGAGGTGCGTGGCATATACTTGATATCAAAAGCCCCTATAATTGTTCCTTACTTGGCAATTCTTCCCGTATAATCTACACTCCGAAGTAGAGACCTAAGCGGGATTTGGGTTAGGACCACAACTGTGTGGGACTGAAATTAGTGGGGAAGCTTATGCGTAGCATGCACCACTACCAAAATGGCTATCTCAAATGGTAAGTAACGAATCTTAGTTTCATGCAATGATTTACTCACATAATAAACTGGCCTTTGAACACCATTGTCAACCCTTATCAGCACCAAACTAACAGTGTGAGAAGCCACAGCAATGTAAGCAAACAACACTTCATCCACCTCAGGCCTAGACATAATAGTTGATTGAGAAATATATTCTTTAAGCTGTTGAAAAGCCAAAGCACACTTCTCAGCTCATTTGAATCCCTTCCATTTATTCAGCAACTGGAAGAAAGGCCTACATTTTTCCGTGGATCGAGAGATGAATCGGTTCAAGGTAGCTGTCATTCTCGTCAATTTCTGAACTTCTTTAGGATTACAAGGTGGCTGCAAGCTGTTAATCACCTTAACTTGATCAGGATTGACTTCAATTCCACGATGTGTAACCACAAAATCTAGAAATTTACTGGACCCCACGCCAAAAGAGCATTTGGAAGCATTTAGGCGTAATTTATGTTTCCTTAGTATCTCGAAGACGTTCCCAAGATCCCCCACGTGCTTGGACACCACCTTACTCTTCACCACCATGTCATCTACATAAACTTCAATACTTTTCCCTAGCTGCGATTTGAACATCCTAGTCATCATCCTTTAGTAGGTAGCCTCCGCATTCTTTAAACAAAAAGGCATTACCTTGTAGTGATAATTTCCTGTAGGAGTGACGAAGGTTGTTTTCTCTTGATCATCCAAAGCCAAAGGTATTTGGTGATAACTTTGAAAAGTATCTAGAAAACTCATCCGAGGATGCCCAACCGTGGCATCCACCAATTGATCAATGCAGGGCATGGGAAAAGGATCTTTGGGGCACACTTTATTCAAATCCGTAAAGTCTACCCATACCAGCCATTTTCCATTCTTCTTTTTAACCACCACTGTTTTGGCCAACCATTCAGGATAAAAAACTTCTTTGATAGCCCCTACTTGCTTGAGCTTGATTACTTCTTCCTTGACAGCTTCAGAATGTTCTTTAGATGATCGCCGAGGTGGTTTCTTTCTTGGTACGATGGTGGGGTTGACATTTAAATGATGACAAATGAAACTTGGATCTACCCCAAGGGCCTTATAAGCATTCCAAGCAAACACATCAATGTTCTCCCTAAGGAACTTTATCAACTCTTCATTCTCTTGAGGAGGCAGTTGAGATTCTACCTGAAAATACTTCTCTTTATCATCAGTTATAAAAACCCGTTCTAAACCTTCACATTCTGCTTCCGCCACTAGACTCTCTAATAACATCGGCTCCTTTGATTGCTCAAACCTTTTTCATTTGATGCCGAGGACTCTTCCTCAGCTTGATGTCTAATTGCAGCCACCATACACTGCCTAGCCATAGATTAGCTTCCAATTAGCTCCTCAAATTGGTCGCCAGATGGATACTTCACCTTTAAATGCAAAGTGGAAGGGACAGCCCCTATGGCATGAAGCCAGGGTCTTGCCACAATGGCTGTGTATGGAGAATATGCATCCACCATTATGAAGTTGACTTCTACAAATTTTGACACCGTTTGCACTGACAACTTGACTTGCCCTATTGGTATAACCATCTTTCCATCAAAACCTACTATGGGTGAATCATAGCTAGTCAAATCCCCTGGTTTCAACCCCAACCCCTTATACACGTCAGGGTACATAATTTCTGCCCCACTACCTTGATCAACTAGTACACGCCTCACATCGTACCCCCTATCTTGAGTGTGACCACTAAAGCATCATCGTGTGGCTGTATAGTTCCAAACTTATCATTCTCCGAGAAACTCAATGCCAGTTGGATTGCAACCCTAGCCCTCTTCGTCTTATGATTAGAGTCCTCGAATAGCGACCGATTTATAGTCATTACTCTGGAGGGACACGAACTCGTCCTTCCAGGAGAGGCAAAAATGACATTAATTGTGCTCAAAGGAGGCCTTGAAGAAGTGTTCCCTTGAGTCCCTGAGCCTGTATGATCTGCTTGCCCATTGGGCCGATATAAGAACTGTTTTAACCTTCCATCTCTGACCAATTGCTCCAAATAATTCCACAAAGTCCTGTAATTCTCGGTGGTGTGTCCTCGCTCCTGGTGATATTGACAACGAAGATTCTGATTGCGCCTGATGGGATCTCCACTCATCTTATTAGGCTATTTGAAGTATGACTCATTCTTGATCTTCTCTAGAATTTGATGTACTGGCTCTTGAAACACCGTGTTGACTACTTGTGGCAGAGTAGCAGCCCCAGTCTACCTAGCAAAATCTTGGCGAGGACGATTATTGTTGTACTTATCCGACCTAAAGTCCCTCCTATCTCAAAAGACCACCTTCGCCTTTCCTTTACCTAACTGCTGGTCCTCTTCGACCTGTTTATACTTATCGATGCGGTCCATGAGCTGGCGCACATTATTAACTGGTTTTCCAGTTAACGATTTTCTCAGACCATGCTCGGCAGGTAAGCCGACCTTGAAAGTTCTTATGGCCACATCATCAAAGTCCCCATTAATCTCATTGAACATCTCCCAGTACCTGTCTGAGTATGTTTTTAAGGTTTCACCCTCTTGCATAGTCATAGACAACAAAGAATCCAAAGGCTGAGGGACTCTACTGCATGTAATAAAGAGAAATCCGAACACTCAGGTGAGTTCCTTAAAGGAATCAATAGAACTTGATCCCAGGCCGTCAAACCACCTCATCATAACAGGCCCTAAACTGGATGGGAACACCTTGAACATCAAAGCCTCATTCTTGGAGTGCACAGCCATCCTCTGGTTGAAATGGCTTATGTGCCCCACAGGGTCAGTTCAACCATTATAAATGATGAATGCTGGCTGGGTGAAACGCCGAGGAAGTTTTCCCTTTTCAATTCTACGCGTGAAGGGTGATTTAAAAATTTGATTCAGTGTCTTACTCATAGCATCATTTCCCAAGCCTCTGCAGGACGAATTCCTATTCCTACGATTATGAGGGTTACCCTCTTTATACGAGAATGACTCATTAGGGGGAGTTCTTGACCTAGGCTTGTAGCTGCCCTCCCTATCTTTATCAGAAGAAGAGTCAGAAATGGACGGAGTTCACTTCCGTCATTCATGACACAACTTTCTTCTCAAACGATCAATCTCTAACTGCATGGCTCTGGCATTCTCCTCACGGGAGACTCTACTCCCACTTCGTGACTGACTCCTGCTAGTATGGGTAGTATGTACACTTCCCTCCCGGTCTTTACCTCGTTCAAGTTTGAGAAAGTCATCTTAACGCTAGGACCCCTTGGACTCGACCTGGTGTGAACCTGAATTTGCCATAACTAGATATTAAACTCACTGAAAACCAAAATTTCCCATAGATGGCGTCAATTGTAAGGTCGCAATTTGTACCTAAATCCAATAATATGAAGGGTATAGGCCCAATACAATAAATTTGTAGAGAGTGGGTTAGAAATCTTGTTTCTAATGAGCTTAAATAACAACAACAGTGGCCCAAGATCACAAAATAATGAGGATGGACTAATGTGTATGATGAAAATTGTCCTCGGACTCAAGCCGAAGAGCTGATTCTTATATTTCTTATTTCTTAAAGATTGATTACAGATATTCAGTCTACAGTGTTTTATTTCCCTCTTTTTCAATCCCTTTTTCTCAAGGACTTCCCTCTATTTTATACTTCCTTCATGTTCTAATTCCCTTCCTCCACATGTAGGTCTAGATTACTAGTGCTGATATTTGTCCCATCAGCGCCTTCCAAAAATCTTTCTGTAGTAGCTATAAGGCTAAAAATCACTGTTCAGACATCGCTTCTTTATTAATGAGGCCAGAGTTTTGGATGCAAAGCATTCAATGCAGTGGTAGCAACTTTCTCTTAGATATTTTATAACTGTTCATTTACTCTGTGCTTCCATGAAACGTATCTTCATCAATGGGACCTTCTAGAAAATCGTTTCAGACAAAATGTAGTAACATCTGGGTGTTGCTTTGTTTAGCTGAGGAGACATCCCTCCTCGTCTGTCCTCGAACAAAAGAACACCCTCGGGCAAAACTCATGGCCCACTATGCGTTTTTGGGTCTTTTATCCCTACAGTAGACTAAAAAATATTTGTCAATTTTTATATACAGCCAATCAGCTAAAATTAGTAGTTTAATGATTTTTTTTGACAAGTATAGTGAGAAATTAAGGGATGTGACCCTTTTTTCTTAGTAGGAAACGTTGAAAGGATCTGTATGTGTACCAATATTAGGTAATACTCATCGTTGTCTCAATCGCCTTGGACAAAAAAAAAAAGTCAACGTTGTCAGTATTGAATTGCCTACCTATTATATTAATAATTTATCCATATTATTATCTATTTTATCGTTTTCTATTTTGGGTGGAGCAAAATATTTTCATACAAATTTAAAAATAATATACTTATTTTTTTATTTATTTTTTACAAAAAAGTAAAAAATGTTAAAATAGTAATATTATCTCACATACAAAAGGGAAAAAAAATTGTTATTCTCACCGCCCATTTGTATTCAAATGTTTGATTCCTATATGTATTTGTTATTTATTTGAATTCAAATAATTCAATTATCTCTAATTAAAAAAATATACAAAATTACTTCTAATAAAAAAACCCACTAATTCACGTAAAAATTACACATTTTTATTCCAAAATTTCTATGTTTTTTTTTAATTCTTTAAAATATTTCAAAAATTTTGTTATTCAAATTATATACTGTTATCACAAATCATCATCCATTTATACTAATATATATAATCTTTCTTTTATTCAAATTTCAAAAATTTTTACTTATCGCAATTCTTATCTCAATCAATAAATTCTGATATTTCATTAAATTTTAACTTTTTATAATTCTCTATCTCATCTTTTATCATTTTCCTAAGCTTTCGTAATAAAAACAAAGTTGGACACCATCATTTAGTATTGAAAAATGAGTGTTGTAGTGTCGACGTCAGTATGTCACTGAATATTCAGTGCCACATCACCCGTGCAATTTTATCAGCTTTTAGAAAGGTTGCTATTAAGATCAAATCTGGTCCCAAATGTGTTCAAGGTTTTTTTTTATTTATGTATTTATTTATTTAGAGAATCAAATGTATTCTAGTGTAAATGCAAAGATTTGGATCAAATAAGGATAAGATCTAGGGAACAAATTTTTATTTATTTATTAAGTTGGCTACTTCAACTTATTTTCTTCTATCTTCTATTCCCATAAATATAAAAAAAATATAAAAAATATTAAAGCCATGCAAAGTTGGATATTTTATCAAATAGCTAAACGTTTAAACCGTACCTCCCGCTACTAAAAGCATTATACTATATGCTCTATTAATTATAATCTCTTTTTTATTTTATTTTATATACACCCCTTTGAGAAATCTTTATAAATATAACTAACTTAAGTATACATGATATACTACAATTAATGTCACATAAAAACTGATTGGTGTTTTAGTCTGATGATGAAGAGATCAGAAGTAGACGCCATAAATTAAAACTCAAAAAAAAAAAAATGTCACACAAAGTGAAAGTATGAAATACTAATAAGAATATGATATATTATTTTCATTCATAATGTATGACATATAGGAGTACATCAAAGCATTTTCTTTGAAAGAAACCATGATTCTAGGTGTCATATTAACGACCCAATCCTGATTTTAAAAAATAAAAAAAGACTATCTAAAGAATGGATGGCAAAGCCTATATATATACTATGTCTACAATATTTTTATAATACTTTTACAACAAATCTTTAGTGACAGATTGTTATTCATGAAAAAAAATTGTGATTTTAATTATTGGTTCAAATTATAACTAATAATAACTTACTACATATGATTTGTTATGAAAATATTATGAATATAGTAGCACTTCTAAAAAATATGTTACCATAATTGATAAGTTAATGTTTAGTAAATTAAATGATAATTGCGTTAGAAATAGTAATCTATATTACTAAGAATAAAATGTGATGTAATATATGTAACAAATATTCCTGTTATTATGCTTATAAAAAAAAAAAATCCCTTTTAATAAGTTTGTTTGTGAAATAGGAATAAAACCACCAATCTATATTCTTGGAAACATAATTTTTTTTGATAAGTTCTTGGAAACATAATTATTTTAATTATTAATTATTATGCATATAGAGATAATTTGTATTTTTGAAAATATAATAATTTTTAAATCTACTACATATATCTATATATTAATTAATTAATTAAGGAATTAAAAAACATATATTAAGGAATAACTATTAGCACAACCCTTTTAGAGAAGAATAGTCATTCCTCAATTTAAGGAATAATTATTCAATCATGTAACAAAAATCAAACCAAAACGATTCAATAGCTATTGCATATGCATAAAAGTATTCCTTAAATAAATAACAATTCCAATTTTCATGAAATAGAAAAAAAAATCAAACGAAACTATTGAATAGCTATTCATATGCATAACAACATAAGTATTCATTTTGTTAACTCCTGTTAGTTTTTTTGCCTATGTTTCTAATAAAGTAATAAAATAGCATCTTTGTGTGACATGACGGCCTAACCCTTTTAGATATGCATCACTGTCAGTTTCTCTAAGACTTTCTCACCTCTCCCCGTGTGTGTGAATATTAAAATATTTAGTATTCTCAAAAGAAAAAATATTGGGGTAATCTCACATTAGAAAATGAGTGGAAATTAAATAGGTTTAAAGCTCGTACTTTGTATCCAAGAATTAGGTCATTTTGGATATATACCACTGTCAATTTCTTTAAGATATTTTTCCCTCTCCCCGTGTGTGTATATTAAAATACTTACTGTGGGGGCAGAAGAGTTAGGGTAAGCTTATGGGCCTTGGGTTTGGTCTGAGGATATTAACTCGTCCGAGGAGGTCTTAGTGATAATAACTATACTGGATATAAGAGCCCACAAACAGATCATTACGAAAGAAGTTGGTGGAAATGGTCCGAGGAGGAAAATCTCCTCGGCTACATGACGTAAAGGTAGTACTATCCACCTTGGTGTATATAGGGGAATTCTAAGAGGCCTGATACAAGAGGATATGTTCCACGTAAACACAGGATGAGGGAGTGAATAAGAAATATCTTAGAGAAAGCTACTACCACCGCATTAAAGACTCTGCACCTACCTCTCTGGCCGCATTAATGAGGAAATGACCTCTGAACAGTGACGAGTAGCGTTACAGCTATTTTTTGAGGACTTCAAGAAGGCGGTAGATGGGACAGGTATCTAGATTGGTGATCTGGTTCATACGTGGAAGATGATAGGAAGAGGAAAGCGGATATAAAAGGAAAAGAAAGGCATTCTAGTGGGGGATCGGAAAAAGAAAGAGAAAACACTGTATACACTACCTTCAAATACAATTTAGTGTGGAAAGAACAGAGAAAAATATAATTCATCCTCGGCTCACCTCCGAGGAGAGTTTTTGTCATAAAACCATTTCATTGTGCATGTATTGGCGATTTAGCCCACCATATTGTTATCCAATATCCATAAAACCTAGGTTTCAAGCCTACTCTCTACAAATTTTATTGTATAAGGCTATTTGGGCCTGCATCCTACACATGGTTGGGTTCAGGTGCAAATTGTGTCTTTACACTTACTATTCTAAAAGAAAAAGTGACAAGACAACTTTTTTTATCATTTAAAAAAATTAAGTTTTACAATTTACACATCATAAACAAGCTAGATTTTATTTGGGTGTTTCCCCAAATCAATTAATCCCTAAATTGAATCGAAACTAGTAAGGGAGGGAGAGATAAGAAGTGAACAATTTGTTCCTGTGTTAAAAACAAAAATAAAGCTGCTTTATGAGCAAATTATTTGCTGGCGTTCACACTTCACCGATGCTAAGAATTTGATTGGTAATAGATTCAGTGATGCAGTGATACCTCTATATATCTAGAGTGGCATGAAGCTTTGGCCATTCAATTAAGGTCATTCCTGGTCCTGGTGGTGATGACCCCCCATGATTCTGGTCAATTACAAGGGTGAGGAGAAGTAGTTTGCTGCTAAGGAGATCTCTTCCATGCATGGTCCTTATTAAGATAGATTGCTAAGGTCTACCTTGGTGTGACAATAAAGAATGCGGTTGTTAATTGTTATCCAAATAAAACTTGGAAAAAAAAAAACTTGTTTTTTAATTATAAAAGTGTTGTCAAGCCACTGCCCCATTAGATACATAAAGTACTGTCAAAAAAAAGAAAAAAAGATACATAAAGTAAAGAAACTAATAGAATTTTTTTCCTTCGAAAATAACTAATATGTAGAAGTTGATGAAATGAGTAATAGAGCTTGTTTTTACAACTTCAAGTACCAAAATTGCTTTGCGGATGAACTTTATGGACCAACTGGTAAAGTTTCAACTGGTAAAGTCTCTGATGGTTGAACAAGAGATTTGGGGTTTAATTCCCGCATACATCAAAAATTGATTGGTGTCTTGGTCTAATAATAAAGAACTATCATTTGGAGCAGACGCCATAGGTCGAAATTCTCTCTTAAAAAAAAAATGTAATTCAACTTTAATTTATTCACCAATTCTTTAGTCCTGCACCAACTATATGTTTAAATTTTTTATTTTTACTTACCACCACAATTTTTATTCTTTCTTAGTTCGTTCCCTCACTTTATTTTTCTCTTTTTCCCTATTTCGTTTGTGAGAGTATTTTTCATTAGATTATTGTACTTAAAAAATAAGTTGGAGTTAGGACTAAAATATAACTGTCTAAGTAATTATAATTTTAAAAAGTTACATATAAACTAAATGCTAAATTGCAAAATCTACGCTCTAAGTTTCATCATAATTCATTCAAATCCTTTAATTTTGCGTTCATTCATTTCGGTCATCTAATTTTCAAGTTTATTCAATTAAAACCTCTTTATCAACTTTTATTTTTATTTTTTTAAAATTCTGGAAAATATTTTTCAATCATTAATTAGATTTTTAAATTTAAAAAATTTGAAGAAAAAATTGAACAATTAACTGTAATAATTAATAAAGATTGATGGATATGTCTTAATTGAATATACTTAAAACTTAAAGGACTTAAATAAATGATAATAAAGTTAAAATACTGAAATGAATTTTGACTAGACATAAAATGCGAATTTTGCATTTTAACCAAAATTAAATAAGCTATCGTAAACAACTACTTAGGCTTCCAACAATAATTCTTAGGAATGGATTCGGGAAGGAATGGCAGGAGCAAGGGAATGAGAGTTGGGATTTGGGAATGAGTAACGTGGGAAGTGAATTTTGTTTTTGGGACCACTTTTCAGAGTATAAACTAGAAAATGAAATAAAGAAAAAGGTATTTTGTTTTGTTTTAGGACCACATTTAAAATAAATAAATAAAAGCACATGTAGTTTTCTTTTTTATCTTTCTTCTTTTCAATTTTTATTCATTTTTCTTTTGAAAATTTTCAAAGAGTTCTCTCTTCTTTTCTTTTTCTTTTTTAAAAAATACTTGTAATTGACGTCACAAATTTTTCTTAGGTGTATGATTGCAGAATTTCAATATTTTTTCAAATACCCTAGAACTTTATAGAAATTTCAATGAAGCAATCACTCTGTCGTACAGATATTTTGGCCGTAGTACCATTATTTGATGATGATGTTGCCAATGGCAACGTGGGTTTTTTTTTACTTTTAGAGCAAAGCTCTCAGCCCTTCACAGTGTTCTCATTATCTCTATCTCGTCCTATATTCCACCAATAAAAAATTGACAAATGTACATTATTTTATTAATTGCTAATTTTCAACCTATGTTATTTCAATTACCTTAATCAATTGAAAATTAAAAAAGACACAACAACCAACACTTCCCCACCACCCGCACCACCACCATCTTTCTCCGATGCCACTTATCACCAGCAACAGGTCACCAACAACATTTTTCTGCCTTTCTTCTCTTGTTTCTTCTTTATTCTTTCTTTCCTAAGTCTTTAGCCGTTCTTAACCATTAGTTTGTATGCCATCCACTACCAACGGAAAAAACATTGGAGCAGAAAATATTGACATCATATTCTAAGAAACAAGTTTCTTCTTCAAATCTATGATGGGTACCTACCGCTACCTTATCTTCTTCAGATCTCTAAAAAAATGTTTTAATAGCTCAGATGATGGCATCCGCCAATTTGATAACAAATACCAATACCCAGTAATGGCAACAATGGATGGTTGTGCCTGGCGACATTGACAGCATCTGCGATTGCTAATGGGGCTGGCGATGGTTGTTGTTGTTGGTGGTTGTGGGGCATGTGGCATTGTAGAAAGATGGTGGTGGGGATGTGTTGGCTGTTGTGTCTTTTATAACAAAGGTTAGAAATTAGCAATTAATAAAATAAATATACATGTGTCAAGTTTTTATTTGTGAAATGTAAAATGAGATAGAGAGAGTGAGACAGAAGATTTGGACTCAATTTTTTATTGCTATCTGTATTTGTTATCTATTTGAACTCAACTACTTTAATTAAAAAAAATACTAAATTACTTCTTCAAAAAAAAAAAAAAAAAACTCACTGCCCTGCATAAAAACTACTCATTCTTATTCCGAAATTTCAATAGTTAAAAAAAAAATATATATATATATATATATATATATATATATATTTAAAACATTCCAAAATTTTTGTTATCCAAATTCTATACAATTATCACAAATCTTCATTCATCCACACTAATGTATATCATCTTTCTTTTGCTCAAATCTCAAATTTTTTTACTTATCACAATTCTTATCCCAATCAATAAATTCAAATGTCTCATTAAATTTCAACTTCTTACATCACTCTATTTCATTTTTAAACATTATTCCATATTACCTTACATTTCCTTCTTTAAAAAAAAAAATACACATGGTTATTTATATATCACTTTTAAGCATTATAACACTTTTAAAAAAAAAGGTATTATTACACGCACAAAACACGTATAATGAGTCTAATATATATATATATATATATATATATATATATATATATATATATAAAAGAAGAACTTAAAGAATAATATATAATTTTGCCTTCTTCTCATAAGAGCACTAGTCTTTTTCGTTGGTCTATTTCTCCAGAAAAATAAAGGTACAAAGACCCAAGACTTTTCAACTATGACCTAACTTCTAATCTTTAGAAACAGATCATGGTTATCTCCAAAAAAAAAAAAAAAAAAAAACAAAAACATAGCATGGTCAAGGACGTAATCTTTCCAAAGTTTTCGTTATCATATGTTGAGATGTTAAATTGTGAATATCATTTTAATATGGTCTTACTTTTCTTAAATTGTAATTAGATAATTGGGGAAGAGAGATTTAATTAAATATTGATATTTTCATTGAGAAAAAAAAGTTATCATTTGAGCTATAAGACTCTTAACTTATAGTATTTCACATTTTATTAGACATCAATCATAACATATCATCTCAATAATTGAGAAATTTTTTTTTGGTACGATCAGATTTATTATTATAAATAAAACAAGCAAGACAGTTTGGTCTTTACAAAAAGAGAGGAAAAAATTATTTAGGAAATTGGTACCACTTAAAAACCCAAGTAGCATATTTTACCAATTTAGAGGGTGTGTCCAAGTTGCCAACTACTGCCTCCCAAATTGGCCAATTATGTAATTGCTTAAAATTATTTTTTGGGTACAAAGTAAAAGAAATAACTCAAGAAGTATAAAATCATAAAAGAATTGTAAAAAATTCCTTAATACTGTTCTCTTCTTGCCTATGTGATATATGAACCTTGATTCTTGAAGGTTCATAAAAGAATTGTAAAATTGCACTTCAACTTGGGATTTCCTTTGTTATTCCTGGGATTTGAAAATCCTCGATCTTTTTAACTTGGACTTCCCGGCTTCCCAACACTATCCATGTGCAATCATTTTGACATTTTGCCCTATGCCGAAAAATTTGTGTAGCTCATAGGCAAGAACCATATTAACGTACTCTATCAGGCAAATGAATCTTTTGTACCCTCTAAAAATCAAAAGTGAATGGCTGTCCACTAACAATAAGGTTAAGGGCACCAAGGTTTTAACCCAAAAATTCAGGATCCCTCTTTTTCCTTTTGTGTTGTGGTGAGTCCAATTGAGATGATTTATGAGAGACTAAATTTGTTGGGATAGATACTGTGGTACCTGGACCTGTGAATGTTACTTTCCTGGACAAAGGATTTAGGTTCCCAATTTATTTATTAGTAGGTTTCTTGACAATCCTACGGATTATGGCTTCAAACACAACCTGGACAGTCCAATTTCTGTTATCTCTGTGAGTTTTTGAACCAACACCCCTTTCCCTTTCCCCTTTGATCTTACTTCCCCCTTTCTCACTCTCACTCGCACTGTTTTCTCTTCTTCTCCCTCTTTCCCCTAGTTTTTCCTAACCAACTCCAATTGTCTACCCTTACCCCTCCTTATATAGTCTCTCCTTAGTGGGGTTCAAATCATTACTTTTTCACTAGTTTCCATGCAATCCCACTTTTATTCAGAATCCCAAGAAACAACATCATATCTTTTGAAGATTCTTTTTAAACTTATTCCAGACACCAAATGGTGTTCGACAGCAAACTCCTTAAAGGCACAGACAATTCTCGGCAACCGACCTGAATTTAATCATTTCATCGTCGATTTCCCGCCTCTCATTGGTCAGTAATGGGCCGAACACCATGGAATTCCCCTGAATGATAATTTCTAAGCCCTAACATACGTATCGTTGGGCTGGGCTTACCTTAACAGGGTTTGGGCCCACTTCAATCTTCTGGGCTGGCCTTGGTTACTCAGGCTAATCTTGGGCCTAAGTTAAGTGGGCTGGTACTGATTATATAAGCCCAAGCCCCCCACAAATATGATAGATTTTCAACTAATGGTGTTTGTCTTATGATGATTGTTCTTTATTATCAGACTAAAACAACAATTGATTTTTGGTATAAAAGAAGTTTGAACTCCATCCAAATCTCTTATTCGACTGCCTCTTTATTATAGTCAAGATATCAATTGGTTTTTGGTATAATCGAGATTTGACTTTCAAATGTTTTATTCAATGATAAAATGACTAAGAGAAACCACCACTACAATTCAATATTAATTTAAAACTAGTTTCATCAAATGCGTTTTGCGCGTATAATAATACTCTTATTTATTTTTTTGGTTTAGTGTTATAATGTTTAAAAATAATATATAAATAATCATGTATTTTATTTTTTTTAAAAAGATATAAGGTAATATGGAATACTATTTAAAAATGAGATAAAAATAATATCATGAATTTTAGGCCAAAGGAAGATGATAAAAAAAAAATTCCTAAAATTTAGAAATAACAAATTATTTTTTTAACTAGTTTGTATAAAGATATTTTAATATGCAAAAAAGTTAAAACCTGTAATTAATAGTATAGAAGATTCTAAACCATTATATATTTATTTATTTATTTTATTTATTTTGTCAATTGACGACAGCACTTTGCCAAATATTCTGTGATTCTCGATGATTCATGAGCTAAAATGTGAATGTCATTATCCACGAGCATTACTTACTTTTTACTTTCTTTAATTGTTTAAGTTACTTTTCCTCCTTTTTCTACTTTTCTAAAAGCTCACGGTTTTTTAAATTAGAAATTTCAGCTTTGAATGAGCAATCCTGCTTCGAGTGAACCCATTAAGGATTGCGATGTGGCTGCTCAGATCATGAAAACCATTTCTGCTGACCAGAAAGTTTTTCACCCCCCATGTCTTGCTTCTTGAAATTAGGGGGAAGAAGGCTCTTCCTCCTTGAGCTTTGACGCTTCAGGATATGGTCTTGGGGTAGCGATTGATCTAGGCGAATTTCCAGGGGATTTGGTTGACCATTTCCTTTGTTTTACCGTTGGTACTCCTGCCGATCAATCTTGAGATATTTCTTGGAAAATGATTGGAATGGTAGCGTCAAGCTCAAGACTCGGACTCCAGAAGTGAAGGTGAAGGTGTGGGGGCTCTGGGTGACTCGAATGGACACACAGCTGAGAAACAAATGGTATTCGATTGCAAGGCCATTTTACTCTCGGAGTATGATCCCCAAGTTAATCCAGTGTTGCTCTCATCGTTAGTTCTGTTTTGGTCCCTTGTCTTGTGACCAATTGTTTCCACTTTTCTGAAGGTTTCATGAGTCATGACACTCACTATCAAAGATGTCTTTGCCCTGACTTGCCTTCCTCCTTAACCTTATGGTGTGTCTGCACACTTAACTTCTTTTAAGTTTTCGCATTCATTCACCTGCCCAAAAGAAGCAATTGCGCTTTTATTTGAACTTATTTGTTGCAAAACGAGTTCATGGCTTGGGCTCCATTTTTTACAATGAAGAGTGTTCGTTTTACCTCCTGTGGCGTTGAAAAATTACTTCGAGGAGGATTATTTCCACCTATGTGCCAATTGCTTGAGCTCAAGCACAAGGAATTTGAGTAGCCATGGGCCCTATGTTTTTGGCTGATGTTTACAGCAGAGCTATGGACCGTATTGGCTTGTGCTTCTCCATGTAATACCCTAGGGCCTAGGGGGTCATTTATGGTTTGTTCAGCTTTGGTCATACACATATTTCCAAAGATGAGTCCAACTCCTATGGACAGCACAGCATTGGTCCGATGCCAGATACGACAAGCTCTAGGACATTCCGTCGACTCATTCAAACAGTGGTTTGATAATTCTCCAAATATGGTAGAACCTACAATATTGTAGATTTCAAGCCTTTCAATGAATTTCAATGAAATGAAATTTGGGCTCTTGGAATTTAAGACCCTATCTTCTATGGCAGTCGCAGATGATGATAAGACTCGAGCCATATACGCCAACATTCTCCAAACTTGAGATTTACTTGTTTTTGGCTTGAGTACTTTTCTAGAGATATATAATCCTTCTTTTGTTGCACGCCAACTAGGCTTTGAGCAACTAGTGTCTTTTCCCCGAGTCTATACTGAAATAACCCATGGCACTCAAGAAAAAAGCTTGAGGAAAGAAGAGATCACTTCTTTTGTGAAGAAGAGTAAAGATTTGGCAAAGAAGTTCATTTTTCAGTGTTTTATACATTGCTCGTGCACTTCTGCCAAATTTCAAGACTGATGGGATGGATATATGGCAGCTAGGAATGATATAGACTCAATGGTTGAATCTCTTAAAACCCTTCGCCCAACTTTTCTTTCTAATAACACACCAGATACTTTAAGTAAATTTTATTATTCAATGTTTACTTTATATTTTCTAGGCTTTTACTAAAACACCAAACTTTTATATATCAGCCAATCCTTCGAACGTCACTGGCAAAAGCAAGAGGGTCATGCATAAAGCTGGGAAGGTTGAGAGTTTTGAAGTAAGTAGCTCTGACCCTTAAGATCAAATGATTGAGGAAGCATATATTTCTGTTTCTCATAAGATAAATCAGGGTTATTTAGAATCTATGGCCATTTTATTTCCGCTTCGAGGTGAAATAATTAAACGTCTGCAGGAAGAGTTAATTCAAGGGCCAAACTTCAACAAACCTCGAGCTCCTCAAGCCCCGGTTTCTCAACTTAAATCTGTTAAAGAGAGACCTGAACTCCAAGGGAAAAGGAAGGTTATAGTTGCTTTTGAAGAGGAAGAGGAAGAATCTCCTGAGCCTCCTTTGGCCACAAAAAGATCTAGATCAACCTCTATCCAAATCAGAGAACCATCTGACCAGGCTCAAGCAATTAGTGAAGATATTCCTGAGGCAATCCCATCACAAGTTCAACAACCAATGAAATGTGCTGGTAGGAAGCCTTCTCAAATAGAAAGGAGATCCAAGCGCAGGGAGGATGAATTTAAACTTAGAGGAGAAGTTGAGGCAGCAAAGCAAGAAGTGGAGGAACAGGCTCGAGACCTTGCTGCTGCCAAAGCCAAGAAACAATGGCTTCTTGATCAACTCAAAGCCCTAAGGATACCCATGGGGACCAGGTTGGTCCCGACGTTTTTAAATTCCTCGAACAATCAGAGACTGAAGAAGAAGAAGAAGAAGAGGAGGAGGAGGAGGAGGCCGCCCAACCCAGTCCTCTCCATATCGCTCCATATGGATATGATATTATTTCCAAGTGGGTTGGACGGGTTCAACTATTGAAATGGCTGGTGGAATTGGGTGGCAGGTTGAGTTTTTTTAAACCACTTAGATCCGATCCAACCCGCCTCTATGTATATAGGTATCTCTTGTGAGTTTATGGGTCCGTTCGGATATCGCTGAATAATTGAAAACTGATAACACTATAACAAAATAATTTTTAAATGTGTGAATAAGATTGTAGAACTCATTTTCAATGAAAATGTTGATGAAAAAAGAGATTTGTGAGTCTCATAAATAGTACATGAGACCCACTGAAAACACTATAGAAACGCGCTTGAAAAAAAAAAAATAAAACAAACAAACAAACACAGATGCAGGCATGAAAAATGCAAAATGCGCTTCCCAAATGCATACTATATCTCATATCAAATTTAATTTAATTTTTTATTTTTTATTAACTCCATGATTTATGCATGTTAATAGTTTTTGTTTTTTTTGCAAGTCCTACAATGGTTTATAGGATTGAGAGGAATTACTTTTTAAATTTATTCGTAAGCCTACTTGCCTACTTGCCTACAAGCCTACAAATATTTCTGATACAACGAGAGATGATTCTCTAGGACTTTTATGTCTGAGTGTGTTTGTCTAGCGCGAGAACATCTTTCCCTATTTATACTTGAGACTTTGATAGTTAATCTTGTCGTCATTACCACATGTCACGTTTTCATTAGCCTTTAATACTACGATCTCGGCTGAAAGCACTCTGATAACTGGCTTGAGGTAAATACTAAACGAGAGATGCTACGTCTATAATATTTTTAAAATATTTTCACAACAAATTATAGGTGGTTATTTGTTATTGGTTCAAATTTAAATCTAATACTAACATTACTTTTTTGCCCCAATAATAACAACCAATAACAACCTATCACTTAAAATTTGTTATAAAAATATTATGAAAATGTTATGGACATATCATTTATCATGCTAAATACCTGCTCATGTGGTAGTCACGTACTCTTTACATATAACCACTTGAAATGACGGTTTTCACTCAAGGTAACTACCACCAACTAATTTCCAATGATGTGAGGTCACTTGTCATTCCCTAAGGGCTTCAGTCCATTGTTAATCAGTTAATAACAATGCAAACTTATTTTAAATAAATTAATATTTACCACATCTTGTACTAATACGTGTACTATTAATAAAATTAAATATTTGGCCTAATAGAATTGACAATGCTTAAGTTTGTTCCTTGGACTAAAATAATTGGTTCTGAACTTAATTATACCTAGTTGAACTTGTTTCTCCCTCGTTCTGCCATGATGACCATGATGGTTGATTATAATAAGCTGCAATTACTTATTGGTTCCTAATATTTCCCAACATTTCCTTGTTAATTTATTTTCTTGACTTTGGGGGTTATTTATTTGTTTGTTATTATTTTTAACTGTTTGGCTCACTGCATATTAGTGGGTCGTTCATTTTTGGGGGGCATTGACCACAAATTTTCTGGTTTTCTGGGCACATCACATGAGGCATGCAGCAATTCCTTCTCTCAGGTCAGTGTCTTTTTCTGTTATTGTTGTTGTTTTTTATTTTGTAAGAATATTGTAGTTGAGATTGTTGAAGATTTTTCACTATTAGTGACTTTTGGTTCAAATGGCTCTTCCTGCCTTTATAAGAATGGGGTGTTAGATGATATCTCTGGTTCAAGTCTTGTGGAGTGCATGAGTTACTGACAAATAGAAAAATAATTGTTTTAAGATTTTGATTTGCTTCCTGTGCAATATTCTTTAAAATTTTTTATTAGTTGGGTGTCCAAAATTTAAAGCTATTCTTGTAATTTTGCAAAGTAAGAGATAAACTGAAGTGGACCTTCCGATAGGCTGGTGGAGTAACTTTCTTGCTGTTGCTAATCTTAATGGTTTGGAAGAGGCATTATTACCTTGTTGACTTCAATAAATTTTTGGTTTTTTAGACCATCATTTTTTTGAAATTTTGCCGTCACATATATACGAGGAATCAAACCTTTTGACATTAAGAAAATATGCTCTTAGAATTGTAAACAGGACAAGCGTCCTCTTCAGAGAAATAATTTCTCCTCCCGAATCAGAGTGGAATTCCTGCCTGGATTCCTTGAATTCAATGTAGAATTCTGACAGGGCTGGAGAACACAAATTCACAAAGCCTATGCTAGACTTTTGTTCATTTTAGGATTGCTTCTAGTAATAGCTAGGTAATGCTGGGCCATATCTGAATGTTTGCTCTGTGTATGTTTTTGTGTGTGCATGTTTCTTTTTTGTTATACCGGATCTATTTACTATGTACAACTTAGTTTTAAGAGAATATAGAATATAGGTTGATTATCAAGTTGATTTGTTCAAAGACCAATTAGCACTATTCTATGCCTTGAAAAGAAGAATTGCTTTAATTATCTCCCTTAAAATGCTGGAAGAAAGCTATTATACATTCTGTTCAAAAGAACAAAGGCTCATAACACCTTTTTGTGGAGTAGTTTTGACAAAGGGTTAAGAAGTCCATTTTGCTAAGATCTATTGTTGGAGGTCCATTGTTCTTACCTTAATCAACTTAATCTTTCTCTTTGCAATTTTACAACAACGAAGGACTTTCATTCAGATGAGGACTGTTCTCAAAGTTGTGGACAACTCAGGGGCAAAAAATGTGAGGTGCATACAAGCTTTGAAGGGGAAGAAAGGTGCAAAATTGGGAGATACAATAGTTGCATCAGTCAAGGAAGCCCATCCAAATGGGAAAAGTCAAGAAAGAAAAGGTTGTGTATGGTGTGGTTGTGCATGCTGCCATGCATGCAACGTGGTCGTTGCGATGGTAGTGAAGTGAAGTTTGATGATAATGCTGTGGTACTTGTTGACAAGTAAGGTTAGCCTATTGGCACCAAAGTTTTTGGGCCCTTCCCTCATGAGCTGAGGGAGCAAAAGCATGTCAAGATTCTTACTTTGGCTAAGCATATTGCATGAAGAATGGAGTACATTGGACTCCCAAGCGTAGGATTGTTAACATAGGTATAGTTTTGGATAAATCTGGCATATTCTTTTGGTTGGACTCTTGAAATTTGCCTAAATTTATTTGCAATTATTAATGAGGAGAAATGCTAATTTCGCATCCCATCAACTTTGGAGTAGTGAGTTAATATCCAAGAGACATATTCTTGTGTAGTGTATCATAAACAATCAATAATGGTTGATTTTGCATCCCATCAAAATGTGATTTCCAACTACATTAGGCTACGACTCTCTCAACTGACGACTAATTGTCAATATTTCGGTTCTTCAATGGGTACAAATACAATGCTGGAACACCATGAAAATCATTATTTTTTCCTCAGTTTTTTGTTTTTTGTTTGTTTTTTTTTTTTTTAACAACTTGAAATTAAACTGCTGTGTTGCAGCAAAAACATTTTTTTTTGCCAAACTTGAAGATGCGTAATTTTCCATTTCTCAATCTGATTAATCTTCCATTTCCTGAAACTTTGGTATTACAGGCAACCGATGTCAATGACGCCTTCAAAGACGTTTCGAACTCTACTTTAAGAGCCTACCTATTATTAATTGGATTAAGAAGTCCCATTGTTGCAAGGAACTGCTTAGATACAAACTTGTGGACATTTGTACTTCAAGATGCCAAAATGTTATCCAAAGTACAAAACATAATCTCCATATGTTATACTGTACCATCATTTTGCTACCATTAGCCAGTCCCCAGTAGAGAAATAGTGAGAGAGTAATAGAATAAAACAACTAGGTAAAACAAAATGAAGAACAGGGCCGGCTATACCTATAGGCCATTTAGGCCACTGCCTAAGGCCCCACTTGTAAGAGGGCCCCTAATAGTGATACTATATTATATAATATTGCTTTCTCATATGGAAAAAGAAAAAAAAAAAAAAAAAAGAGTAAGGCTTGTTTCTCAACTGAAATGACATGAAGGCTATTCACATCATCGCATTCAAATATCTTCTGATCCAACCTTTATACCACATTTTATTAAGAAAACTCATGCTTATTACTTGAAATGTAGGGAGGGAGAGAAAGAGAGACATTGATTTTCTCTGATTTTCTCAATATACAAGTAACAAAATGCAAAAGAAAAGATTACAAAAGGCTGAAAAAAGAAGAAGAAGAAAAGACAAATAAGAAAAGGCAGAATAGAAAATAGAAAGAAGAAAAAAAACACTCACTCTCTCCATCTTGATTCTAAAAAAACGACTCTTTTTAGTTGGCTTACTTTGTTACTCATCAATTGGTGTTGGCAATAGACTTAGTGTGTTCACAGATCTTCATTTCAGGTTCGTTTTTGTTCTCTTCCTTTGCCTCTTTCATCTTCTTCACGGTTTGTTGCTGGTTTTTTTTTTTTTTTTTTTGAAATGGAATTTGCTGCTGGGTTTTTTTGAAGACGGTTTTCTTTACTCTTTTTTTTTTGTTCTCTTAAAGTTTGACTCTTTAGATTTCTCTAGAACTAGAAGGCTATCTAATGGTCTGAATGGACCCACTTCAAGAGTTAAAGTATTGATATGATTCTAGACTTCTCTAGTCTTACACGTTTTTCTTGTTTTTTTGTTTTTTTTTTGTTTAAGAAATCAGATCCAGTGAAAGTGATCTAGTTCTACACGTTTTTTTAAAGTATTGATCATCCAGTGATCCTATCATCCTAGTCCTACACATTTTTTTTTTTTTAAGAAATCAAATTTAGTGGGATGGAGCCATGGAGGGATAGTGGGCTGGTCTTAGTCTTAGTGGATCAAGTTGAGTCCTACACATTTTGCTAATGGGCTGGTCTTAGACTCTTAGTGGATTCAATCAAGTTGAGTCCTACACATTTTGCAAAAAAAAGAAAGGTTTACTGCTACACAAAAAAAAAGGTATTAATAACAAAATTATAAAATTAGAATAATTTACTTTGTATTAATATTAATTTTAATTTTTTTTGTGCAGGTTTAAAGTGTAAAGTGATCATATTAAGTAAAGTTGCAATTATGCTTTTGATAAACCAGGTTCTATTGTTTTAAACATTAAATTTATATTATTCTAGTTAAATTGTATTTTTTTAATTATAAATTGTGTTTCATTTATTCATAAATATTTTTTAATTACAAATGTCTACTAGTTGTAATATTTTGTAATATGCTTACAGAATATTACTAACTATACCTGTTACAGTTGCTTCCACAAAAAGAAGTTTTTCAAAATTAAAATTAATAAAATCCTATTTAAGATCAACTATGTCACAAGAAAGATTAAGTAGATTAGCCATATTATCAATTCAAAATGAAATGTTAGCGGAACTTGAATGCAAAAATTTAATTAGTAATTTTGCCTCTCAAAAAGCAAGAAAAATAAATTTTAATTGAAAAAAATATATATGAATTTATAATTAAATATAATTAAAGGTCCCGTATAAAGCTTTCGCCTAAGACCCCCAAATTCGTTGAGCTGGCCTGATGAAGAAGGCTTGAAGGACCCTAGGATTCACAAACTAGCAGGTGCTGGATTTTTTTTCATTAAAACCAAACTAAGATTCATTGCCATTTGTTGCAAGAGGCTTCACGATATGTCACTTGAGAACATATTCAACAAGTACTACACAATTCTTATTTTAACAAATGTTTGATCAAATTTTCCACTACCTGTGAGATTAAAATTTGTAGGTTGCTCATACTGAAATCTTTTTGTTCATGGAAGGAGAATTGAAAGGGCTACCGAAACCGTTCAAATTTGAGAAAATGTGACCAGGGATGAGAACTAGTACTCGTCTTGTGGTTGAAAATACTTGGGGTTCATATATACCTTGGAGGCTCTCCCATTTTTATGGTGTGAAAGAAGATCAAAGAAACAAAGGAGTTGAACAAGTGGAGTAGAGAATGGTTTGGCAATGTACAATCGAGGATTAGAGAAATGAGAGCAGCTTTGGAAAAATATCCAAACCCAACAACCCTCAGAACATAATGTGGACTGTTTTCGTGTGTGTGTGTGTGTGTGTATAGCTAGATTGTTCAACTGTTTTTTTCATCAGAATTTTATATGTTGTGACATTGCAAATTCTACCATACAGATTTTTTGGTTTAATGTGATTAGACTTAAATGTATGCCAAATTGGACTTTCAAAGACCCGAACTTCCCAAAAACATAGAGGAGATTGTGAAGTCTACTATGTCTAAGGAAATTGCCGATTTACATCGGTTTCAGTAGTGAAGATAATACTGGTTTTTATGTAATATCTCACTTGTTTGTTTGTTTGTTTGTTTTTTTTGTTTTTTTTTTTTGTTTTGAGAAACCACTTGTATAGTTGTATTCCTAATCACTGTTTACGTAGAAACATATAAAATATGTGCGTGGTTGTAGGTTTTTCTTTTATTTTATGTTACACATTTTATAACCTAAAAGCTATAACCTTAAACATATAATACTTTTTTATAACCTTAAACATATAATACTTTTTTTTTCCTGCAGTTTTTCTATCTCTCTCCCTCTCTAACCTAAAAGCTATTCCTTTAAACAATTGTTCTTAGTTCAAGATGTAATATCTTCTTACCTCTTTTTTTTATTTTATTTTTTTTAAGAAGAAAATTCATCTTTATATTAATCAAGAAGTTGGTAAATCAGCATTAACAAAATTGACTATGTCTAGAGGAATAGATTCCATTCAAACTAGTAGCAGACAGACAACCTAACTCTTCTAGCCAAGGCATCCACAACAGAATTATCTTGTCTTAATGTCTTCTTACATGAATATTGTACTTGTAAGTGCACAATTATACCCGGATCCAAAAACAAGTGATGGACTCAGGCCCAATAAGCCTTATATAATGAAATTTGTAGAGTATGAGTTTGAAACCTAGGATTGGGATGTTGGAAATTGGTTAACAGGCTAAAGTGCCACAATCTATGCAAATGATAAATAAATATGACAAAGAAACCTCCTCGGACGTAAGGCAAGGACGAGTTGTAAGGTACTTCTCTTTCTATGCCAAAGATTACAATTCTTAGTACTTTTTTTAGCTCAGAAGTAGGTCCCCTCTTCCTTCCTCTCTCGTCTTCTTATATACTTCTTCTTCTTCCCTTTTTTCATTCACGTGTCATACAAACCTTCCCTTTAGATACTTGTCTCATCCACCACATTCTTGAAGTTTTCAAATAATAGCACGAAGGCTGAATTCTACTGTTCAGAGGTCATTTCCCCATTAATGCGGCCAAGGAGGTAGATGCAGGGCCTTTAATGTGGTGGTAGCAGTTTTTTCCTCAGATATTTCTCACATGCTCCTGATTCTAAAGGGTGCACCGATCACACTTTTACCCACCAGTCCTTCCAGAATTCTGCCTCCAATCCGTCTAGCAAGTCCAAGGGCCATTACTGGGCTTGTCCGATGATATACACCTCCTCGGACAACTCCTCGGATAACTATAGTGCGGACTGACTTGTGGGTCTATGGACTCTGACCAAACAAACTTGTATTAACCAATCAGGCCCAAAGCCCAAACATTTGTTCGAACATTTTTACCCCCCACAGTACGTATATTACAACATTAAACAAAAGAAAATTTAATATAATCATTTACTTTGGCAGAATTTATACCATCAAATTGTAAACTTCATAGTTATTATATACCTTTTATTTTCCCTCTTAAACATGTCTATTTTAACATAATTGAACATTGCAAAAAAAAAAACACTAAGTATTTTCATGTATTTAAGGCCTCTTATTTATAATGTTTTGTCCTATGAAAATAATTTTTTAATTTTGCTTTATACAAAGACAACCAAACAAACTTTAGTTCTTAAATCTTTGTTTAAGAACTAAATGACATTGGATTTCAATGTTTAAGACAACCAAACAAACTTTAGTATTTCAATATTTTTAGGACAATGTCATTTACATGATCCTGGTTCTTTTCACATCTACCTATTAAGTATAACCTCATAAAAAGCTCATCAACAATAAAATTAAATTTAAAATTTAAAATTTAAAAAAAAAACCTCTGGCATAAAGCATGTGAAGAATTTAATATTTTTTAATTTACCTTAAATAAGTTAGGAGAGTCATATATTTAAAATTAGGCGTAAATACATCTTTAGTCCCTACATTTTGACCCGATTTTTATTTTGGTCCCTACATTTTATATTTACAACTTTTAGTCCCCAAATCAATTAACGTGTGATATTTAAGTCTTTACCGTCACCCAACTAATAGAAAATGCTGACGTGGCTAATAGCACAGTAAAATAATAATTAAAAAATATATTTTGGCATTAAAAAATTGCCACGTCAACATCTAAATTAATTTTAATTAAATAAAAAATTAAAAAACAAAATTAAAAAAAATTACATGAATTGAACATCATGAACATCAAGGAACATGAACATCAAACCCAGGAACAATATCAAACTTATAGGAAAAAAAAAATGAACATCACCAGATCAAAGAAAACACAGGAAAACTCACACGAAACCACACCCAAACCAACAACAACAAACCCACACTGATCATCTGATCAAACCCAGTCAAACCCACCAATGATCACCGATGAGAAAGCCCAGATCCTAGCAAACCCAGTCGAACCCAGCACCCACCATCTCTTTCTCTAAACCTAGATCCGATCAAACCCAGTCAAACCCAGCACAGAAATGAAAAGCCAGAAACCCCAGTGGCGGCGGCGCGTCGAACTCTCCCTCTTCGTCGATGCCGTCGAAGTGCTTGAACAAATCACACAAATCAACAATCACCCCAGCAAACCCATTATTTCAGCACCCACGCGATCAAACTCCAATCTCCACAAAACCCATGCGATCAAAACCCCATCGGAACGAAACCCACGCAATGAAAATCCGAACTCCATATACGCCGATCAAAACTCCGATCTCCAGAGAACCCACGCTGATCAAAACTCCATCAAAACCCACCCGATCTCCTTCCACCGATCAAAACCACATCTGAACCCACCCAAAAGCTGTACGAGTTCGCAAAAATGGCGCTAATAAAGATATTCGCGCACCCATATGCGACTGTATTGCTATGGAGGAGGAGGATTTGGCCTCGACAAGGATGCCCAGATATTCGCGCACCCATTCTTCTTCTCTCTTTCTCTTTCTCTTTTGCTATTAGTTTTTGTTATTGGGTTTTAGTGTTTGTCGTTTTGGTAGCTGGGTTAGTTTTAGTTGCGAGGATCTGTTAGTGAGTTTTGAAAAAATTTGGGTTTGTTAGTGAGTTTTGATTTTGATGCATACGGAATAATTTTGCTTTTAATTTTTTTATTTGATTAAAATTAATTTAGATGCTGACGTGGAAATTTTTTAATGCCAAAATAGATTTTTTAATTATTATTTTACTGTGTCGTTAGCCACGTCAGCATTTTCTGTTAGTTGGGTGACGGTAAGAACTTAAATGTCAAGCGTTAATTTATTTAGGGACTAAAAGTGGTAAAAATAAAATGTATGGACCAAAATAGAAATCGGATCAAAATGTAGGGACTAAAAGTGCATTTACACCTTAAAATTTCTATCACTTTTTTTAAATCCCTAAAACTAAAAATTATATAGAAAATTTATGAATATATGAGGATTAACAATTTAACATGTAGAAATGATTTATAAGCTTGTTTCAAAAGTTTATGGAATCATCTCAAGCAAATCATCCCAAGGAAAAGTAAATTTATAGATGTCCTTCTTCTTCTTCTTTTTTTATTTTTTTTTAGTGCACCATTAGAAACTATAATGACCAATTTCCTGGTTTAGCAAAAATAAAAATATTGTCCAATTACTAGGATTCCCTACTCAAAGCTCAACAAAATAGAACTTCTTTTCAGGGAAATTGGTTCTTCTTCTCCACATTATCAGAGCTTTTCTGCCAAAACTTAAAGTGAAAAGCTCTATCCTCCAGCATCTTCTCTATCTCCTCAATTGGTAGGCCCTTTGTTTCTGGGACACAAATCAAAACAAAGAGTAGGCCTATAACAGCAATGACCCCAAACATGAGGAAAGTCCAGGGAGTCCCAATAGCTTTTGTTAATGATAAGAAGGACTGGGCTACAATAAGGTTTGAGGTCCAGTTTACTGTAGCAGCAATTCCACCACAAATGCCTCTATACCTTAGTGGATAGATCTCGGAGTTGACAATCCATGGGACAGTTCCCATTCCAGGAGAGAAAAATATGATGTAAAGAGCCAACCCAACAAGTGCAAGCCATCCAGTTTTGCTTGGACATCCCCTAGTGTACCAAAGCCTATTTTCTCCATGGCAGACATCTTTCACTGTGTCATTTGAGATCACACACTCCCCTGGCAATAACTGTAAGATAGATAACAATGCCAAAGTTAGGTGAGAATAAATAAAACGAAAAAAGTGAACCATAAAGAGGTAGTAGCACTCTAATGCACTGTTGTTTAGAATTTGAGAAAATACTTTCTAGAGGGATACACAATGAAATTTACATCTACCTTATTAGTAGCTGAGGCACAGAACCCACATTCTGGAGATGAAGCCTTCAAACACTTCATACAATCCCACCTATTAGCATTTGCAGCCGAACTATAATCTGGGCAGGTGTAATTTTTGAGATGAGAGGTTATAGTTGGTGTCACTTTTGGTGAATGAGTTGTGGTCTGGTAAAAGATTCCTGATAGAAGCGCAAGTGAAATTACCACACCAACCAAACTGATAACACAAAGTTTCCTTCTCCCAGTCCGGTCAATGAAGTAGATGCTCGCGACGGAGCCCAGGGCATTGAGGCCAGAAGTGACGAGTGAGAGGAGGAGTGCAGTTTGATTAGATGCAATTCCAGCCAACTGAACTATGGTGGGGCTATAGTACATGACTGTGTTTATGCCCACAAACTGCTGGAACATCTGAAGACCAACTCCTGCAATTAGTCCTCTTCTTACTGTTTTGGTTTTCCACAGTTCACTATAGGTAATCTTTCCAGCAGATCCTGTTTCCTTAATCTCTGCTTCTACAGATTCATGTAGAGCTTGCATCTCTGCTTCCAACTGATGGGCTGGGTATATTTTCTCCAGTATAGCTTTTGCCTCTTCTTCTCTACCCTGTTAATTCAAAAGACGCGGTTAACAATCTTTGATTCGAACAAAGCATATATTTGATTAGGTGAGAGAGGAACCTTGCGGTATAGCCAACGGGGTGACTCTGGAAGAAATATCATCAAGGCAAACTGCAACAAAGCAGGAAGTCCTGCAACTCCAAGCATCCAGCGCCATGTTCCTGGAGCCTATACAGAAAAACACACAGGTTAACATCTTTTTCATCTGCCTAGAGTACAAGCATTACAATATATGAAAATGAAAAACTGATTGTAGAGTGCAAAATAACTGTTGAAATAGCAAAATTATACTGTTTTGCTAACACAATTACAATAACAAAGGTGAAGTTCAGTATAATTAGTAGCCCAAATTTTTATGTGTCTCCAAATAGAACAACCACCACTAGTGTTTTGAAATGCTATATTGAACTCAATGCAAGTTGGTGAAATGTGAATGAGTATCCAAGCACTCCTAACTTTAAAATTTACAACCGCATTTGCTTGCTTACCTGGGTAAAGGCCAAGTTGATAAGGTAGGAAAGGAACTGGCCCCCAGTTATAAGAAATCCATTGGTACTAACAAGGGCACCGCGGATTTTGGCTGGGGAAGCTTCAGAGATGTACAAAGGGGCTGTCATTGATGCCATTCCAACACCAAATCCAACAAAAACACGACCAACAATGAGAAGAGGCGGGCCATTGGCAGAAGCCATGATCACAGCTCCAGTAAAGAACAAAAAGTCTGCTAAGAGAAGTGCGAGTTTCCTTCCATAGCGATCATTAAACCATCCACCAATAGCAGCTCCAACAATTGCTCCTGCAACTGCCATGCTCACTATAGTTTCCTATACATATGTGTTGTCACCAAACACAGTTAATAACTTAATATACATTTTAGTTTCACAAATTAGTAATAATATGGATTTTTAATTTTGAACCTGCTAATTACAAACAAATAAATAAATAACTAATCGATAACTCATACAATGATGCAAACTATGAAATTCAATAATTAAGGTAATTAATTAATACTAGAATAGTTATTTTTTTTAATTTCTATATAGAACTATTATAGTTATTTATTATGATTATATTTGTATATGGAACTATATATTCTAATGTTTAAATAAGATATGTTTTGATAAAATTATAATAGAGGGTTTAAAAATGGAATATAATTTATATCTAATTAAAAAACATAATAAAATAATGATGTGTAAAATATTGAAACCTCAAAAACTTACATGGCACAATATTATGAGGTTAGCAAAAAAAAATTTTTTTTTGAGAATCAGTGTTCCTGTTCTGTTTTATATATTTTTTAGATAACTATATATTAGTATATTACTAGAAATCCCAACCCTCCACCCCCAATATATATACACACCATGATTTGAGATTAAATTTCTTGGTTTAAATCAAAAAAGAAACTTTGGATTTTTTAAAACATTTTAATAGGAATTATTAGATGGGAAAAGTTAATGGAAGAGTATTGGTTAAGGAAATATTTTTAGAAACTTTTTATAAGAAAAAAAAGTAATTAATTTTTTTGATAGCTTTTTATATTTCTCTAAAAAGAGGTATCGAAATTTTCCTAAAATAACCTATTAACAAATGCCTTAAAAACATCCATTAACAAGACTCTTTTCATATCATTGAATCTTGTGATTTCACTTCAGTCCCTTGTTTAATAAGGGTGGAGATGGCACATAGTCCAAAATGATTGGCCACCACACACCTTTGGTGCGATAATAACTCCACAACTATAAGTGTTTATGAGGTGGGTTCAAGTCTCTAAGAGGGAGCTTTCACACATATATACATCTAGATTAGGTTATAATATAATTTTTATCTTGTATAAAAAATAAAAATAAACAAATCATTGAGTAAATTTAAGGCTTTTGAAATTTAGCAACAAAATTTAAATAGAAATTAGTCAAATTTTAACGGAATACTACACATTAATTAATATAAGAGAAATTATATATCCACAATATTTTCATAATACTTTTACAAAAAATTCTAGGTGGCAGGTTGTTATTGGTTATTATTGTTGGGGCAAAAAAATAATCATAGTATTAGGTTCAAATTTGAATCAATAATAACTAACCACCTATAATTTGTTGTGAAAATATTATAAAAATATTGTGAACGTAACACCTTTCATTAGTATAATATTGGTTATAAAAAAAAAAGTGTCATTGCTTAAAAATTGATAAACTATTTTTATAGATTCATGGATAGAATTTGAGCTGAAGGGACCTTCACAGTTGTGAAGGGCCTGTAAAAGCCCATAAAAATTAAAGCTGAGCTGACCCAAATATTCTAGGTCCAATTTCTTTTTGTTTTATTGGAAAAGCAAGAGTTTTGTTGGATTAAGTGAAGTCTAAGACTGAAAGTGTCATGCTCAACCATGTTTTGACACTTGTCAAAATACTAACTCACAACAACACTTGTCAAACTAACACTAGTTTATTATTATTATTTTTAGATACATACAATAGATTTTTTTTTTTTTTTTTGAGGATCATAGAATTTTCTATTTTAATTTGTGGCAATTCGTGACACCGGTTTTAGTGTAGGTGGAATTTAATCCTTAAATCTCTTATATTGTCACCTAGAATTTTTTTTTTTAATTTCCTATATCTATGGATTCTTATCCATAATAAAGAGCAAAAATATAAATAAAAAATAAAAAGTAATTGAACGAAAAAGACTTATCTAAAAAAAAAGAAGGGAAAACGATTTGCTTGGGACTTGAATAGAGACTTCTCCAATTTTGATGTTACCCAAAAAAACACAGACTTCTCCAATATATATTTAATTATGACCAAAGTTTGATCACACGCCTCGAACACGACAAGTGAGGAAAAAAGCATTAATCATACCTGGTGGATTAGTCCAAACAACATTTCAAACATCCATGAATATGAACTTCACCAAACGACTCAATTATTGTATTGGGTATTTTTTATATTAAAAAAAAGATTTCCTATTTTTTTTTATCCAATTTTTTTTTTTAGTTTTTTTCATGAATTCAGGTTTACATATGTGCCTAATTAAGAATGGAAAAGTTATGGTAAAAAAAAAAAAAGAATGGAAAAGTTGGAAAAAACGTAAGTTCTACATCAATAATAATAATAATAATAATAATAATAATAATAATGAACTTGTTAAGGGTAATTTGGCCATTGTAAAGGTAAATAAATAAATATTTATTATATGTATATATATTAGGAAAAACAAATAGGAACATTTATTTATCATATATGTGAGAGGCTTTTAGAAACTGGATAAAATTAACAAGGAGAAGATGAAGATATATTCAAAGACACGCATAGATTATGTGATATATATTTGGTAGTAGATAAAATCACCTGCAGGAAAGTCTTTCGATCCACCTCCTTGAAATCATCTCTGATGTAAAGAAGAGCTCCTGATATCACTCCTGCACACCAAAAAGTGATGAAAAAACATTTTTAGAAATACACAAACACCCACATAGATACCCAAAGAGAGAGAGAGAGAGAATTATATATACCAGTGTCATAGCCAAAGAGAAGGCCACCAATCCCAGCAGAGAAAGCTAGACGAAGAACATAAGGGTTTTTCCATGCTAGAGAAAAGCAGTCTCTAAAAGCTGATGCATCAGCCGTAGGTATCCCTCCTTCCATTTTTTTCTTCTTCCTCTTCTTCTTCTTCTTCCTTGTGATGACTGTCTTTTTAAGAAAGACTGAGTATTCTTTTTCTCATAGAAAAAAAAAAAAAAAAAAACCAGAGAGAGAAGGAAAAAAACACAGAGTTAAACTAGAAGAGAAAGAGAGAGAGAGAGAGAGTGTGTGAATGAAAAGAGATGAGGGTAGTGTCTCTAAATATAAGGTGAGAGTTTGATTGAGGTACGTGCGTATTTTGTTGTGTTGTGTTTTGTTGTGTCATGTGAGAGAGAGAGAGATTCGGATAATGAAAAGGGTTTAAAAGGGAAAAGAAATCCTCTAATAAAGGAATTTTCTTATTGAATATTGATGATTATGATTTTTAAATAGAAAAATGTAACAAATGTCATTAGAGTATTGGTTAATAATCTATTTAAAGAAAAAATTTTATGAAAAAAAAAAATAATAATAATAATTAATATTTTGACAACTTTTTTCATTTCCTATAAAAGTAGTGTCAAAACTTTCTTAAAATTGATTATTAACTAATGTCTTAAAAGCACTCATTAATATAACTCTTTCAATTATTAGATACGATTATATTCAGAATTGGATAAGGGCTATTAAAAGAACCAATTAATACTTGGTACTAATACAAACCAAAAAATTTTAAAAAAATTACCAATATTAGCAAAAACAACAAATTTAAAAATTACTACTAATATTAGCAAAAAAGAAAGAAAGAAATTTATTACTTTATTTATATAAAGTAATTAAAAAAGAAGAAAAGAAGAAAAAACAGAAAAGATTGTTTGGCAAAAAGTCAAGACTACCAACCATGTATGTTGTAGACTCGTAGAAGCACGTGGTTACTCACAGGAGGCGATGATAGCGATTCTATATAAATGGAATTCATTCGCCAATCACCACCCGATTATCTAGCGCGTGTGATGACTTTACTTTACTATTACAGATTTCTCTATCCTTGATGATGTCATAAAGTTCCATGTTTTTATTTTATTTTATGGAATCTTGGCCGTTCCAAAAAGATTATTAAAAAAAAAAAACAAATCCTTTTTGAGCCCGCGTGTATTAGTATTTTCAGCAATAATGATTTTTAGAAAGTTAGCTATTTTAAAAAAATATATTTTTTATAAAATTATCTTATTTGTTAGTTTAGTAGTAACTTTAAATTAGTTGATAAACAATGTCTTAATTTCACTTTTTAGCTTGTTGTCAGATAGAGTTGTTTTACAAAAAATTTTAATGGAAAATAATCTCTTATAATAAGCCATATTTTTTTTTTCTGTTGACTAAAAATAGTTTTCCTTTACTTATTTTTTTTTTATGCTACCAAATACTAAAAAAGCACAGAAAACTATCTTTACATCAAAACAAAATTTAGCTTATCTTCAGTGCTTTTTTAACTAGAATTAGTTAAAAAAATACTAAAACAAACGAGTTTGGCTTACTTCTAGTACTTTTTAAAGTAAAATCAGTTAAAAAAGTATTGGAGGTAAACCAAACCCATAAAAAACGGAGTGATAGTATATAGTACATTTTCCCTAACCTTTTGCTAAAAAAAAAAGAAAAAAGAAAAGAAAAGAAAGTATACTATTCATAAAATAGCATATATAACAAAAGATTATGGATGGGTTTGGATTCAGCGCTTTAGGCGTATGGCGTTTTGCGTTTTTAGTTTTTTTTTTTTTTTTTAGCCATAAATGTTGACTTTTTGCGTAAACAATGCACTCGTGCACTATTTACGGGACCCACAAATATCACTTTTCAACAACTTTTTTATTAAAAATGAGTCCCACGATACTATTCACACATTTAAAAAATTATTTTGCTACAGTGTTTTCAGTTTTCAGCTGTATCCAAACAGACCCTATATATACATTAAGAGAAATCAGTAATCCTTCTCAAAAAGAAAAAAGAAAAAATAGTAATAACATGTGAGAGAAACCAAAAAATAAAAAATAAAAATTTGGGGTGAGAGAAGAAAAGAAAAAGATAAAAAACATAATTTCATGTGCTGAATTGGGTCACTAGACCAATCACTTGACTAACAATTATTTTTCTTTTTCTTTTTCTTTTTTTCATACCAAATTTTGACCATTTAAAATAATATATATTTTTTGTTAAGAGTCTTGTCATTTCATTGGTTGAGACTTTTTTTATATTTATGGTGAAAACGTTCTCAAAGTCTGGAATCCCCGTTTCCCTATTATAACTATCAAATTATATATGTGTTTGAGTGTAATATGGGTCCGTTTGAATAGAACTTATTGCTGAAAATTGAAAACTGAAAATACTGTAGCAAAATGATTTTTTAATGTGTGAAAAAACACTGTTTACTCTTTTTTTGACTGTTCATATGCCTTGATGCATTGTTCATGTCTCATGAACAGTGAACCAAGCACTGGTCTTTAAAAAAAAAAAAAAAAAAAAAACGCAAACGCCACAGGAAACACGGATCCAAACGCTCTCTATGTGTGACATTCCTTGATTAATTAAAGTGTGTTATTTTCCAAGACTGTTTGGGCATGAGTTTTTTGGATATTTAGTGTAGACCATAGGGAGTATTGTATGTGATTTAGGTATGAGAATAAGATTCACATAAAGAAAACCTAAATCATAAGTTCCTTGTAAACTCATTAACCTTAATTTGTGGTTGGTGATGAAATAGGGCAATTTATCTACAAAGACCATAACTTGTCAATTATGATGATCTATTTTGATTATGCAAGTGGAGATTTTTATTGATATGTTAGTGTGTCTCAAGTGGACCATTGTGAGATTTTTGTGTTCTACCAACTATTGTTACTTGAACCAATAATCTCACAATAATTGCTGGTTACTATGATGTATACCAAAGCGAGATTTTGCACTGTCAAAACATTAGTAATCACATGTAGCATGTTGGGAACATTATTCTCAATCCATTCGATTAAAGACATGGAACATCATCTTAAGATAGATTTAATAAAAATTTATTATGTAAATTGTCAGGCCTGACGATTTTAGTAAGAAGTTACTAAAATTTATTTTTAATTGAATTAACATAAAGCCACATTATTAAAAGCCCATGTAGGGTGGCCCATTAGCCAATCTAAGTAAAAAATGGATTGGTTTAGTTGAGAAAACCCTAACCTCTTATGTACTGCACTTTTAAAGTAGGAAGGACAATTTAAACCCGCCCCCCACAAGTACGTACCTCACCCGCCTTTAATGGATGGGTTTTACCTTCCTTGCATAGCAAATAAGGCGGGAATGAGGGTTAACAATTTTCCCGATACTCACTTTGCACTTGCCTTGTTTATATTTAAACTATTAAACAATATTTTTTGTTGATTTTTTTTTTATAAGGCATGTATATGTGTTTGTAGCTTTCAAACTTTAATTAATGATTTGTTTTATATTATATTATTGAATTTATATATTTATATTTTTTATTTGTTATATTTGAATTGTTTCTGTGTTTCTTAATACTTGAATGGTTATATGGTAATGTTTTGAGAATGTTTTGTAATATTAGAACTTGTTTTTTTTTTTCTTAATATAAAAAAATATTTTATGAGTTTTAATTTATGTATTTAAAATAAAATTACAATAAATTATATATATATATATTAAAAAAATGAGAGTGGTGGGATGTGTACCTATGAGTATCTACTAGAGTGGGGAGGGGTAAAAAACCAGCCCTGAAGTGAGAGTGGGGTGGGGACAGAAATAGGAAACCCGCCCTATACCATTGCCATTCCTAGTTTAAAGCAAGGGGAGGAATTGTTCTCTCACATATTAGACATACACAACTAGGGGATTCTATTATCAAGGAAGAGAGCCCACTCTCTTAGGCAATCATGTGTTCATTGAAGTTAAGATCAAGGAGATCTTTAGGCCATAAGTTGCCGTATTTTTTTAGATTTTATTTGAAAAGGTTGTTGCATCAATATTTAGCCAAAATTTAAGGCTTCTTGGTGAGAATGTCAAAGTAAATGCACCAGAAGTATGATTCTCTAATGTAAAAATTCATATATGCATGTGCACACCATTTGGAGTTGATACCTCCCTAGGTATTAAGTGCTTTTTTTTGGGGGGGGGGGGCGCGAGTTTGAGCTATGAGGACAACATGTAAATATTTGTAACCAGTGTATTAGCCCGAGTATTCTTGAAATGTTTTCATTTAAAAATTAAAAAAAAAAAAAGTGTGTACTTCAAATATTTCTTGATTGATTCACTCAAACTACCACAGCTTTTAATGAGGATTTTAAAAGCATCTTCTCCACCAGAATGAAAGCTTTTCAAATTTTTATTTTTATTTATAAAATGTATATATGTTTCCCATTCAGTATTTTATCAATCGTAACTTGTTTCATATGTTTTTCCTCCCTAATAAAATAAAGAAAATTTGAAATAAAAAAATCAACCACATGATCCACATGACATATTGTTGCCTCCTATGTGAGAATGATTTCCGGAGCTCAAATTTTGTCTTTCTCGTGGAAAAAAAATAGTCATTAACAAATTACCAGATAACTACTGTATTATAGTGATCAGTGAGAAGCATGAGGCCGTTAATAAGAGAATCAATTTCATACTGGAGACCATTTCGTACTGTATTATAGTGATTAGTGAGAAGCATGGGGGACGACAATAGACCTGAATTGTTCTCTTTTTTAATAGTCAAATAATAAGAAGAAACGTAAAAACCAGAGAAATAAGTCACACGCATATATTGTGCTAGCCGCATGTTTTAATTGAGGCCTTGAGGGAATGGAGAATTCTAAAATGTATAAAACTTTGATCTGATGGTGTTTTATCCCATTAGTCACTAAGACAATTGCTTTTCATCTGAATATATAATGTGTTTGTTTGAATATATTGGCAACTAAGCAATCGTTGAGGCACTTTATCATGTAAAAAATGAAAATAAAATGATGGCCCAAATGAAAAGACAGACTCTATAATCATGGTTTAATCGAACCTAATATGTGACAGAAAAGACTTGTCAATTTGCGATTTGTATCTCTTTGGTGGGTGGGTGTATAAAACATCTTGCAATATTCGATTGGTACTTACATTAGTGGCGGAGCCACTTTTATAGCCATAGCGACAAAAAACGTATCTATTTTTTTAAAGCATATATATTTGAAAGATATCCCAATTTTTTTTTTTTAATGGCCACTTGGATAATATGTATTTAGCATTATAGTTGGATGTTAGATATTTGGGACCAAAAGTTAAGATTTTGAAAATATGGGTTTTGAATAAGAGCGTATTGTTTAGTTCCAACTAAAAAATTGTTGTAAATTTCAGTTAGTTTAACTAGTTAAGTTTTTAATGGTTAAATAAGTAATTTGGGTTTTAATATCTCCTACACCAACATCTGATTAGTATCTTTGTCTAATGATAAAAAACACAATCATTAGAAGCAGATGCTATATGTTAAAATTCTATAAAAAAAAATTATAAAAAAAAACTAAAAGATTTTTTTTGGGTATTTATTTATTTATTTTTGTCTACGTGTTTGGATGTTTATTTAAGAAAAAAAAACTTGGCAACACTAATCATTTTTATAAAAAGAAGAATATTTAACATATAATGATAATAAATATGACTTTTATTTTTTGCGTTTTATGCTATTTCCTTTATAGAATGGTTGTACTTCTATATATATATTTCTAGTTTTTACTGGAATTATGAAACAATTATTTTTAGTTGTGAATATTATTTAAAAAAGTTTCTCACTAAATTAAAGATGATTTTTAATGGATCTTTGATTTGTATATTGAAAGTAAAATTGTTGAGACATTTAATAGATAATCAATCATAGATAATTTTTGCAATATAAAGAATGTTAAATTTCATATTTTGATAAATCACAAATGGTTGAGTAAAACAATATTAGGAAAAAATCATTTTATATATTTTATTTTGTTAATGTTGAATAGATGTTATTCTTTTCATATATTAATTTAATTTTCAATTATAGTTTTTTTTTTAATTCTTAATTTTTTTTTCAAACTTGGACCCTCTAAAACAAGAAAAGAAAAGCCTCATTCCATGAAATTCTTGAATATTCCCATTTAAGCACACTAATCTACACACACATATAGATATTATGAGTGCGATTAACAAGTGTCTCAGTGCATTAATTAAGATTAATTATTTTATAATAATCGATAAGCTTTTTTGGAGGGGTTGAACAACGTTCAATTAAAGAAATATTTATTTACCGTTTTTGTTAAATGATGCCTTCGTACATATATTAAGGAGGAATTTAATGTCGCACACTGCATTAAAAAATAACAAAAACAAGTAAACCTATATATTTTTTAATATATTATGTGCAACCGCACCTAGAAAACTACTTATAATAATAAAATAAAATAAAAACTCAATCGTACTTCGTTTAGACACTCATTAATAGGATTGTTGTTTATTTGTTTTTTTTTTCTTTTTCCCAATACTATGTGACCCATTAGATTCCTTTTTAATAGGTACATCGATCATTGCACTCATTAATAAAACTATAAATTATTGACATAAAATGATACTTTTTTAGTAGATTTTGTTGTAAAGTGGGATAGATCGTAAAAGAAGTTGAAATATATTTCAGAAGCTTTTTTAGTTTGTTTCTCAAAAAGTGACTACTAGACACTCGTTATCAGACAAGTTGTACAATACTTTATGCTTTTTAAAAGCTGAAACACCCTTATAAAACCATGAAAAGTCCCACCAAATAAAAACTAGTCAATAAAACTATAAAAGAAGAAGAGATGGGCTAGCAAGTTTATTATACATAAAAAGAAAGAAAAAAAAAAGATGGACTACCAAAACGAGTTAAAAAAAAAACTTAATTATAATTAATATCATTCAATTCAATCATAGTTTGGCCTTTTGGGGAGTAGGAAACACAAAGTTCCAATGTCAATAGGATTTCCCCTAGTATAGGTATCAACCCCTTCAAGTAAAATAATAAAAATTATTAAACAAAATTAAAGAAAAAGAATAGGCTAGGGCCCCAAAATTTTTAAAAATAAATTAAAATATAAAGGGCCTATGGATAATGTCTTTAATTTATGTCCAAGTTTTTCTATAAAAAAAAGAAGAAGAAGAAAGTTTTATACCCCAGTTTTGTTATGAAAAACCTTACACATGAGTAATGTTAGAGATACAAATTATTTTACAAGTTTCTCAACAAAAAAAAAACTATTTTATAAACAAACTGCTAATGTGGTGAGTGATTATTAGTAAACCGTAAATAAAAAGTTGATATTAGTAGTGAGCTACAACAACAGTTTATAAAAATATTATAAAATAGTTTATAACTGTAACATTACTCATATATTTTTAGGAAAAAAAAAAAAGAAAAAAAAAAAGAAGAAGGAACTTGATATTATTAGTGAAAGCGATTTTTGGGTGGGAGAGTAAAACTTGATATTTGTAAGTATATAAATAGACTGTCTTCATGTTACGCAACTTGAGAATTGAGAGCCATGTAAAATAAATGGCCAAGGGGAAATTAAAAAGAAAAATGTAAAGAAAAAAAAATATAGAAATCGAAAGTCTGACTTAATTAATTCAAATGGTAGGCTAAAATATATTTATTTAAAAAATATTTATGTTATCACTTAAATAATATTTAACTAGCATTTTATATAATAATTTTTTTAAATCCATTTTTTTTACTTTTTAATATGATTTTCTTTTTGAGAAAATGCTAAAGTTATAACAAATTTTACTACAAACCGGTGTTGTAATGAATGTGATCAATAACGTGAGGCTTACAAAAATACTAGAAATATTATAAAATTTACAATATGAGAATTACAAAGATATATTACCAATCACAAATATTCAATAAAAAATGCATTTAATAGTTTGTTGAAATCCATCTATCATATTCATTGTCACATCAGATTATAGAAGTTATGGAGACTACCACGCACCATTGGTGCAGTGATCACTACAAGTATAAGTTCTTGTGAGGTGTGGGAGGCAATGACTGGAATTTAAGTTTCTAGAAGAGAATTTCGCATACATATACACTTAGATTAAGCTAGAGTAGAATTTTTATATTGTATAAAAATAATTAAATAAATACAAGTTATGTAGTAAAATTTATAATATTTTTAACATTTTTCTATTTGAATTACTTGTGATTAGTAACACATCTATTTGTAAGACCTATTTATTTAAATTTGTCTTATCTCTATTTCTAACATTACTAAATTCTTTGAGCTTTCTTAATAGTGAAAAAAATGTAAACTAAAATGTTTTAATATCTCCCAAAAATATTTATCTATAAAAAAATTTTAAAAAAAAAAATTGCTCCCACATTTAGGGCCTTCTCTAGTAATAGGGCCCTAGGCAATGACCTAATTGGCCTAAGCTTGGGGCGAGCCCTATATTCCCATAGAAGCACAATAATCTACACACACATATAGATATATAGATATATTATGAGTGTGATTAACAAGTGTCTCAATGTATAAGTTAGGATTAAGTATTTTATTGTAATCGACAAGATTTTTTGGAGGAGTTGAACAACATTCAATTAAAGAAAGATTAAATTCTATAAGGATGGGGTGTAAAACCCATGTTTTACACCAATTAATAAGTGATTACCATATCAGCATTTTACTTAAAATTCAATACATCATATCACACCTAATAACATCTCAATAAATTCCCAATTTGGTTGGATTTTTATATGAGTATTAGAATTGATTGAGTGTGATTATATTTATTCTTAAATATGTGATAAAATGATATAGCGTGTTGGGATTGGAGGGGTAAAATATGAGTTTTATACCACATCCTTATAGAATTTAATCTTTTAAAGAAATATTTATTTACGGCTTTTGTTAAATGATGCATTCGTGCATCTATTAAGGAGGAATCTAATGGCTCACACTACATTGAAAAATAACATAAACAAGTAAACAAATGTTTTTTTTAATATATTATGCACAACCGCACCTAAAAAACTACTATGGTAATAAAAAAAAAAAAAAAAAACTCAATCGTAATCACTTCCTTTGACACTCATTAATAGGATTGTTGTTTATTTGATTTTTTTTTTCCCAATATTATGTGACCCATTAGATTCTTTCTTAATAGGTACATCATTGCACTCATTAATAAAACTATAAATTATTGACATGAAATGATACATTTTTAGTAGATTTTGTTGTCAAGTGGGATAGATCCTAAAAAAAGTTGAAATCTAGTTCAGAAGTTAGGGCCCGTTTGGTAAGAAATTTTTAGTAATATTGTTTGAGTATTATGAAAATATGTGTAGATAAAAAAAATATTGTGAAAATATATATACTATTGTTTAAAATATAAAAACTGTTGTTCAAATGTTGTTTCTCATCAAGTGACTCCTAAACACTCATTATCAGATGAGTTGTACAATACTTTATGCTTTTTAAAAGCTGAAATACTCTTATAAAACGACGAAAAGTCTCACCAAATAAAAACTAGTCAATAAAAGAAGAAGAGATGGGCTACCAAATTTATAAATATAAAATTAAGAAAAAAAAGAGATGGGCTAGTAAAACGAACGAGTTTTTTAAATAAAAAAAAACTCTTAATTATAATTAATATCTTTCAATTCGATCATAGTTTGGCCTTTTGGGGAGTAGGGAAACACAAAGTTCCAATGTCAATATATAGGATTTCACTTATATAGGCATCAACCCCTTTAAGTAAAATAAAAAATAAAAAAAAAACCCCTTTAGGTAAAATAATAAAAATTACGATTAAACAAAATTAAAGAAAAAGAATAGGCTAGGGCCCCAAAATTTTAAAAAATAAAATAAAATATAAGGGGCCTTTGGATGATGTCTTTAATTTATACCCGAGTTCTTCTAAAAGAAATAAAGTTTATACCTAAGTTTTCTTATGAAAAACCTTACATATATATATTGAATAATACTAGAAATACAAACTGTTTTACAAATTTTTTTACAAACTACTAATGCGGTGAGTGACTATTGGTAAATAAAAAATTGATATTAGTAGTAGGTCACAACAACAGATTATAAAAATATTGTAAAACAGTTTGTAATTATAATATTACTCATATATTGAATAATATTAGAGATACAAACTATTTTACAAATTTTTTTACAAACTACTAATGCAGTGAGTGACTATTGGTAAATGAAAAATTGATATTACTAGTGGGTCACAACAACAAATTATAAAAATATTATAAAATAGTTTGTAATTATAATATTACTCATATATTTTTACGTACAAAATGGAAAAAAAGAAAAAAAAATTGATATTATTAGTGAAAGCGATTTTTGGGTGGGAGAGTAAAACTTGATATTTGCAAGTATATAAATAGACTGTCTTAATATTACACGCAACTTGAGAATTGAGAGCCATGTAAAATAAATGGCCAAGGGGAAATTAAAAAAAAAATGTAAAGAAAAAAAAAATACAAATCGAAAGTCTGAATTAATTAATTCAAATGGTAGGCTAAAAAAATATTTGTCAAAATTGCTGTACTCAATTTTTATATACAGCAAATCAGCTAAAAATAGTAGTTTAATGATTTTTTTGACTAGTATAGTGAGAAATTAAGAGATGTGACCCTTATCTTCTTTCGTAAAAAAAAAGGGATGTGACCCTTCTCTTTTTCTTTTGTTGTGTGCTAAACATGTGACCCTTTTTTCTTAGTAGGAAACGTTGAAAGGGTGTGTATGTGTACCAATATTACGTAAACTCATCGTTGTCTCTATCGCCTTGGACTAAAAAAAAAGTCTCAACGTTGTCAGTATTGAATTGTCTATCTATTATATTAATAATTTATCTATACTATCGTAGAGATGATTTTTATGTTTCGTCTTCAATTTGTAGTGTATTAAAATATTTGCATACATTTAGGAATAATATACTCTTTTATTTAATTTTTTTCTACAAAAAAAGTAAAAAATGTCAAAATAGTAATATTATCTCACATAAAAAAGGAGAAAAATTATTATTCTCACCGCTCATTTGTATTTGTTATCTATTTGAATTCAAATACTTCAATTATCTTTATTTAAAAAAATATACAAAATTACTTTTTCTAAAAAAAACCCACTAACTCATATAAAAACTACTCATCCTTATTCCAAAATTTCTATGGTTTTTTATTAATTCTTCAACATATTTCAAATATTTTGTTATTCAAATTCTATACTGTTATCACAAATTCTATGATTTTGTTATTCACTAGATTTCAGATATATAATCTTTCTTTTGTACAAATCTCAAATTTATTTACTTATCACAATTTTTATCTGAATCAAAAAATTTAGATATTCCATTAAGTTTAAGCTTTTTATAATTATCTATCTCATTTGTAAATATTTCTCCTATGTTCCGTGAAAAATGGGTGTTGTGGTGTCGTGTTCTTAAGAAATATGAGGTAATGCGGAGACAAATCTAATGTCAATTCACAAAATATTCAGTGACATACTGACATCGATCGCATCACCCGTGCAATTTTATCAGCTTTTAGTAAGGTGGCTATTAAGATAAAATCTGGTCCCAAATGTATTCAAGTTTAAAAAAAATAATAATAATAATAATTAATTAATTTATTTATGAGAATCAAATATATTCAAGTGTAAATGCAAAGAGGTGGATCAAATAAGGATGAGATCTAGGGAACAATACTTTTTTTTTTTTTTTAATTTGGCCACTTCAACTTATTTCCTTCTATCTTCTATTCCCATAAATAAATAAAAAAATATTAAAGCCGTGCAAAGTTGGATATTTTATCAGGTTGGATTGCAATTTGCAAGGGACCTGCTTATTCAAGATTTTATCCTCGAAGGAGATTCCTTGGGTTTGATAAGTGCGTTGAAGGAAATTTCTCCACCACCATCATCTGTTGCTGTCATTGTGTGCTGTGCTTTATCTGCTATCAATGATTTTCGCCAGGTAGAGTCTGCCCATACATGGCGGCAGGAGAATAGACTTCTAGCGAAGCATACTTAAGGCATTGCAGATTTTTCTATTTAGGTAAAAGAGAATTCTTATTTTATTAAACAAGCTTTTTTACATGATGTAACCTTGATTTCTTAGTATTAATAAAAGGTTGCAGTATTTTAGATCAAAAAAAAAAAAAAAAAGTTAAATGTTTAAACCTTACCTCCCACTACAAGTATTATAGTATATACTCTACCAATTATAATCTCTTTATATATATATATATATATATATATATATATATATATATATATATATATATATATATATATATATATAATATACTCTTGAGAAACCCCTTATAAATTTAACTGACTTAAATGTACATGATATGCTACAATTAATGTCACACAAGTGAAAGTATGAAACACTACTAAGAATATGATAGATTATTTTCATTTGTAACGTATGAGATATACATCAAAGATATTGAGTAATGCTAGAGCAATTTTATAATATTTTTACAAAAAATTGATATGACGAGTGATTATTGATAAATAAAAAAAATGTTGTTAGTAATGAGTTTGGATGAAAACCAATCAAAAGTTACTCATAATAATAATTTGTAAAAATGTTGTAAAATAGTTTGTGATTGTAGCATTAATCTAAAGATATTAGCATTTTCTTTGAAAGAAACCATGATTCTAGGTGTCATAATAATGACCCAATGGCCCCAATGCCAATTAAAAAAAGAAAAAGAAAAGAAGACTATCTAAAGAATGGATGGCAGAGCCTACATATACACTATATATATAATATTTTCATAATACTTTCACAACAAATCTTATGTGACAGATTGTTATTAGTGGAAAAAATTGTGATTTCAGTTATGGGTTCAAATTATAACTAATAACAACTTACTACATATGATTTGTTCTGAAAATATTGTAGACGTAGTAGCACTTCTAAAAAATCTGTTATCATAATTGATAAGTTAATGTTTAGTACACAGAATGATAATTACGTTAGAAATAATAATCTATATTACTAAGAATAAAATGTGATGTAATATATGTAATAAATATTCCTATTATTAGGCTTATAAAAAAATATATTCCTAATAATAAGTTTGGTTGTGAAATAGGAATAAAACCACCAAGCTATATTCTTGAAAACATAATTTCTGTTTTTGGTAAGTTCTTGGAAACATAATTATTTTAATTATTATGCATATAAAGATAATTTGTATTTTTGAAAATATAATAATTTTTAAATCTACTATACACACACACACACACACATTGACACACACTCATCTATATATATATATATATATATATATATATATATATATATATATATATATATATATATATAAAGGAATTAAAAAAAAACATATATATTAAGAAATAACTATTAGTACAACCCTTTTGAGAAGAATAATTATTATTCAATATAAGAAACTAGTCGCTAACCTGTGCGATGTATGGAATAGTTTGATAAAATTACATATATGATTAGAAAATGAATAAAGAAAAAACAGAAAAATGCCTAATATATTTAAATTCAACTGCATATTAAAATGATATTATTCTCAATAATACCATGCTTTACAAATCTATCAACAAAATTCACAAAATATATTTTATACATTTATGCAATTCAATTTATAAAATCAATGAGGGCTAAGTTAAAACTTCAAATGGTCAAGATGACTACTATAACAACATATACTATTCTAAAAGGAACTTACTTGTTCCTAATGAAAAGAATGATACAAATATAAATATGAACAAAAAGAGGTGTAGGCCATAAGAATAATAGTAGCATATTACAATTTAACTCTCTCGAAATCAACCAATTTGCAAACTCTAATAGTAGTATGAAATCAGATTAACGTTAACTTTATATATATCTATATATATATATATATATATATATATATATATATATATATATATATATATATATAAGCACTTAGTCATTTTTTTCTCTCCTTTGATGCTTTTGGTGTAGTTTACTTGTGATGATTGCGAAGCATTTTGCTATTTCCTTTTTTTTTTTTAGAACAACAGAAGTTTTGGGAGAAGTAAAATAAAGAATTTATGGATGACGTTTTTGGTACTTCTATTTGCTAATTGTTTATAGATTTGTTGGTCTTTTGTTTTGTTAGAACTGAATTTTTTGTTTCCTGCAATGTTTGTCATTTATTACAAATGTTTCAACAAAAATGTGCGAAATACATTCATACACTCAACTATCTAATTTTTTCATAACTAATCAAAAGTTTCAAATGTGTGTACTTTAATACACCATTGAACTTAAAGTGACTAACAATAATGCTAGTAGTGTGGATCTTGATTTGGCTAAATTTTGTTTCAAAGCTGGCAAAAAACAAAGATTTCCACAAATATAGAAAACTTAAATGATAGACAACACAAATCAAATTTTAAAAACAGGTACAGTGAAACAAAACACAATTAGTGAAAACAGAAAATGCTCTAAATCACAAACTATAATCTTTTTGAAATTGGTTTGAATTTCAAATGAGTAATTATAGAAGCATCAGTATGTAGACTTTCAATTTTCCTTTCTTTCTATATGTCTTTAGTACCAACCTGCATCAGTATTTAGCTTTTCAATTTTCCTTTGTTTCAATATGTCTTTAGTACTAACCTTCATGACTCTTTTACAATTTTTTTAGATATTGTTTTTCAGTTCCTCTTGATTTTAAAGACACTACTATTGGATCTCAACAACATATCAATGCAAATATTAATTACTTAAAATTCAAAATAAATTACTTAAACATGATAAGTTACAATTTAAATTGAGTCTTGTAAGGACACAATTCAAATTCCCAAACCACGACTGGGAGGAAAATGGGCTTGAAAGGCCTTTCTTCACAATGAATTTGTAGAGGATGGGTTTGTAATTTAGATTTCAAGGATGGCTTTAGACAATCACAAAAAGAACGGGCTTTGGGCCCAATGGAACAAAACAAAGAATCGTTTGCAAAGAGTAAGATTGAGAATTCCTCCTCGGACTGTTTCCGAGGATAGTTTCTAATAGTATTTCTCAAGTGTAGATACAAATATTGATTATCATACACTTCTTCTTTCTCAAAAAGCCTCCCCCTTCTTTGTATGCCTTCCCTCCTATTTATACTCCTCATCTTCTCTTCATCATCTTCCACTCTCTGACTGCAACCCTGATTTTTGGATACTTGTCCCATCCATTCTTCCCTAAAGCCCGCTCGGATTTGGGACCAAGTTCCAAGCTCTATGCTCAGGTCCCATCCTTCCATCTATGCTGTCCGCGTATCAATTACAGAGTCTTTAATATATGGGCGGTGGTAGCAGCTTTACTTTAGACATTCCACCGCTCTTTCTACTGTCCTCCACGTACATTGTGTATCCTCGGCTTCACATTCCGAGGACAAATCTACTCCTCGGACGGTATTGGACACTTAAATACTCCACGATCATTTTGATGTTTTCGGATTTGGGTTTCTAGCCCAAAAGACCTTGTTGGGCCGTCCATTATAAATTACTGGGCCCAATACCCCTACAAGTCTCATGAGTTTTTTAAATGTAAAGAGAACACTACAATATTTAGAAATTAGATGTATATAGAAAAACAATTAATGCTATACTAAAAAAAATCAGAAATTTATTTAAGGGGCAAAAAAAAAAAATCTAACGAAAAAATTTGTCAAGCAGGGAAAAAATTCTAACCAGAAAAAAAGATTGACAATCCAAATCCAAGAAATTGGAAAATTTTAATTGTAATTTAGCATACCTTTAATTATTTCTTCAAATGTATTTATAATTTAAAATTGTAAAAGGGTCTAAGAAAAAAAAGAGTCTTTAGCATCAAAGGTATTTCTTCTTCTAGCGCCGAGGTTAAAGGGTCTAATAAATACCTTATTAATACCTTTGATGCTAATTAATTTACAATTTAAAATTAGAAGAAATAATGATAGAAGAAGAAATACCTTTGACGCTGAAGAGCCTTTTTTTCTTTATCGTCAATAAAACGATAAGAGTACGACCATCGATTCCACTGTGATCAAGTAAACAATATAGCAGAATTAACCAAATCTCATATCGTTGCCAAACCATCTATATATTAGTTCAAGATTCATATAACAATATAATAATATTGATCGACTTGAAGATGGGGTTCTCACCTCGATTTTGCGGCAAGCAAAACCTTATGCACTTAAACAAATTATGTTTTAGGGTTTTAAGAAGACCCAAGTTTTTAGTTTAAAATAAAACCTAAAATAAAACACAAATTTTCTTTCACTTTAGAGAAGCTACTAATAACAAATACTACATACATTGACAAATAGATGCGATAAATAAAACCATAAACAATAACAAAAATATTTCCATAATTCGACGTATCAAATAAAACTATCATAAATATTTGTAAAGCATCAAATAAATTAAATGCCTACAATGGAGTCTATAAAAATATCCGGTTGTTGAAAGATTCCAACTTTCTACAAAGTAAGCCTCAGATACAAAACAACTAGACAGGATTCGGAGATTAATTAGCCTAGCCCTACAGACAAGAGTTTAAGCCTTGGTTTATTGTTGTAGAGAAGATTCGTGCATGAGAGAGAGAGAGAGAGAGAAGAGCCGTACGTGTATGAGAGAGTGAGAGAGAGAAGGTAGAAGACAGAAGAGAGATTTTGTTTGTAGATACCTGGTTTGGTGTGGTGACTTGGGACTGTTGCAAACTTTGCAGCAGCCTTAAACCCTAAGAAGAAGAAGAAAGACAAAACAGAAAACACTCTTTAGAAAGCTCGAAACAATAGGCCGGAGCTCCAGAAAACATCTGGTTGTTAAATATATATATATATATATAAGACTTTGAATTGTGCTTGCAGTGTAGACTCAATAAAAGAAAAAGAATCTAAATTAAAAAGAAAAAGAAAATAGTGGTTACGTGGAAAAGAAATTAGACCAAACAATCAAATAACTATTCATATGCGTAACAACATAAGTATTCATTTTGTTAATTCCTGTTAGTTTCTTTGCCTATGTTTCTAGTAAAGTAATAAAATAGCATCTTTAGGTGACATGACGACTTGACCTTTTTAGATATACACCATTATCAATTTCTTTAAGATCTTCTCACCTTTCCTGGTGGGTGTGTGTATTAAAATACTTAATATTCTCAAAAGAAAAAAAATATTAGGTTAATCCTATATTAGAAAATGAGAAAGAGTTAAAGATATTTAAAGCTTGTGTTATGTATCTAAGAGTTAGACTCTTTTGGATATACAGAACTGTCAATTTCTTTAAAACCTTCTCCCCTCTTTCTATGTATATGTGTGTTAAAATTCATACTATTCTAAAAAAAAAAAAAAAAATTAACATGACGACCTTTTTTTATCATTAAAAAAAATTTTAAAAATTTACAATTTACACATTATAAACAAGCTAGGTTTTATTTGAGTCTTTCCCCAAATCAATTAATCCCTAAATTGAATCGAAACTAGTAAGGGAGGGAGAAATAAGAAGTCAGCAATTTGCTCCTGTGTTAGAAAACATAAATAAAGCTGCTTTATGGGTAAATTATTTGCTGGGGTTCACACTTCGCAGATGCTAAGAGTTTAATTGGTAATAGATTCAGTGATGCAGTGATACCTCTATCTAGAGTGATACTTCTATATGGTCCTTATTAAGATACGATTGCCAAGGTCTACCTTGGTGTGACAATAAAGAATGAGGTTGTTATCCAAATAAAACTTGGGAAAAAAACTTGTTTTTTATGTGTGCGATGTGTAATTTTTTTATTATAAAAATGTTGTCAGGCCACTGCCCCATTAGACACATAAAGTAAAGAAACTAATAATTTTTTTTTTTTCAAAAATAACTAAATAGAAGTTGATGGAATGAGTAATAGAACTTATTTTTACAACTTGAAGATTCAACAATGCTTTGTGTCCGAACTTTATGGACCAACCGTGTATTTCAGCCTTAATTTATTCGCCAATTCTTTAGTCCCACACTAACTATATGTTTAAATTTTTTATTTTTACTTACCTCCACAATTTTTATTCTTTCTTAGTTTGTTCCCTCATTTTCTTTCTCTCCTTTTCCCTCTTTCGTTTGTGAGAGTATTTTTCATTAGATTATTGTACTTAAAAACTAAGTTGGAGTTAGGACAAAAATATAATTGTCTAAGTGAATATAATTTTAAAAAGTTACATATAAACTAAATAAACTAAAGGCTAAATTGAAAAACTTATGCTCTAAGTTCATCATAATTCATTCAAGTCCTCTAATTTTGCGTTCATTCATTTCAGTTATCTAATTTTCAAGTTTATTTAATTAAGGTCTCTCTGTCAATTTCTATTATTATTTTTTTTAAATCTGGAAAATAATTTTAACCATTAATTGGATTTTTTAATTTAAAAAATATGAACAAAAAAATTTAAAAATTGAACAATTAACTGCAACATTTAACAAAGATTGACGGATATGTCTTATTAATTGAATAAACTTGAAACTAAGAGGACTTAAATAATTGAAAATAAAGTTAAAAGATTAAAGTAAATTTTGAAAAAACTTGAATGTGAGTTTTGCATTTTAGCCAAAATTAAATAAGCTCTCGTAAACAAGTACTTAGGCTTCCAACAATAATTCCTAGGAATGGGTTCGGAAAGGAATAGCAGGAGCAAGGGAATGAGAGTTGGAATTTGGGAATGAGTAGCGTGCAAAGTGAATTTTGTTTTTGGGACCACTTTTCAGAGTAGAAACTAGAAAATGAAATAAAGGAAAAGGTATTTTGTTTTCTTTTGTTTTGTTTTAGGACTACATTTAAAATAAATAAATAAAAGCGCACGCATAGTTTTCTTATTTATCTTTCTTCTTTTCAATTTTTATTCATTTTTCTTTTGAAAATTTTCAAAGAGTTTTCTCTTCTTTTCTTTTTCTTTTTTTAAATTAAAAAAATACTTGTAATTGACGTCACAAATTTTTCTTAGGTGTATGATTGCAGAAATTCAATATTTTTCAAATACCCTAGGACTTTATAGAATTTTCCATGAAGCAATCACTCTGTCCTACAGATATTTTGGCCATAGTACCATTATTTGATGATGATGTTGCAAATGGCAAAGTGGGTTTTTACTTTTAGAGCAAAGCTCTCAGCCTTTCACAAAGGTTCTTCTCTTCTTTTATATTTCCATACAAGGATCCAGGAAAGTTGTGGCGTCAAGGACTTAAGGAGTGTCCTTTTTTTAAGCCCAAATTTTTTTTCCCCTTCTTTCTGATATATAATTTCAATCTATGATGTCTACTTTTGATAATTGCTTTTTATTATCATACTAAGATACAAAGTGGTTTTGGTGTAAATAAGAATTGAACTGCTAATATTTTATTCAATGACAAAAGATTTTACCAGTTGAATTAACTACAACCTACAAGTCCAATTTCAGTTAAACCCAAAAGTCAAGACACTTTCTTTTAAGGACCAAAATTTGAGTACGATTTTATCTTATTTAATTTAAATTTAATCATATGATTGTATTGACTAAAAAGTGGTTAATAAGTCACATAGTTGAATTAATCTCCATTAGAAAAAACAATATTATTTGACAACATTTGTTAATGTTAATACTATTACATGCCTAAATCTAATTGGTAAAACGAAAATACAATACTTAAAAGAATTATCTATCTATATTATTAATAAGAGGTTTCTCTTGTTTCGTCTTCAATTTTTGGCATACCAAAATATCCTCATACAAATTTTGAAATAACATACATTTTAGTTTAATTTTTTTCCCTACAAAAAGGCAAAAAGGTTAAATCATAAATACTATTTCACGAAAAAAAGGGAAAAAAAAAATCATTTTTCTCACCACCCATTTGTATTCAAATGTTTGACTCTTATCTGTATTTGTTATCTATTTGAATTTAAATACTTCAATTATCTTTATCAAAAAGAAAAATACAAAATTACTTTTTCCAAAAAAAAAACCCATTACTTCACATAAAAACTATTTATTCTTATCCTGAAATTTCTATGGTTTTTTTTTTAATTCTTTAAAACATTCCAAAATTTTTGTTATCCAAATTCTATACCATTATCACAAATTCCCATCCATCCACACTAACATATATCATCTTTCTTTTGTTCAGATCTCAAATTTTTTTACTTATCACAATCTTATCCCAATTAATAAATTCAAATGTCCCATTGGGTTTTAACTTTTTACAGTTCTTTATTTCATTTTTAAACATTATTTCATGTTACTTTATCTCTTTCTTTAAAATAAATAAATAAATAAATACACATGGTTATTTATATATCACTTTTAAGCATTATAACACTAAACCAAAAAAACAAATAAAAAAAATTATTGCAAATGTAAAACGCATGTGATAAGTCTAATGTGTGTCTATATTATAACACTAAACCAAAATAAACAAATTAAAAAAAATTATTGCAAATGTAAAACGCTTGTGATAAGTTTAATGTGTCTATATATATATATATATATAATTTTGCCTTCTTCTCATAAAGAGCACGAGTCTTTTTCGTTGGTCTATTTTCTGCAGAAAAATAAAGGTACAAAGACCCAAGACGTTTCAACTATGACTTAACTTTTAATCTTTAGAAAAAGATCATGGTTATCTCAAAAAGAAACAGAACATGGTCAAGGACGTAATCTTTCCAAAGTTTACGTTATCATATGATGAGATGTTAAATTGTGAATTGTACAATATCATTTTAATATGGTCTTTTTTTTAAATTGTAATTAGATAATTGCGGAAAAGAGATTTAATTAAATATTGATATTTTTATTGAAAAAAAAGTATCATTTGAACTACAAGACTCTTAACTTATATTTTACATTTTATTAGACATCAATTATAACATATCATCTCAATAATTGAGATTTTTGTACGATCAGGTTTATTATTATAAATAAAACAAGCAAGACAGTTTGGTCTTTACAAAAAGAGAGGAAAAAATGAATTAGGAAATTGGTACCACTCCAAAACCAAGTGGCATATTTTGTCAAATTAGAGGGTGTGTCAAAGTTGCCAACTACTGCCTCCCAAATGGGCTAATTATGTAACTGCCTAAAATTATTTTTTGGGTACAAAGTAAAAGAAATAACTCAAGAATGTGGCGTTTGGTACGGGGAATCCACATTACTCCTGGTATCTAGATTTCCAGGAATGTGATTCATAGGAATTACATTCCTAGGAATGTAGCTATTTCTATGTTTGGTTTCATTGGGAGATTCCCAGGAATGTGAGATGATAATGTTTGGTGTATTCGTAGGAATCTTAAATGAATTATTTGTTTTTCCCATTTTGTCCTTAGATTTGAATGTGAAGTACCAAGCCCATTAAAAAAAAATCTTCCTTTAAATAAATAATGAAAAAATATATATAAACTATTAATTAGTCATTTAAAAAAATATCTTATTCTAAATAGATAGATAAAAAACATTATATAAACTATCAATTAGCAACACATTCATTAAAACTGTGATCTAACATTTCCAAATGACAAGAATAATACAAAAATAACTATTAGCAGAGTTATTTATCCTGTTTATGTTGTTTTGGCGGGAAAAGATTAAGACAAGAGAGAAGATATTGATAATTTGTTTTATAGTTTATCTTAATTGCTTCAATGATAAGGAAAAAGGGTTAAAATTGTCAATTTATAAAAAATACAATTTCTTTTAAGTTTGGGAATCTGGATTCTCACCTGTTTTAAAGGGAATCCACATTCCTACTGAGAGGAGTTTAAGGATTCCCCTGGCATCTGATTCCCTAGCGTAATTTGCAACCAAACATGAGAATCTTTAAACATTCTTGAGAATCCTAAAACATTACCCCATACCAAACGCCACCGAAGTATAAAATTATAAAAGAATTGTAAGAAATTCCTTAATACTGTTCTCTTCTTGCCTATGTGAAATATGAACCTTGAAAATTCATGCAGCTCTTCTGGCTGTTAAAATTGCACTTCAACTTGAGATTTCCTTCGTTATTCCTGCGATTTGAAAATCCTCGATCTTTTTAACTTGGACTTCCTGGCTTCACCACTATATGCCGAAACAATTGTGTAGCTCATAGGCAAGAACCAAATTAACGTACTCTATCAGGAAAATGAATCTTTTGTACCCTCTAAAAACCAAAAGTGAATGGCTGTCCACTAATATATAATATGGTTAAGGGCACCAAATTTTTTACCCAAAAACTCAGGATCCCTCTTTTTCCTTTTGTGTTGTGGTGATGAGTCCGATTGAGATGATTTGTGAGAGAGTAAATTTTTTGGGATAGATACAATAGATTTTCAACTATTAGTGTTCGTCCTATGATGACTGTTCTTTATTATTGGATTAAAATAACAATTAGTTTTTAGTATAAACGGAGTTTAACTCTATCCAAATCTTTTATTTGATTGCATCTTTATCATCAAACCAAAATATCAATTGATTTTTGGTACCGTTGAGATTTGAATTTCAAATCTCTTATTCGACGATAAAATGATTAAAAGAAGCCACTACTATAATTCAATATTAATTTAAAACTAGACTCATCACATGCGCTTTCCGCATGTGATGTGATGATGCTCTTTTTTTATTTATTTACTTTTTTGGTTTAGTATTATAATATTTTAAAATGATATATAAATAACCGTGTATATTTTGTTTTTTAAAGAAAGAGGTAAGGTAATATGGAATACTATTTAAAAATGAGATAGAGATAGTGTTATAAGTTTTAGGCCGAATGGAGAATATAAAGAAAAAACCTAAAACCTAGGAATAGTAAATTACTCTTTTAATTGGGTATTTTAGCACGTAAAAAGTTAAGGACCTGTTTGGTAAGAGTATTTAAATATAATATTTTTATTTTGCAATCCATAAAATGGTGGGTCCTATACTTAAATTTATTGTTTGGCAAATATTTTCTAAATACAGTTTTCAAAAAAAAAAAAATCATATTTTCTGTTTTAGAATAGGATTTTGAAAATGGCTAAGAAGGGTATTTTCAAGATACGGAAAATGTTTTTAATGACATAGTTATAAATAAATTGAAAACAATAAACTCCATGTATTTGTTCAAACTTTTTTATCTCTTAAACTAAGGAGCTTATCTTTATCACAAAAAGAATTCTCACACTTCAAATTTGAAATTTATCATTAAAAAAAAGTACAACTCTATTCGCTTATCATTATCCACAAAGAAAAAAAAAATCTACAGATTCTACACGTTAGTTTTTGTAAATATATAATTTTTTTTAATCTCAAATTTAGAAATAGTTTCCTAAACAAATATTTTTTATTTTTAAAATTTAGAAAATTGATCTTTTTTTTTTAAGAGAAAATTGATCTTAAAAGTGGGAGCCAAACATGTATAATATAAAAATTATTATTTGAAGACTGGTTTCAAGTTCAATTGGAAAAAGTTTCTCTCCAAACTAGTTTGGAGAGAAACTCTTTAAACTTATCAAATATTTTTATATTAAGTGTGAAATTTGAAAATCTAACCGTTGGATTGCATGTTCTTATTATATTATTAGATGCTTGCAAAATTGTTTACAAGAAAATAGCAAAAATAAAATTTTAGTTTATTATCAAATCAAATGTTAATTTTTCAAGTTTTGGCCATTAATGTCATTAATTTTCATCCAAAAGATAAGTTGTAAGGATTAAATTAGTAAAGAAAATCCGATTTGAACCAAATTTGACCCAATTAAAAGCATAAGGAACAAATTGAAATTCAACGGTTATAAGATTTTCAAATACGTAGTCACACCTAAAAATATATGATATTTGAAGACTGGTTTCAAGTTCAATTTTTTTAAAATTATTTTTATATTATTTTGAAAACAAAAATAAAAATTCTTCTACCAATCAGGCCTTAAAACACAAATAGAGAGATTCTAAACGTTTCTATATATATATATATATATATATATATATATATATTGTGGCAATTGACAACAGAACATACCAAATATTCTGTGATTCTCGATGATTCATGGGCTAAAATGTGAATGTCATTATCCACGAGCATTACTTTTTACTTTCTTTATTTCTTTAAATTACTTTTCCTCCTTTTCTTTTACTTTTCTAAAAGCTCATGCTTTTTTGAACTAGAAATTTCAGCTTTGAATAAGCAAAGCTTTTTCAAAACAAGTCCTTCTCATGAAACCCACTTATTATAGGTAGCTATCCCGAGAATATTGGCGTGCAATATTGGCATATTAGTAATCTTATCATATACTCTCAGGAAATCCCGCTCAATTTTTGAGGATAGCAAAGGATTTGAGCATCGTTTGGGATTAAATTAATTAAAGCATCCACATCAGTGCATGTAAAAGTTTCTAAAATAAACATAACTACCAATTTTACACATTTTGAGCAAAAAAACACCCACTTCAGTGAGTTTAAAAATGTCTAAAATTTTGTAAATTCATCCTCGAGTTACAATAACCGTGTATATTAACACGGTTACTGTAGCTCGTTTATTCCATTATTTTATCATTTCCGTTCGCTCCTTTTTTTTCTCTCTCATTTCCGTGCTCAACAAACTCAGCTAAAACTCAACTCCTCATCCTCTTCTTTTTCCTCAGATGCACATAAACACACTCACACACAAACACATCCACACAGAAAATCAACACAAACACACTTGCTCCAAAAAAATAAAAACATAGATACACAAACACAGATCGGCGCTTGATCGGAGCGTGATCGGTGCTTGACTGGATCGGAACGAATCGGAGCTAGGGAGAGTAGATCAGAGCGTGGATCAGAGCGGTCGGAGCTTGGATCAGAGCGGATCGGAGCTAGGAAGAGTAGATAGGAGCTCGGAGCTCGTGGATCGGAGCGGATCGGAGCGGATCGGAGCTAGGGAGAGTAGATTGGAGCTTGGATCGGAGCTAGGGAGAGTAGATCGGAGCGTGGATCGAAGCGTATCGGAGTGGATCGGAGCTCGGAGAAAGTGGATCGGAGCATATCGGAGTGGATCGGAGCTCAGATCAGAGCTCAGAGCGAGTGGATTGGAGCGGATCAGAGAGTTGATCGAGAGGGAGAGTTGATCTGAAATTGGTAGAGAGAGAGAGAGAGAGAGAGCGAAAGAGAAATGAAGGGAAGGAGAGAGAGCGAATCAAAAATGAAGAGAAGGAGAGAGAGAGAAATGAATCAGAGAGGCGCGCGTATATTAGTTGAGAGAAATAATAAAAAAAAGTGAGGAAATTGATTATTTAATTAATAGAGGTGGTAGGATAAATGAACTGATGTGGGTGTTTTGTATAAGTGAATGTGTAAAATCTTAAAAGTAGGTGTTTTGTGTAAAATAGACGGAATCTTTTACACGAGCTGATGTGGTTGCTCTTATTAGCTTAAATCCATTTGATTCTCAAATTGGGAAAATGGAAGGTAAATATATAATTAACTGAATTTCGATTTTGCCATTCGAGAGATGCAAGCTTCACTGCATGCAGTCTAACCAAATCATGGCGGTCTCTATATTTTATGAAAGAAGGGAGAATATCAAGGTTTATCCAGGAATTTTCACTTTGGGGGAGTAGAACCATACACATTGAGAAAATGGAAGGTAAATGTTAGTGATAATACACTAAAATTTACCTTCCTTTGAAGATAATACACTAAAATTTAATAACAAATATAAGAAATTCAAAATTAGAATGAAATCGATTACAGAAATATTAAAAATACATATATAAATGAACCAGTCAGATTGAGATATAGAAATCTAACTCTCCTTTTGATGATATAAATCTTATAAAGTTTAATTGGTACATTTCCATGTACAAAGTATTTCATATAGGTCCATAGTTCTTACTCAAGATTAATGAATTATAAGTCATTTATCATATAAATATTATGCACATTATTGTTAGGGTGGGGGGACTCTCCATTAACAAATTGAAACTACCACACATATTCTTTATTTACTAACCCACTTTAATCCAAATAAATAGCATAGTTATAAGAAATTTGTTTATCTTATTTATTGATTAATATTAAAATGCACCAACTCTCTCCCACTCATTTAAATATTAATGGAAAAGACTCAATTGGACAAAAGTGATCATTATACTTCTTTGAGGTGTACTTTACATTAAACCTTCACTTAGTGAAAGCATAATCTATGTTTATAAATAGTTTCAGACTTGAATTATGACTTCATAAGGGAAATAAAGAATTACTATTCACACATAATAATTCAAGTACTGATGTGAAAATTTTCAAGTAAGCACATTTTGGTCTTGTGCTTAATCCTAATTTGACGAGTGTTCTAGAGAACTTATAATAACTTAAAAATTCAATATTATCTTAGTTTTGGTAGGCATTATCACATCTATTTTGTGTTTATTCTCACATTTACACATAAATATGAGAGTTTGTAAGTGTTTTTTCTAAAATATACTACTCATTACATGTATTTTTCTTTTGTAGGAGATTAAAACTAATGAACTTAATATGCATAGTCTAGGGATGGCAATGGAGCGGAGTGGGACATAAGGATGGGGTCTACGCCCTCGCCTTGCATGGTTTTTTTTTGCCCCATTCCTGCCCTGCCCTGCATGACGGAGAAAATTTCTTGTTCCATCCCCGCCCCCTAGGGCCTCGCCCCTTAGGGCCCTACGAAGCTCACCCTCACCCTGTAAAACTCTACTTCTTGTTTATTTTCTCTACAACTATTACAATATTTTCAAATAAAAGTACATATTTCAATAATAAAAATATACTTGAAATTATAAATAAATTTATCCCATCAAATCAAACTAATTTTTAGCAAAAACTGAATAATATTATCTAAATGTTTAACAAGACAATATCACAACAAAAATCTCATAGTATGACACAATGAAATAATCCAAACTCCTAATACATAACAAAATAAAAATTGTCTAGTTCTTCAAAAAGAATCTTCACTTTCTTCCATCATTGTGACACCACTTTCTTCTTCATCATCATAATCATCCAGGATGTTTTGGAATGTATCTTCAATTCCATCTATGGTAGATGAAGAGCCTAAAAAAAGGTAAAATAAATTCAATCAAACAATTGAAAAATATAATAAATAATGCATCAACATAAATAATTGCATAATTAAACTAGTAAATTTAATTACCATTAATTTCAGCCCATAACCAATTTTGAGCATGGAAAATTATTGAATATTCCGAGAGTACCATAAATGCATACTTCTCCCTCTCAAATAAATTGTGGATTCTACTATAGATATAATTAGTGGGACCCACAGTTATGTGAGAGAGGAAGGGTACGCATTTATGATACTCTAGGAGTACCCAATAACTACCCTTTGTGCACACATTAATGCCTCCATAGTCTTCTTTTGATGAAGTTTACTGCAATATGTCAACCACTTGTGCTAAATAATGACTCTGAGGCAATAGTTGACATTGGAATGGCAAGGATATCCCTTGCAATACATTGCAGAGTAGGATACTTAGGCTCATTAGATTTCCACCATGCCAAAATATCAAGATCCACAATTCTTGACATTAAATCATCCTTAAGTTAATGGTCTAACTCCAATTTAATATTCTCACCCCTTTTTTTTTCTGACTAAGATATCTTTCAAAGTCCATATGGGAGTCATCAACTTGCAGATCCTCTCCCACACAAGGGCCACGAGTACCTTCCCTATCCATTCTCCCAGAACTGTAGTCACGAATCACTTCATAGCAAATATCTCTAACCCTTTGAATTTTATTATCAGCTTCATCACTATAAATTATTGGATGATAATATTCTAACAATTTAATCTTATTTCTTGGGTCTAAAATGGTTGCCATAGCCATAACACCATAAATCACATTCTAGTAACAATCAAAATTTTCCAACATTTTAAATTCCATACTCCTTATCACATCACTTGCGCTTGGAAACCAAAAATTCAAAACTATTTTTATTTCACACACCTTAGGAAAGAAAAAGATTAGCTGTAGGGTATGAGGTACTTGAGAATAACTCTGTAATCTTGTAAAACACTGCCAATCTCTCACATATACTACTTGCCATCTCCCATTCTTTCCATGTTAGAATGCACTTATAAGATGACTCACATATGTTCAATCGATAAAAGACATTTTGATATTTTATAGCTATAGAAAGCACGAGATAGGTAGAGTTCCAACGAGTCTTACAATCAAGGGCTAGTTCTTTGATACATTCAACATGTGCTTGTCAGGCTGTCTCTTCATACTTCTGTCTTCTCTTTGTTGATGCAATCTGAAATCTCACACTTTCTTGAACCTTTTCAATGCATGATCCAATTACATCCAAACCATCCTAAACAATCAAATTAAGAACATGTGCTGCACAACGAATAAGCAACATTGATCCACACATAATAAGCGCACCATGTTGAAGCTTATCCAAGATAATTTTTATAACTGCATCATTGGTACTGCAATTATTCATATTCACAATAGATAACTTCCTATCAATATTCCACTCCAACAAAGTATCTAGAAGGACACTATAAAGTGTTAAGGAAAGTATTTCCATTCATGACAGTGCTGATCTTGTGGGCAAGACAGCAAACTTATTTCCTAATATAATCCCAACAGCTATTGCAGAAACTAATTAAGTCAATAAGCACCTCTGTTTTAGAAAGCTTAAACAGAGGAAATCAATCAAAGTAGCGTGACCCACGTGCAAACAAACTCCACTAATTTGTCACTGCCTTTCCTATGCTAATATATTCCTTAATATATATCTATATTCCTTGTATATGCTTTGTAGTATATATATTCTGGTTGTATCTCATATTTTCAATCTAGAGAAATAATTACCTCTTGTATCTTTGAGATTTTTCATGGTATCAGAGCCCTCTGGTTCACACCAAACTTCTCCAATGGCCTACTTAAACTCCTCTGCCAATTTTTTCCAAACACTCAATATAACTCCCTTAATTTCCATAAAATTAGATGGAACAGATTACCTGCAATGGGTCTCTCAATTCTTGCCCATCTTGCGAAGATATGACCTGTTGAGCATTGTTGATGGCTCAGAGGTGTGTCCTAACAAGCACACAATTGCTAGGGAAAAACAAGTTAAGAACCCAGAATATGTGCTTTGGTACAAAAAGGACCAACTTGTCTTGAGTTGGATAATTGAAACTCTCACTCCTAATGTTCTTTCCACTGTTTATGGACTAAACACATCTTGCCAAGTTTGGAATTCTTTGGCAACTAGATATGCTTCCCAATCAAAATCTCGCATTGCTTACTTAAAACGCCAATTGCAGACTCTGAGACAAGAATCTCGATCTTGCTTGGAGTATCTCCAATTGGCTAAGTCATGGGTAAATCAACTTGCTGCTGCGAATAAGCCAGTGGATGACGATGATTTGATTTTATACGTAGTCAGTGGTCTAAATCCATCATTCAATGCCTTCGTCACAACATTTCGCCTTGCAACCTGAGAAGCCTCCTGGAAATATGTTGACTTTGAAGCTGAGTTGTTGAATCATGAAACTCTTCTCATAAATCAAGGCATCATGACTTCGACAGACTCAAGTAGCTTTGCCTTGTACTTAAATAAACAACACAACAGAGATCGCAAACCAAAGTTCAACAGATCATAGAAAACCAATGGCTCATCCAAGTCCCAATTGCCATTTCAAAACCAAAAATTGCACCACACCAATCTTCCAAAGCAGAGGCCAAATCAGCCTTCATCCTCACCCTTCAACTCCCCTCGGTCACCTTGCCAAATATGTGGTAAATCAAATCACCAAGCACTTGACTGTTATCATCGAATGGACTACTCATACCAAGGTTGACATCCTCCAACCCAATTGGCTGCTATGGTTGCTCAAAGCAACTCTCTGTTTGCAGAAGAAGAAGAAGAACAATCGTGGTATGCAGATAGTGGAGCCAATCAACACATCACTGTTGATTTGGAGAACCTTAATCTATCACGAGAACCATATCAAGGTAGTGTCGACGTGGCTGTGGGCAATGGTTCTGGTCTTCCACTAGCTGTTAACTTGCTATCCATACAAAAATTTTGTGCAGAAAATGATTGCTTCTTTATACTAACAGCAACTTATTTTTTGGTGAAGGAAATTCAAACTAGTCGAGTTCTCTTGCACAAGCACAGTAGAGATGGACTGTATCCCATTCCCTTGCACCGCCTCTCCTTCCATAAATTATGGGGTCTCACTGCCTTCCTTGGAGTTCAAACTTCTACTTTGGTATGGCACCAACGACTAGGCCATCCCAACATGTCTACAGTTCATTAAGTCATTCATAAAAATAAGCTTCCAATAAGTGACTCAAATAATAAACAATCTTTTTGTGACTCATGTCAACTAGCCAAATGCAAAATCTTCCTTTTTTCAATTCAGATAGAGTGTCTAGTCTTCCCCTTCAATTAGTGCATTCAGATGTATGGTAGTCACCATTTGTCTCTTTTAGTGGTTGTCGCTTTTATGTAAATTTCATTGATGATTATTCAAGATTTTCTTGGTTATTTCCTTTAAAATCCAAATCTGATGTTTACACTTACTTCATTAAGTTTAAATGTATGGTGGAAAACTTATTTTCTACAAAAATTAAGAGCCTACAATCTAATGGTGGAATCTTAAAAAAAATTTTGTCTCAAAGTGGGATTTTACATCGAATTTCCTGCCCACACACCTCTCAACAAAACGGCGTTGCCGAAAGAAAACGTAGACATGTAATGGACACAGGTTTGGCCTTACTTGCACATTCGGGATTCCAAACAAAATATTAGGTTGATGCCTTTCTCACTACCATATATCTTATCAATCACCTACCCACTCCCACTTTGTTTAACCAAACACCCTATTTTAAATTGTTTAACCATGCCCTTGACTACAATTTCTTGCACACCTTTGGATGTGCATGCTTCCCTTTGATGAGACCATACAATCCTCACAAACTCACCTTTAGGAGCAAAAAATGTATTTTTTTGGGTTATAGTTCAAATCACTATGGCTATCGATGTCTAGACCCCTCCAAAAATAGAGTCTATATCTCTTGTGATGTGGTGTTTAATGAACAAGATTTTCCTGCCAAGAATGCGCCATCTCTCCATCCTCATGCAAAGAACTCTCGCCTTGATGAATCACTTCTTCTACCTATGCCTCCACATCCAGGTATTTCTCTTTTTCCCCTAGACTCTCATTCCTCCTCATCTCCTATGGACACCTTAACCTACTCCCCATTACTATCTTCTCTATCTCCCTCTCCTCTTCAACACTTGTCTCCACCTCAATCACCTTCTCCAAATTCCTTACTTTCCACATCTGACAACCTTCCCCACCCTAACCGACTTGAGACTTCTCAACCACCTATTCCCTCCACCTGAATGGTAACCCGTTCCATGACTGGTGCTTCCCACCCTAAAAACTTCCCAGACCATAAGCTTTATTACTCCACATGCCACCCTCTTAAGGCCTTTCATGCCAACTCACTTCCTACCAAACCCACCACCTTTAACCAAGCTTTCAAACTCCCTAAATGGAAAGCAGCCATGGAAGTAGAATTTGGTGCCTTGTTAGCTAATGGAATCTGGTCCCTTTGTCCTCGACTACCCAACAGAAAAAATTATTTGGAATAAATGGGTTTTCCGTCTTAAACAAAAGGCTGATGGTTCAATTGATCGCTATAAGGCAAGACTTGTTGCTAAAGGGTTTAATCAAGAGGATGGAGTTGATTACACTAAGACATTTAGCCCTGTTATCAAACCCACTACAATTTGTGTTATCCTCGCACTATCTGTGCATTTTAATTGGTCCATTCGCCAATTGGATGTCTCAAATGATTTTTTGCATGGCTCTCTTCTTAAAGAAGTATATATGGAATAGCCAAGGGGATTTGTTGATCCTAAGCTTCCTTATCATGTCTGTCAGTTGCACAAGGCTTTATATGGGCTTAAGCAAGCCCCTCGTGCATGGTTCACTCGTCTGGCAATCTCTTATCCATTTGGGGTTCCTTGAATCATTGGTTGATGCCTCCTTGTTTACCTTTCATCATTCTACTATTCACATTTATGTCCTTATTTATGTTGAGGATATATTGGTCACTGGCACTCATACATCACATATGTTGCACTTGATTAAGCATCTTCAATCTAACTTTCCATTGAAAGACTTGGGTGAACTATCTTATTTATTAGGTGTTCATGTAGTTCGAGCCTCCCATGGTCTCCACTTGTCGCAATCCAAGTACATTTCAGAGCTCCTCCATTGTGCTCGCATGGTTGGTGCTAAACCATCTTCCACCCCTACTGAGTATAGGCAAATTGTTGGTGCTCTCCAGTATTGCACTCTTACACGTCCTAACATTGCATTCTTAGTAAATCAGTTATGTCAATTTATGCACTCACCTACATCTGATCACTGGACTGCTGCTAAACGGGTGTTGCGCTACTTAAAAGGGACCATAGATCATGGCTTGTCTTTCCCTAAAAGCTCACTTAAGCTTCATGCCTTTTATGACTCTGATTAGGCTGGCAATCCCGATGACCGACGACCAACCACTAGATTTGGCATTTTTCTTGGCCCTTGTCTTGTTTCCTGGAGTGCCAAGAAGCAACTTGTCGTGGCTCGTTCAAGTACAGAAGTTGAATATCGGGCCATGGCTATCACCACAGCTAGCTTATATTGATTACGAATGCTCCTCAAGGATCTCCATGTCCCTTTGGTCTAACCTCCCACCTTGTGGTGTGAAAATGTTGGTGCGTTGGCCCTTGCTTCAAACCCGGTTTTCCATGCAGAACCAAACATATTGAGTTGCTAATATTTTTACAAAAGGTTTATCTACTCCACACTTCTCATTGTTACGGTCCAAGCTTCTGGTTACGCCACGTCCCATCAGCTTGTGGGGGCATGTTAAGGAAAGTATTTCCATTCATGACAGTGCTGATCTTGTGGGCAAGACAGCAAACTCATTTCCTAATATAATCCCAATAGCTATTGCAGAAATTAAGTCAACAAGCACCTCTGTTT